>NC_090935.1:568353999-568657029 GCF_040938575.1 Ambystoma mexicanum
AGTGGTCTTCCAAAAAGTGAAGCCTACCCCAGCACAAGAAATATATCCTGAACCATCTCACAACTCACATTTCTGATTTAACTCATTAGTACTATTCTATTTCCTAGGTTGGAAAGATATTGTTACCAGACCAATATGACAGTGGTGGTGAGAGAGAGGACTCACACTGGTAACGAGTGCAGGGCCACTGATGTAGTGCCCCTGCCTAATGGGTTTTACAGAGTGGCTATGCCAGGAGGGTGTAGTATAGGAGACCAGAAAGTAGTATTAGAGAAATACTATAATAACTCTATGGGGCTACACTGCTATTACAAGCTGCTTTGAATTCCAAACTGAGTGTATTCCAACAGTGCCCATGTGATATGCCAGTATAATGAAGCCTTAGCCAGTAGAAGATGGACCCTTACACGGTACTGACTTTTAGTATCACTGACTTTTATGGTTATCAAATTTACAAGGACTACTGAAATGAAAGGTTAGTCCTCCTGGAATGACACTGTAAATAAAATAGACAGGTTTGGATTTCACTATTGAAGAGGGATGGGGAAGTCTACCGCCCCCTCCCCTCCTAGGAAATGCATGGCACGGAAGAAGGGCAGGAAGCACCACAATCACCCATTCTATTTCAAACCGATCCGATTCCCAGTGGTCCCATGATTAACAAGTATGTTGAGAGATACCCCCTCAGCCAACCATATCCCCTCAACCAGCCATACAGACCAGGTGCAGTACGACCTTACCACAGTGTGGATGAAGAGCCACAAACTATAATAAAAGACACCTCCATTGACAGTCTTGACTAAAGCACCAAGAAGCCATGTTGCTGACGTTGTTAGAGACAACACAACATAGCAGCATTAGACATGAAGCACATGTGCCATCCGCATGTCAGGACATAAACACGCACTCGAATACATGAAGAACACAAGCGTACAGATCTATAGTTTGAGGACAGACACATACACATATTGTCATTGCTTTTATTTTTAACCATTAGGCAAGCGCAGCCAGGCAGAAACCACAAGAGACAAGCGATCCTGAGCACAGCTTGCAGATGCTTACATGCAATTAACCCTATGGGCCTGCAGGAGCACCTATGGTACCTGGCAGAGCCACGTGTGCCTAACCTATGGAAATGTAGTATAGCATGAACACTGTATAAACCACATTATAATGGTTTAGGAAAATTACAGCAGGCCACAAACCTCTCGACAAGAGACGAGCTGAGCTGATTCATGCTGAACAGGGAGCAAGACGTGTGAGACAGGACCCGCAGCCAAAGCCACGTGATACGGATGTCATTCCAATCCACTGATGACAAAGGCACCAGCTGCAGTAAATGCAAACAATTCTTCCTAATTCAGAGCTGTACAGCTCAAATTCGTGGTCTCTGAACATGTGACGTGGCGGAAGCAGGCAATGCACAGCGACCAGCTGTGGGAAAGGGAGCTGATCTAAGGCTACCAAACAGCAGTCCGCAACCAATATGCCACAATGTGAGACAAGTGTTGCACCGAGCAGGCGAGCACTCTCATAGACTAAGGTGGTACACACAAGTTACAATGCAGACACATAATCATTCTTATTACCTTGAGAAGGTACACAGAGAGCTGAGATTCTTTGCAGATCCCAGGCCTGGGGATGCCAGCTCTAGCCAATCACAGTTCAGTTCCCTAGTGCTGGGTAGCAATGGGCAACAACCAATGGTAAGCCCACCACACTGCAATATTGTTATAGATAGTAAATTGGGGATGGAACAGGCCAGCCATCTGACATGTGAGAGCCAGTAGAATAATATGTATATAGTCCACTGTAGATGGTATAATACTCAATACCCAATTGTGTGGCCCGATAGGTTTTCAGGAGAAGGGCCCAGGTTGTGATGTCATGCTGATGAAATATCGCATTAAAACCGGCCAAAACAAGTTGGTAGAAGAGGTGATAGTTGGCTGTGTCATCCCAGCACCATGTTGTCTCCTTCGCCGCCGAAACTGAGAGGTTGCGGGACCCTCGCATATTTCGAGAAGACGGGAAAACGTGTGCCTGTGTAAAGGCCATCAGGAGCCCCTTGTGAATACTTGTGTATAGGCGCGTTATAAGTGCCATATCATATCATACTGTATCATAATAATCCTGCATGAAATCAGCGTGTTGTCAAGGCAGTCCGGGACTGGGAGGTGAGTGACTTGAGGAGTCGGCAGCCGAGAGCACCAGAAGACCACAGAGTGTAAGTATTGACCCAGTTTAACGGCAACTCTGGGTGTGGGAAGGTATTTATTATTGTGTAGTAGTGTCAAGTATTGTCTAGCATTGTAAAACAGTAGGGACAGGAGTGCAGATAGAAGTCCTTTTTCTATGCTTAGGGCAAATTCACTCTTAGAGGTAAAAGGTTCTGGTGAATATCCTAGATTATTGACTCGAGGGCACGGATGACAGAAGATATGTAAATAAAGGTATTCCTGTGGGTTGGGTTGTTTTAGCTCGCGTCATAGATGATGTAAGGATTAGCAGGGGAGCTGGCCTACATTGCGGAAGGGGTGTCAACTGACTAAGTCTCCTGGAGTGAGACGTTTCACACGCTAGGCGACGCAGCAGGTGCAGTTCGATCACAAGAGAATATTGGTATGCTCCGCCTGAAGCACGGAAGACAGCTGTGGGGTTTTTGTGTGATTTGGGAGTAACAGGCTATTACAGTGTGTGCGCGGTATTTGATATTCCTATGTTATTCTGTAATCTTTTTGATGTCACCCATGGGGTTGCACATAGGACACGAAGAGCAGGAGACAGTGAGGAGCTAGTAATGGAAACTTGGGACTGGCAGATGAGGTGAACCAGCAGCGGTGCACGGAAGGCGCATGCGCAAGATTGTGGGTGTGCCTGAGGAGGCACTGATTGTGAAGGAGGGGCAGTGCATGGAGCACGCCTGATAAGTTGTGGGGCCAGAGAGGATCATAGAACCTGAAAAGTAGCATTATTGTAGTGTGCCTTTCTCCCTTAAGAGCGGACTATCAAAATCCTCGACTCGAGGTCAAGTAAGGGTACTGAATAATGTATCAGAGAAAGTGCAGGGGGACACGCCCCTTCGGCACTTGTGTAAGACATTACCACCTTATAAAGAGAAAATGTGCAAATATAGCATAGAATGGTCCAAAGGTACTCTTGGAAGGTTAAGCAAACCATGACCACCTTGTGGAAGTTTCTATAAAGACATGCAGCAATCACTACTCACACACATACAGGGCACCTACAAGTGGAATAAACTGACCAAGCGCATGGCTATATTTCAGCAATGGCGTATGTTTCAGGAGGGCGAGGGGGATGCCGTGAGGCGTCAGTGGATGCTGAGCCAGCAGAAGATGAAGGACCCAGGGACTCATCCCTCTGCACCTACCCCTGTGCCTCACAGTGTAGCATCCGATGATACAGATGATGAACAGGGGATGTATCCAATGCGGGAACTAAGGGCAGCAGAAGGGTACTCGAATCCAACATATAAGCCACCTCCACATACAAAGGAGGCAGTCCGCTATTGACCCAGAGGCGAACAGCAAGGTTCTGAAAAAAAGTAACTAAAAACAAATACTGAAAAAAAAGCACACACACACACACACACCCACAACACCTAGCTACAAAACCATTATATTACAAAAAGACAGTTGCACGGGGGCACGGATGGGGTGGTTTTCAAACACAGTTAGGATGCATGCTGAGCAGTCGAAAAGCAGAGTTTCTCAGAGCGGGCGTGAAGGAGGGGCTTGAGGTCATAACTATGAACAAATGGATAGCAGCACAGGTACTCCTGAATCTTCAGGGGAAGACAAATGGAGAGGCAGAAGGGGTGACCAAAGCGATAGAAGTCCTGAAGAGGAGCAACAAAGCAACAGATTGGGCAGACATAATGGACGAGGAAGATATGAGGGAAAAGGATAGGGAAGTGAGGTTAGAGTGCGAGGACAGGGAGAGATGGAGGGAAGAGAAACTGGAAAGGGAAGATAGGGAAAGGAGGAGGAGATGGAACACATGGAAAGGGAAGAAAGGATTGAGAGAGATCTCCAAGAAAGGAAGAGAGTGGAAAGGGAGATGAGGGAGGAAAGGGAGAGGGAGCTGGAAAAGGTAGAAAGATGAAGAGAGATAGTGGAGCAAGCAAAGTGTTAGTTAGCTGATAGAGAGCAGGGGAAGTTACAGTTGGACAGACTGGCAAGGGAACGAGCGCACAAGGAGGAGGACCAGCAAGCAATAAGGGCGGTAAGGACACAAGCAGCACCAGATAGGGGAAAGGATAGACTTGAGTAGGACAGGCGGACAGAGCCAGACAGCACAAACTCTCGGGGCAGGAGCACCACAGAAGGAGGAGGAGCAGGCCTAGGGGCTTGGGTGGGAAGAAGTAGGTACAACTTGAGAGACATCGATCTCAGCATGAAGCCCAACACAGACTTGACGTCAAGGAGACTGAGTTTGCAGATGATTTCTGTAGTAACATGGACACCGGATCTGAAAATTAGGACAAGTAGAGTAAGGATGAGAGGGGGGAGCAGTTTCAATCCCAGTCTGTAGGGACGGGGACAGGCAAACGGGTGTCATGGGAGATTAGAATGCATACACAAGGAGGAGAAGGGGGCTGCTCGGAGGAGCAGGTACAGCGGGCGAGCGACTTTTGCATCTCACACAGCACCTATATTGATAGAAGAGACCTCCCAGGACAAAGGAAAGGGGAGACAGCCATAGCTTGTTCAATGGGACGATTGACTAGAGTGTATGACGACAACAGCAGAGTGCCCATACTAGAACCAATAGATGTATGTGCAGGCATTGAGAGCGAGGGAGGGGACAGACAAGTAAGACTGACTTTAAGGACGCAAGAGGAAGAGGCAGCCTTCACACAGATGCCCTTATTAGAAAGAGGAGGCATGCACCTCAGTATGTGCCATGGAAACACTCAGACAAGGAGAATGTTAAGTGTAGGTTACCATCGCTGAGTGCGGGAGCTGGGAAGTGGATCTATGATATGGAGCACATGACAGCTGGCCATAGGCTAGCAGTAGGAGAGGTAAAGGGGCTTTTAGTATTGATCTTATGAGATGCAGCTGATGACGTATGGGAAAGGGCAGGGTTTCCGGGGGGTGACGACACAAAACACTGCCCATTATGGTTTGCCATTTACAAACTGCAGTATGGCAAGCACTAAGAACACAATACCTAGACACGTCTGATAATGGGGCGATTACGTCATGGGAAATGAGGGAAGAAGAAGATCCTGTGCAGTACATTTATGAGATTCAGGAGCTTTGATGCCTTGAAATTCGAGAGCCTTGGGATAAAACAGCAGCAATATTCTACCACATATTAGCGCAGGGCCTACCGGAGCAAGTTCAAAAGAGTTTAAGGAAGTTAGTAGGGATGGAGGCAAATATGCGATGGAAGGGACAGTCATAACCAACCCCACCCCACAGGTACAGCAGCCACCGCAGCAACAGCCACAGCAGTTTGTACGGCCCATGGGGGGAGGGTACATGGGTCGGGACAGCCCACAACATGAGTTTCAAGGAAGTAGAGGCCAAAAGAGAGGGCGTGGCTTTGGGCCACAGATGCATCACAACCAAAGGGCTTTCCCAGGAGGGTTTCGAGGATATGGGCAACTGATGCAGCAGGGGACTTTTCGGGGGGGGGGGTTTCCAAGGGAAAGGGAGGGAGCCACCACAGTGTTGGCCATGTGGACAGACAGGGCACATTTCAAGAGTGTGCAGATACAGGGGGATGCAGCAGAATTGGGGAGGGCAGGGCCATCAGCCTTATCTGGGAGTCCAGGATGATAATTATGCACAGGATCAGCAACAACAAGGACAGATGCAGGGAACATATCAACAAATGCCACAGGCACAAACACAAGCACCACCAGCCCAGGTGCAGGTGCCACAGAGGCCAGCACCACAGTATCTACAAGCACCACAGATCCGAGGGAACACACAGCAACTAGCACAAAAACAGGACGATGACACACCAGCACACGTGGACACAGTAGCGACGGTACCCATCAGACAACTAAGGTGAGTGATTATGGTGGGGAACAACCCCTTTACAGAAAATCGGTTGTCCTTGTACCCTCTATTGGACAGCCCACAGACAAACTTGATGTGTCCTATCCTGTTGATCACACCCAACCCTGTGGAGGAACCTCGCATTGGGGTGGCGATAGGTGACAAAACCTTTTCCTTTCTTGTAGACACGGGGGCGACTAGGTCCTGCATTAGGTAAGGAGCATTTACATTGTCTGGTGATGCCATGAACACTCAAGGATTCTCTGGAGCTCGGGAAGTGGTTCCTTTTACAGACAATATATCACTATCTATAGGAGATCACAATCTATCATTACCTTTGCTTTACTCGCGACAGACACCTGTGAACGTTCTGGGATGAGACATTATGAGCAGACTGAACATGACAATCTCATTCACAGACAAGGGAACAATAGGCTCCACACCAAGAATTCACATGCTCAATGTAAAACAGATTGTCCAAGCATATCGTGGATGCACGGTACAGAGTGGGGTGCCAGTGGACCCCAAGATGTTCCAGTATGGAACTGACATTGCCATTGCATGGCTTCCAGGCATTGTAGGGAAAATGTGGCGAGTTCCAAACAAGTACCTATTCAGGCCTGAAATACCAATGGACGAGCCATAGGGGACAATAGTGCCAATAGAAATAGAGGCAGTAGTTGTAAGAGAGGATTGGGTTGCACTGCATGGGATGGATGACACAGGACGGGCATGGAGAGCAATGATCACAGTAGTAGAGGGGTGCAGGCTGACCACAATGACAGACGACGAGCTATTCAAGGAAGAGAGACAGGAACTAGAGATGGTGTTCGAAATGAATGTTACCTACTGGTTAAAGATACACTAGAGAGAGGTGCCACAGAGAATGGCACTGGTGCGATCAGCATTTTGGGAGAAGGACATGGCTAAGGTACCTAGTAGCCTATGGATCGCAAGTCCCTATGACGTGTTTTGCATAAAAAGCATAGGGGGAGTGAAGATCAAGCTGAAGCCAGGGGCAATTTTGGCAAGAGTGAAACAGGACCCCCTAACCAAGGAAGCAGATGAGGGCATTTATGGACAATCACAGCCCTAATAGAGAGGTATTGTTGTACCATCAGAATCCAAATGTAACAACGCGGTGTACCCAGTGTGCAAGGCCAAGGAGGAGGGGTTCATGGCGTTTCATACAGGATTTGAGGCCTCTTAATCATATTGTAGAAGCAGAGTATCCTTTAGTTGCAAATCCAGCGACAATTTTGTGCAGCATTCTGGTGGAAGCTTCTCGTTTCACGGTCATTTAGCCTCCTTGCAAGTCCAGCGGTAACTCTGCCAGTGCTACCGGCGGGTTGCCGCCAGACTTGTAATATTTTCCGGCACCTGCCTTGCTGGTAACACCAGGGTATTACAACCCTGGCGTTCCGGGAAGTCAGGAACCAGTAAATTGAAATCCCTATTCCCATTTGAGTCCCATGGGATTCAATGGGAATGGAGACCATGGGCGGATGCCACTCTGTCCGCCAGGTCTGACCCTGGCAGGCTGGATGGCACCCGCCCAAAGACTCGTAGTATGCCGGTCTGGTAACACCTGGTTACTGGACCGGCACACTTGTAATGAGGCCCATTGACTTGAATAATGCATTCTTCTCAGTACCATTACATCCTGACTCACAAAACTTGACCAGCTTTATGTATAGAAACCAGAAGTGGAAACATACTCGGCTCCCACAAGGGTACTGTGATTCACCATCTATGTGTAAGAGAGTCATACAGTTGGACTTAAGTAACATACAGACGGAGAGCACAATTTTGTAGTATGTATACTACATTTTGATTTGCACCACGACAGAAGACCAGTGCAGGGAGACTCAGTGCACATGCTGACTGTGTTAGTAGAGAAAGGGTACAAGGTGGACAAGGGAAAGCAACAGTACTATCAGAAGGATGTGCTATACATTGGACAGACAATATCCCAAAATGGCCAACAGACCACCCAAGAGAGAACAGAGGCAATACGCAAAACACTTAAGCCCACGACAGTGATCGAAATGCAACAGTTCTTAGGGTTATGCAACAACTGCAGAGCATGGGTCTTTGACTAGAGCACATACACAAGGCCACTATTGTGCACCCTGAAGGAATCATTGAAGGGAAACAAGACACTGACGTGACTGAAGCATTTCGATGAACTGAAGGAAGCAATATGCACAACCCCAGTGTTAGGCACCCCAGACTACAAAAAGGAATTCTTCTTGTTCTCACTCACTGATGGTATACTGATGAAGGTAGTACTGACACAAAGGACAAGCATGTCCATAAGCCAATAGCTTACTACAGTGAACAACTCAACCAGTAATGAGAGGACATTATCTGAGCGAACAAGCTTTGGCAGCTGCCACCTTCGCAGTGGAGAATAATGGGGTGCACCACTACTCTTTGCGTGGAGCATGCCCTATTACGATACTGCAGAAGCCAAAGAGCACACTGACCACCCCGAGAGCATCAGTGTAAGAGGTGATACTGTCAAATGTAGGCTTGAAAACAGTGAGATGCAAGACTGTGAACCCAGCAAGATTTTTGGCAGATATCCTCCAGGTAGGAGACTATGCACACGACTGCACAAAGAACATATAGATTTTCAGTCAGACACACAAGATAGAGGAGGACGCATACTGGGACTGCAGTGGTAAGAATGAAGGAAGACAGGACAAGTGAGGTGGTTGCAAGTGCATGACTGCCACCCCGTTATTCAGCACAAGCAGCTAAACTAGTGGCTCTCATGCTAGCACTGGAAAACAGCATAGAGAGGGAATTGACAATCTACTCTGACTCCACCTATGTGACGTCAACAGTACACTCAGGACTGGCATGATGGCTCAGGAGAGGGTTGAGGAGAGCAGACGGGACTCCAGTGCAGCATGCCCTATTACTGGGCATATTGATCAAGGTAATTGCTTATCCAACACAGGTAGCAATAGTAAAGTGCCAAGCCCACACAAAAGGGATAGATCCTATCTCAAGAGGGAATGAAGCAGCAGATTTTGAAGCAAAATGTGCAGCATATTTTGGGGAAGAATGGGAACTAATAGAGAGACCAAATGCACAAGGAGGAGTGAGAACCATGGCACTAGAGGAGGGTTACAATGAATTACCAGAGACACAGATTACAGAGTTGCACGACGGAGCTGCACCCAAGGAAGAGAAGGAGCTATGGGTGAGGAGGGAGTGCTCAATGTCTCTGACAGATGCCTTATGGCGACAGAACAACACAGGAAAAATGGTCATGGCACTAGCACTTTGAAGACAGCATTAGCACACTTGCACTATACGACACACACAGGGAAGGAGGTCATTGATACACGCATTGGAAAAACATGATTCTGTCCTAGTTTGATAGAACATGTGGCGGAATTTGTAAGTAATTGCTTGACTTGCCAGCAATTTACAGCAGGTCATACTGTGAGAGTTGTGAGAGGAGCCATACCAAGACCAGTAGGCCCATTTCTACATTTACATGTGGATTATGTGAATACGATCCAAGTCTGCCAAGGATACCGCTGCATGGTAATGTTTGTCTGCCCATTCTCCACATGGATTGAGGCAGGTCCTTGTTCACATGCTGACGCCCTTAGAGTGGCTAAGGTTCTTGGTCAGTGAAGTGTTCCCAAAATGGGGCGTTTGTGAGGTCCTGTGGTCTGACAATGTTTCAGCACATCACAACACTGTTAGGCATTCAGCATAAGTTTACCTGTGTGTACCACTTGCAAGCAAATGGGGTGTGTGAATGCCTGTATGGACTCCTAAAGGAGTGCATGGCCAAAACACAGCAAAGCACCAAGAAGAATTGGTTGCACTGTTCGCATTGCCCAATAAGCCATGGTCTGACCACCATTTAACGCCCAATGAGTTGGTGACAGGACAGCGCATGCATTTTCCACTGGCCCCACCCACAAGAGCACTGAAAGATTTTGAGAGTAGTGCAGATGTGTTAAACAGGAAATGTATGACTACATCACTTCTCTGGTGGCTAGCGCTTCTTTTATCTCTTGCCAGATACAGCGGACCCAGAGGGACCCAGAAGACAGCAAGGATATTGACTGCAACAATGCACCACAAGACTGTGAACTGAAAAACACTGTTAAGGTTGAGGACATTGTCCTCTTGCATAATTTCACTAGGCGCTGGAATGTGCCTCGGTTCACCGGCCCACACATGGTTGAACAGGTGGCAGACCGTGCTGTCTAGTTAGTAGGTAAGACGTTCTGGAACCACTTACAAGACATGCAACAAAGTCTCTATGACCGACAGGGCCAACGTTCAGGACCTAGGAGCGCTACAGGTGCGTTCTGAACTTACACGACTAGGGAGACAAGGACATCCCATGGTCACACGCTCCCAACCAGCAGAAGTGGTGACTGGAACACTTGTAGACATCGATTAAGGATACACTGTTTGTTTGGTATTTTTCTCTTCCGCGCACAGAGGGTCTACACGAAAACCGGGGAGATTGTACTGTTTGTGTATATCCATGCTGATCCAATGATCTTTGTCTGAATGCCAGCAAGTCTGAGATCCTCCTCATTGGCACACCATCTCCATCCTTTTCCCTCACTCTCTGGCTGGCCTCCCTTGGCCCTCCTCCCATCCTTACCTGCGAGGCTAAGAACCTCAGAGTCATCTTTGACTCCACACTTTCCTTCTCCGCCCATATCTGAGGTCTCAAAAAAGTAAATCTTCCTACTGCACCTCCTCAGAGGTACTCTGCCTTTCCTCTCCTTCCCTCAGAAGCTCACTGTCTCCCAAGCTCTGGTTCTCTCTAGGTTGGACTATTGTAACAGCCTCTTTCTAAATCTACCTGCCTCTACTCTGCGCCCTCTGCAACTTATCCAGAACAGGATTGCAAGACTTGTCATTAGCCTCAAGCCCTGGGATCATATCTCTCCAGCTCTGAAATCTCTCCATTGGCTCCCAGTGGTGGCAAGGATTAAATTCAAAACCCTCTGCATTGTCCACAAGGCTTTCTGGTGCCCGGGTCCAAAATACCTTCAGCTATCCCTCCGCAAATACCTCCCCTCTCGAGCTCTTCGCTCCTCTACCTCTAACTCCCTCCAGATCAATTGTTTTTCAAAGAAACTAGCTGGGGGTAGATCTCTATCTTCGGCTGGGGCCTCCCTCTGGAACAGCCTCCCTCCACTCTAAAACTTGAGGAGAAACATCTCCGGTTCCGGAAGCACCTCAAGACCTTCCTCTTTGCTTCTGCCTTCGCTCCCCCTGTCTCATGCTGATCTGCTCTCTCTTGGCACTGTGCACCTGGCCACCCTCTGTCCCCTGGGCCCAGGTACCTGCTCACCCTGTTACCCTCCTGCACTGCTTCCTGGCCATCCCTTGCACTGGGGACTGTATCTGTACCCATATAGCCCCCACACCATTTTTCTTCTTTTTCTGCACTTATCAGACTTACTCAGTCTGCTGCCTTAAACACGGCACGTGCCACTTGCTGGCTGCATTACCACTGTTTATTGCCTCCATTTTCTATTTATTTGTATTTATTATTATTTATCTGCTCTCCTCTGCTCTGCACTTTCCACTCTCCCCCTTCCATGCACTTTTTCCCTTTTCCCTTTCCCATGCACTTGCGCGTTCTCAATGTCACTGGGCCTAGTAAGATCGTTGTTGTGTTGTGTTCTCCCCAGTTCCCCTCCCTTGCCTAGTTGTGCTCTGAAACACTTGTGTACGAGCGTGATACAAATAAAATATCATATCTTATCATATCATGCTGTCTTCTACCCGTCACCCAGAAACATTATTCATCCAGTTTGTCCATACTGTAAGGAGACCTAGCAGATTTTGAGCCCGATCCCTTGAAGTATATTCTTTCCTTCATAGAGTATTTGGGCCAAACATACCCTCAGCTTGAGCATCGTGATCCCCCAGTACTTGCCACTCTGAGAGATCCATCAGTAAGAAGGCTGTGGGAGGAGGTGTTTGTCTTTGCCATCAGTGACTATTTGGTCCACAGGGTTTGAGAGTGTTTAACAATACTAACACAATAACGCCTTTCTTTGCGCCTTTTAGGCGGACACCTTTATCTCAAAATTGCAAGGATCAAGCAGCATAAGTGGAAATGAGCGAAACAATAAAGAACATTATTATCATGTTGTGTCTATTACTTCCCACTGGTATGATGGGATTAGTATTCTGGCAATTATATATTGTTGTTACTGCTACTGCTGTGCCCTATACTAACATTTCCCCAACCCAATCAGGTGGAACGACCATGTCAAGTGGACAAGAGCACACTGCTGATAAGGTAAGTAGTGTTAATCGCAGTGTTGACACAGACATGAAGGGGGTTGACATGTATCTCACCGACACTGCTTCAGTGTCTAATAACATGTGGTACAAACACATGACAAAAGTAGGTAAGAAAACCACCGGGGAGAGCTGTTATGTCTGCTCTTTAATCCCCTACACAATGAGTGCCTCCAGAACATTCATAGCAACTGAAATACCTGCGGCAAGAGCACGTTGTCTGATGTATCTCTCGATGGTGAAAACTCGTGGAAGATTTCAGGGGAAGACAGCCACGTTGAGGTGGATGTCCAAGGGTATATTCCCGTATGAAGATAATTACATAAAGACATTGGATATGATGAACAATTATTGGCAGTTAGATGAAGGGTTACAGTATATAACCGACGGGCCTGAGAAGGGAGAAACAAAGACTATCACCTTGAAGGAACTGCAATGTCCCTGGACAAGAGTGAGGAAGACAGGGGGAGAGTCTAGTTGCTGGGAAAGACCACAGATACTAGTGTATGGCCAAGTATGTACAAACGATGGGTGGCAGGATCGAGTGGTGGAGAGAAAACCACTGACCATAGCACAGTCATCAGTGAACAAAGTACAGGAAGAAAATGACAAATGCCTGAAAGAATGGGAAGCAAGTGCACAGTTACTGACATGGGTGGAGAATGAAGCTAGTCCAATTCAGATAATACCTCTGAAGACACCAGCACTGTGCTTACAGATCAATGGCAAAGTTGAAGTTGGCGAGAACATTGGGTGCAAGACTGTTGAGCAGCTCCCAGCTACGGAAATGGGGACAGCAGTGCTGATGGATCACTATTGGGCTTGCCGATCAAAGGCATACCAGAAGCTGCCACCTGACTCAGGAGGAGTTTGCTCGTTGCTATACATCAACATGCATTTGTTGGTCGTGCCCAGGAAGGATGTGAAGCTTGATGAGTTTTTGAAGATGGACAACAATAAACGAAAGAAGAGATCAATTGAGGTGGCACCCACTGGCGAGACAGAGAAATTTGAGAAGCAAGCGGGATTGAGCAGATTAAAAAGAGGAGGAAATTACTTCTCAGAAGCATCCAAAAAGGCACTAGACAAGATTCCAGCAGAACCCAGGCTGTTCAGCAGTACACAAATGTTCTTTGCATCAATAATACCCTCTGTGCAGATGTACACCAATGCAAAATGGTTATAAATCACTCACTGGGAGCTGATCTTAACTATTAATTCTACTGTGAATGTGTTCAACACGATAAAGTAAGAGCTCAGAGCAATAAGTTTGGTGGAACTCCAGAATAGGTATTTTCTGGATCTCCTCACGGCCATGGAAGGAGGAAATTCCGCAAAGATAGGGAGTTCCAGTTGCACATTCGTACCTGCCAATGACAAAGATAACGGGACTCTATCAGATGCAGTAGCACAACTGGCATGGATGCATGCCAAGATGGAAGATGAAGCAAGGGGAACAGGGAAGGACAAGAGCTGGCTATAGCATACCTATAGTCATGTATGCCATCATGGTTGGCAGATGGACTGAAGGTGATAATGGGAGCTCTCGTGTTGGCAGCAGCGTCAATGTGCTGGATCAAAATCTGCATGGGGAACGGCAAGGAAACAGCTGAAAAAGCTATCGGAATGCAGATCCTGATGGATGTAAACATCGGAGGAGCAAAGGGTGAGATTGTCGCAGAAAGGGACAAGCCCAGAGAAAGAATTGCACAATGCCTACTATTCCCAACCGAATCCATGAAGCTGGACAACTCATTCGATCCCAAGTACTATGAAGGGAAATGGGTTTGGTTCAACCCTGAAGTAGTGCCCTGCTACATGCACTGGTCATTCGACGACCACGCCAACTACTATGGGCACCTTGGAGGAATAATGAAGATATGGCAGCCCAGAGCAAAAGAACTGTTATATAAGGATGTGGTTGACAGGTCGACCAAAGGTGGGGACTGAAGAGGGATGGGGGAGGTTACCGCCCCCTCCCCCTCTTATGAAATTCATGACACAGAAGAAGGCCAGGAAGCACTGCAATCACCCATTCTATTTTGGACCTATTCCCAGTGGTCCCATGATCAACAAATATGCTGAGAGATACCCCCTCAGCCAACCATATCCCATCAACCAGCCCTAGAGACCAGGTGCAGTACAAATTCACCCCAGAGTGGATGAAGAGCCACAAACTATAATCAAAGATACCTCCATTGACAGTTTTGACTAAAGCATCAAGAAGCCATGTTGCTGACATTGTTAGAGAAACCACGACATAGCAGCGTTAGACATGAAGCGAATGTGGCATCCGCACATAGGGACACAAACACGCACTCGAATACATGAAGAACACAAGCGTACAGTTCTATAGTTAGAGGACAGACACATACACATACTGTCATTGCTTTTATTATTTGACCATTATCCAAACACAGCCATGCAGAAACCACAAGAGACAAGAGAACCTTGAGCACAGCTTGCAGATTCTTACATGCAATTAACTCTGTGGACCTGCAGGAGCAATTACGGAACGTGACAGAGCCACGTGTGCCTAACCTATGTATATGTAGTATGGCATAGACACTGTAGAAACCACATTATAATGATTTAGGAAAATTACAGCAGGTCACAGGCCTCTCAGCAAGAGACAAGCTGAGCTGATTCAGGCTGAACAGGGAGCAAGATGTGTGAGACAGGACCCGCAGCCAAGGCTACAAGATACGTATGACATTCCAATCCACAGAAGACAAAGGCGCCAGCTGCAGTAAATATGAATAATTCTTCATTATTCAGAGCTGCACAGCTTAAATTTGTGGTCTCTGAACACGTGAAGCGGCCGAAGCAGTCAATGGACAGCGACCAGCACTGGAAAAGGAAGCCGGTCTCAGGCTATCAGACAGCAGTCTTCAACAAATATTCCACAATGTGAGACAAGTGTTGCACCCAGCAGGAGAGCACGCTCATACACTAAGGTGATACACACAAGTTACAATGCAGACATATAGTCATTCTTATTACCTTGAAAAGGTACACAGAGTGCTGAGCATTTTTTGCAGATCCCAGGCCTGAGGAAGTCAGCTCTAGCCAATCACAGTTTAGTACCTTAAGGGTGGGTAGCAACAGGCATAAACCAATGGTAAGCCCACAACACTGCAACATTGTTATAGATAGTAACTTGTGGATGGACCAGGCCAGCCACCTGACATGAGAGAGCCAGTAGAATAACATCTATATAGTCCACTGTAGATGGTATAATACTCAATGCCCAATTGTGTGGCCCGATACGTTTTCTGGAGAAGGGCCCAGGTCGTGATGTCATGCTGACAAAATATCACATTAACACTGGCCTTCGAGCCGAGGAAGGGCGTGGATTTTCCTTGTTTGTACCTGTGCTGATCCCTGTTAGTTTTGTCTGTAATAAACCGCAGTTTGAACTTGCCGTTGACTGAGTCCTCTGTGTATCTTGGGAACGAGGCAGTTGGCCTCTCAAAGTCTGAGGACTTCCAGTGTCCCTCTAACATACCTGGGAGTTCGTTCCAATAGTATGTTGTCCTGAATAACACTTTAGCTACATTGAAATCCACTATTCCTTTGTCTGAATTTGAACTATTGACTTTCCCAACTCCAGTGAGGGGTCCCCCATTTTCGTTCAGCAGCAGATCAAGGAGTTATGGAGAGGAAGACAGAAAAGGGAAGTAGCAGATCGAATTTGGGATGGGGAAAATATAGCCCTTGCGCCATTGGGCGTCTATAAGGGACAACATTTAGAAAGCTGCTTAGGTCACCTAGAATGAGCTACCGTGCTGATATCTGGAGCACAGCTCATCAATACAAATAAGAACATTTGGAAGCTCTACATGATTGTGACACTCAGCAAGCTTACACAAGATGCCCTAATCCAACTGTTCCAAGGAGTGACGGCAGCTGGGCGAAAACTCTCATGGGACATCGCCTGCGAAGAGGTGCGAGACTACCTGGATTCTGAATTTACAACTATCCATGAAGACATGCAACATATCAGCTGGCCAAGAATCCTGGAAAACGACTCTGGAGTACCCGAAGATCTGTGGCCCTGAAGAGACTTTTGGCAATACAAGGGGTTGACCTGTAGACATCGAGATTATACCTTCACTGCCAAGGGGCCAATCAAAGGCCTTTGGGCCCCCACCAGCAAGATTGTACCTGGCCCGTGGGTGGAATGCAATTGGTACTGGGTCATGCACAGAGAAGTGTGGGGAGTTCGACCAGTAAGGATTGAAAATGTCTTTAAGTAAACACATTTAAATGAGACCGATTTAGAAAGACCGCTTGGAGACCACTCCGAGTGGTCTTTCTAAATTGAACTGTAAGCCCCCGTGACACACACAAGTATGCGCAGGGGATGACAAGCAGCAAGAGGCCCAAAAGAGGGAAGACGCAGGCATCTCGGGTGTGTGCTTTTTACATTTTTTGTGTGTGTCTGTTTATATCTGTTGGGTTGAGCGGAGAAGGGAGGGGGTGAGGGAGTGGGTAAACATATGTGTGTGTTTGCATGTTTGTGTATCGGAAACGTTGGGGTTGGGAGGAATGATTTGTGGGAGAAAGGGAAGCAGCAGGAGAGGAAAGTGGGGCTTAGGGATTTCAACATGGGTGAATTTGGAGGTGGGGGCATGAAGGGGAATGGTTTGCCTGGTGGTTCAGGGGGCGAATCCCCCAAAACGTTTGATATATACACTTTTTGAAGGCCACACAAAAAACGCCAAAATAAATCGGTCTGTTTGTTGTGCTGTCTTCAAAAAGCGTCATTATGACATGGAACCGCAGAATGACCATCTGGCAGATCACCTAAATAGCTCACTTCTGCCCCCAGTATAACCTCTGAACTGAGGTTAGGAATTGGCTCAACTTGGAAGTTGTGGCCCCTTCAACCACCTACCTGTAATGTCTTAACAAATTAGTAAAAGGTCAAGTTTTGCTGATGGGTAAAAGGATTTGTTGGGACGATAGGGCACCTGGGCTATTATTGACAGGTAGACTGTTTCGTGGTGAGGAATGGTGGTGGAATTGGTTTTGATGGCCACTACAGATTTCCATCTCATTATACAGTCAGAAGCTAGAAAGTTCAATGTATATTGGGCTGTAGTACAAAGAAAATCTTTGCATGTTCAGATAGTGGTTTGAAGGGATGGACAAAGATAGTGCCTATAAGGTTTGAGGAGCTAGGAAATCTAATAACAGAGATAAAGAAGATTACTGATATCCAGAAGAGCTTGCAGGAGTTAGAAGTAATATTTAATGAACAGAAGAAGGTGTTTGAGGTAGCGTATCATACAGCCTCCGTGTGTACCCCTGGTGATATCATGTTTGCTATTAGTCATGAGGTGTCTGAGCAACCTCCATCAACATTACCGTGTGTATAACCATGTTTTTCTTCTTACTGTCAGGTCTTGCTTCTTGCTGTCGAGAGTGTTGCAAAAAGAGGAAAACTACGATAATCAAAGCAATGCCCTCCAGACCTGTACCGCACTCAACGACCCCAGAAATATATCCTTTGTTTTTTTTGCATGAAATCAACAAATAAATGCCCTCCAACAAGAGTTAAATGGTTTATTGGAAGCCTAGAAAAATGAAATGTTTTGCTTATGCTTTGATTGTAGTTTCAGAGGACGATTAAAGGGCAGAGGTTGATGGCATTGGTCCAACATGGAAAACCCATACTCCTGTAAAAATCTAAAACAAGTGTACGAAATTGTTGATAGTTGCCATGATAGTTTCACAGGAAGCGGAAAGGTGGGGTCTGAGGAAAAGCTTAGACACCTGGCCGAATTGAAGAAGTAAAATAAATAAATAAAGTTATTCACCCAACACAGGGATGGAAGAGAACATGATTCTGGAGAGTGTGGTCCGGGAAGAATTTCATTGACAAAAAGAAATCAAGAAAGAGAAACATTTTTTTGAACACCCTGCCATGGCGTCACTGTTGTGCCCCTGGTGTTTATTCTTTTTTTCTTAAATCTTAGTGGACTTTGGCTAGGCCACTCCCATTTCTATTGGCACCAGGTATTGCTGGTTACTGCAATTCAAACTACGCCTATGCACTCAAAATCTGACTGTGGACATTCCGCCAGCCCTGCGTGACTGTAGCAATGCCACCAACTGGATGCCAACGGATCTCGCAGGTCTAAACTGGATCACACAAAGGACTATTCATCTACGGTGGATGTGGTTTGTTTGTTTGTTTGTTTATTTTATTTATAAAGCGCTCCACACCCAGGGGTATATGGGCGCTCAAGAATATGGTTACAGGGCATGGTACATACAATGGAGAAAAAGTGCCACATTTATACAGTTTACAAAAATACAATTGTTACAGATATGAAACAGAAATGTAATATGTCGCAATACATTTATAATAAGTACACAAAGAAACAGAGCTATAGAAGCTGTGTCAATAGACGTAGGGAGGTAGTGGGTGCGTGCGGTGTGTATGTGAAGTGTCCCGAAGGACCTGAGGTGGTGTTAGTTATTTATTCAGTAGCCAGGTGATGACCTGGGTTCTAAATGGTGGAAAAGTAGGGATGGATTTGATGTCCAGTGGAAGTGTGTTCCAAAGTTGGGCGGCTAAAACCGGGAAACTGGTTCCGCCGGCTCTTTTTCAGGAATATTTGGGCACCACCAGGCTTAGTGTGTTGGTAGATCTGGTGATTCTGGTGGTAGGTTTCAAGGTAAATGTATTGGTTAGATAAGGCGGGGCGAGGTGATTTAGGGCTTTGTAAGTGAGGCAGATAGTTTCTAGATCAATTTTTTGTTGGATGCAGAGCCATTTACATAATTTTCTAATAGCAGAGATGTGTTCTCTCCTAGGAATATTAAGAGGAGCTCGGAGTGCGTTATTTTGGAGGACCTGCAATTTGTTGATTACAGATTTATTTGCACCTGCATATAAGCCATTACAGTAGTCCAGTTTAGACTGTATAAGTGCTCTAGCTAGTGTGAGGCAACTGTTAGTGGATAGCAGTGGTCTACAGGCCCTGATCAGTTACCTGTGCAGGCAGTGGCTGAGGTGGTCATGTTTATTTGTTTGGAGAGGTTAGTATTGGTGTCTAGATAGAAACCAAGGGTTTTTACACTTTTCGCGATAGTAATAGTATTACCATCAATGGTGAAGTTGGTATAGCTAGGGCTAAGTTTCAGGATGGTGTTAGGGGATCCGACAATGAGCAATTCAGTCTTATCATCATTCAGGCAGAGGCCATGTGTGGCCATTCATGCCTGAATGATGGTGAAGACTTTGTTAATCCGGCTGACGTCCGAGTTGTAGTTACCGGATACAGTTAGGAGTATCTGGGTGTCTTCTGCATAGTTGGTGTAGGTGACACCCAGATGGTCCAGCTTGTCGAATAGAGGCTTTGTAAATATGTTATACAAAGTAGGCGAAACACAGGAGCCTTGAGGGACACCACAGGTGATGGGAATCGGTCGGCCGCTGCTAGTGGAGAGAAGACACATATGGTCCTGTTATCGAGGAAAGATTGGATCCATGTGACCGCAGAGTGGGAGAAATGTGCTGCCGTTGACAGGTGGTTACAAAGGATTTTGTGGTCAACCAGGTCAAAAGCAGCAGAGAGGTCTAAGATAAGAAGGATGGCAGCCCTACCTTTATCTGTGAGTTTGTCGATCTGACTTTTGAGATCAACAGGGCCGTTTCTGTTCCATGTTGAGGACGAACGCCTGATTGATGGATTCCTAATAGTTGATTGGTTTCTAGGTAATCTTGAATTTGTATGTAGGCCACTCTATCTAGGATTTTTAGTGGGAAAGGGACGGTGGTGATAGGCCTATAGTTGGTAGGTATAGACGTGTCGAGTGTTTGGTTTTTTAACAATGGTAGAACCCATGATTGTTTCAAGTTGTTTGGGATTGAATTGCTGGTGAATGATACGTTTATTAGTTTGGTGATGAACGGGGATAGATCCCTGGCTGCGATCTCAGCGGGGCAACTGTCTCCTTTACAGTCGAGGGTTTCAAGGAGGCTATAATTTTTTGTACTTCAGGTATCGTTACCTTTTTGAATGTGAAGCCTGAGTTGATAACAGTGCGCGTTATCATTGTCACTGTTTTAGACGTTTACACCTTGCTATTCCCTCCTTCCTGGACTGACACTTTGGTTATTCCTATATTCAAAAAGGGAAACCATTAAAATCCTAGAAACTACAGGTTTGTTGAATTATAAATTCACACCCACAGAAGGGCGCTCGGCTGATCAGATTGGAGGGAAACGCAAGTGGAAAATATCAGTGTTGGTTCATCTTTTCACAACCACCCATGCCCCTTCTCTGTGTGCTGCCATTTTTATGTTTTGCCTGGGATATTTCCTGACCCTAATACCACCCAATCGTCCCTGGGCCGCCATGACATCCCACACCCCCCTTCTCTCCCCTGGTCCATGGACTTGCCTGCTGCACAGGGCGTCCCTCTCTGTTTGCTATGCTCCCTCCACGTCTGTGCTGGGCATACATAAAATAGAAAATTTGAATGAGGCGGTGGCCACATTATTTTTTACAGGGGATTGGGCTTGCGCCATTCACCGAAAGCCCTTCCCCCTAAAATAAAAACCCTTTTACACTATTCACACATCGGAGGGAGCCCTGGGCTTTGAATAATATCACCTCTTTATTTGGGGGTGCACAGTGTGATTATGCCACTGAACCCTCACCAAGGGTTTTGCTTCGCTCAAGCCTACATGTGCATGGGCTGGCAGGCCGTTACCAGCCCTGTCAACCCCTGAACACAGGGGTGGTAGCTTAAAACCTCAACAATGGGCTTCTTCAAATGGTATCCTCCCAAAATAGCAAACAACTTTTAGAAGTGGCATGAATGTGCTGGATAATGGCATGGTCTTAAGCATTTTAGTGAAGCAAACTCTCACAAGAGGACACCCTTTATCATACTTTTCCCTGCATACATAGGGAGAAAATAATGCATATGCTCAATACCTGGAGAATAAAGACAGGGCTACTGATATTGTTCATCCAGTTTCACAGGGATGCCACTGTGAAAATAAGTCTGCATATGGAAGGCTCCTTCATGAAGAAAATACAAACCAATTATGGGTAAAAGCAGGGGTGGATCCTGCCCGTTTCTTTTAAAAGTTCATCTGGCAGACATTGCAGTGGCCGCCAAGCCGTGATTAACTTTCCTCATTCATTGGCTTTGGGACGACGTTTTATTCGACGTCGCCCAATTTGGGTTACAGCAGAAGTTAAATGTCAATCTAAAATATTTCTAGGATCATCATTTGCATGTAAATATTTAGAAGACAACAATAATTCACTTTGTGGCTAAAAGATGTGAGACCAATTTTATTTGGAAATTGGGGTCTAGTCCTCTTGAGTCAGTAACAGATTTCCACTATGTAGGGTGTCATGTTTTTTAAATCTTTGACTTCTCAGATAATGTTCAATAAAACCAACAATACAATTCTCTTTCCTATAGGAGTGTTGATAAAGAACCCAGGTGCATTTATCTTATAAGCAAAATGTGGTTCTGGTTCTAATGCATAGTACTGAAACAAGATTACATTCCTTGGATGTTTGATTACAAGGCCTAGGGCATGAATTTGGTGTCCCTCATCAGCCGTTAAGAACAGAGTCTTATCTTCACTAAACACTTTGGCCAAACTTAAGAACATTTTAATGATAATTAAAACTAAGATGGTGGTAGAAAATGCATTGTTGTCTATCCTTAAATATGCCTTGGATACTGGCCATTAGCACCATGCAGGGGTACACTAGCCTATCAGGCAGCCCGGAATGCAGACTGTACTGTATGGTACAAGCCTGAGTTCCGAGCTGCCTGTGCAGCTGCCACCCCCTTCTCTTAACCCGCTCCCACTTCATCTCTTAGCAACCGTGTAGTTTCCTACACAGGTGCTAAGAGGTTTTCCCATCCCCTGAAATAAATAAACGTAATTTTGTGAAGCGGCGCAGTCTCTCTTCAAAGTTCATGACACTAGTCATGGGCACTGAAGAGGGACTCCCCTGGATGACAGCACTGCGGCATCGGGTGGCGCTGAAATGGTAAGTTTCTTTTTTTTAAGTAAAAAAAACTAAACATTAGCACTCGTCTAGGCATCGACATGGGTGCTAATAGCAATATCTCCCTGGGTAACAGGCCGACCGTTTAGGCAATGGCACCGCCACCCTTGTTAAGGGCTCCTAAACTGGGGTGGCCGGGTGTTACCTACAGGGTCGGACCGCCACCTCAGCGGCATATCGCCTCAATATAGTATATTGTACTGCTGAGTGCACAGATCTTTCGATTTTCTAATGGAAATTTAACATACGGTGGATTAGTCCTTGCCTTTCTCCATTTTGAGAAACAAAACAAAAAAGGAAGCATATTTGTGGGAATGGTGCTCCAATTATGTATATGCGATGAATATAGCGCTAATTCAAGATTCTCGAAAGGTTTTTTCTAGCTATTTTTCTATGATCTAACAGTACATCTGCAGATTATCGTATCGTGATGTGAGGTGACTCTTCATTTCCTTCTTGTTTAATTTACTGGAAATGCTTGAAGTGTTAGTCGCTAGACGCAAGAAGCATAAAGAAAATGCAAGTTGTAGGTAATGCAAGTCACCTGCCAGTATTGCGACACCAAAACATTAGTTTATATGCTGTCAACAGAAAGAGTTTGGTTAAGACTCTTACATGGATCTCAGGTATCTATGATTTTTGCCTCTTGGCATTCTGAAACAACGTTCACTCTGATTTACAGAGATCTAATTTAATTGAGATTGATACATTTTTTTAAAGTTTGTCTAGTAGATGGTGTGTATGAGATGCTGGTACAAAAGAGGCTATCCATGCATTATTTGGCCCAATCTGCAGAGTTTATAGTGCTTATTGAAGCGCTTCATGCATCCCATGGGTGCTGCGTGGCTATTTATTCTGATTCGGCCTATGTCACCACCATTTTGCATTTAGGACTGGTGCAGTGGAAAAGAATGGGGTTTAGGAGAGCAGACGGATCCCAATTACAGCATGCATCACTTTTGGACAAGCTCATCAAAACACTGTCTCAGCCCTCACTGATGGCGGTGGTGAAATGCACTGCCCATACTAATGATACAGACAAAGTCTCACTAGATAACACCACCATGGATATGTTGGCCAAGCAGGCAGTATTTCCTCTGGTGCCAAATCTTTCTTAACATCCAGTGGTAGCACAGCGCCAAGAGCAACTGCCATCCTCCTACAACTCATTACCAATTACCCAACTAATAGAGTTACAGGGTCGGGTCACACAGGAAGAAAAAGACTTGTGGTTGAAGAGTGGGTGTAAGCAGTCCCCCACAGACTTATTGTGGCAGTAGGAAACCACAGGCAAAGCTATCATGCTGCAGGAGTTTCTGCTGGTTGTTTTCGACCATCTGCATCCCCCGTCCCATGTGTCAAAACACATTGCCGCAGACATACAGGAGGTATGGTTCATCCCCAATTTGCAGGAAGCATTGACTAAATTGGTTATTCACTGCACTATGTGCCAGACCTAGAGCCCTGGCCTAACGGGGCCATTCTGTGAATTACATATAGATTATGCAGGTATGGGGGAAAGATGTAATGGATCACGCTACATGATTGTCGTTGTGTGTACCTTCTCTCGATGGGTGGAGGCCGAGTTTTGTGCTCATCCAGATGTTAAGTGCGCAGCTACATTTTCGGTCCGTGAGGTTTTCCCTCACTGAGGAGTGTGTGATGTAATACGGTCTGATAACGGCACTCACTTTTTCAATGAGATGTTTAAAGCCATTACTGGGCATCACGCATTGGATGTGCACAATTTCCCACTCTCAGGCCAACGGGGTCCTAGAAAGGGTGAACAGTCTTTTAAAAAGAAAATTGCCCAAGCTCTGAACCACGTTGAAAAAAAACTGGGTACACTGCTTACCACTTCCATTGTTTAGCATGAGCATGTAGCTCTGTAAGGATCATCATCTGTCGCCCCAAGAAGTGGTGACAGGACGGCAAATCGACACGCCTGTATCTTCCATTAGAACAGCATCAGATGCTCACAGATGAATTTAAAAGTTGTTTGCCTTAACAGAAGCCATACAATGTATCTCGCAACAGATAGCACCCCTGTGATCGAAAGACTTTACGAGCACTGTACTATGTCTACTGACATCACCTCCCCTAACGCTAGTTCCTGGAGATTCAGGAACTTCGTTCACCGGTAGAGTGATCCTAGATATAACAGACCCATTGAGGTTCTCTATGCCACTCCCCTTGCATTACATATTCAGGAGCTGTGATATTGGGTGCACCTGTCTGATGTCTGAAAGGCACCTAATGCCGCACCCCCTGCCTAGGTTGAATTAATGTTTAAGAGTGTTTTCACCAACACACACATTGCTCATTGACCTATCTTAAGGTTATTGACAAAACGTTAATAATTACACATAACGTGAGATTGAATGTTGATTTGTGTCCCCACTTGTAATGTATCCCTGCAACTGATCTACCGCCACCATAAACAAACAATGTTATGCAATATTTGCACAAACATTATTAGTATCTCTCTCTCCATCCCTCCACATCTTTCTATTCTCTTTCTCGTCCTCTTCCCTTTGTCTTTTCTATTCTCGTACTATTTCTATTCCCTGCCTCCTTTTCGTTCTTCATAATGGACGCATATGGATGTAACCATACACTTGACAAGCAGTCTTGTTCCTGTCCACATTAATATTCTCTCGTAACAGTGTTTTCTTCCACATATACCTGTGTTAGGCACTAAGTAGCTAAATTATTTGCTCTCTCTATGTTTCTCATTACCAGTGTGGCAGTCCGGAAACAAGGCTATGCTTACCGGCACCCAGGTTTCTGGACCGCCACACTACAAGTTTGCCTGCCGGGGCCGCTGCGCTTGACAGGTCTGATCTTGCCAGGCTCAGCTGCCCTGGTAGGCAGACTCTTCACGGAAGCTCTGGCACCTTTAGGAATGGTGCCAGCGTTTCCATCTTCCAACTCACGTAGAGTCCTTTGGGACTCTATGGGAATGGAGAGTTACAAAATACGGCGCCTGACTTCCTGCACCGCCGGGACTTGTAATGTCCTGGTGGCACCAGGAAGTCAGGTGCCGGGTACCGTGTTACGGGGTTGGCAGCAACCCGCCGGTTGCCCCGGTGGCTTACCGCCATCCTTGTAATGAGATCCAATGTTACTGATATTCCCCTATCAGACAAACCATCAGGAATGGTTCCTCCTCTCCCTTTCATTTCTTTTTAATAGCGCTTACTCTATCATCTTGCCTCTTGACCTGTGTGATAGCAGCTTGTTTGTCTCTCATCCTCTCCGTTCTTGTCCTCCCATCGTTCTCCCTCTCTGGCATTATCTGACTTCAGCATGATAGTAGCTTGTTTTGTTCTTCTCCTTCTCCCTTACTCCAACCCCTTTTATACCCTTCCCTTCTGTTGTTTAAATCCAACAGTTGTCGTCAGACATAGTAATGTAGCTGCTTGTCTATCTCATTCTCCCTCTCACCCACCCTCCCACCTCCACTTTATTAATCCTCGCACTTATGCTATCTGAAATAGCACTAGACTGATCAAGATAGCTATTTCTCACATTCTGAATATATCAAGGGCTGTAGGAATGTCACTGTATTCTCCCATGTTTCCCTTCCCTGCCTTGAAGCGCTTTGAAACAGATTGTGTATAGCCGCTATACAAATAAACAATCAATTCAATTCAATTCAATGTACAATACCACGGCCACTGATCTTACAACAAAGATGAATGTAACTGCTAGTAATATATCTATCACTCAGCAAAACACGGGGGAATTAGCTAATTTACTTATGGTATCGTTGTTTCCTAATGTGTTTTCAAACATTATTATAAATGGAAGTTCGTTTTCTTTTGGTTCAAAGGTGAGTGCATCAAAACATTTTAAAAGGCAAGTGAGAAGAGCGAACTATGACGAGTACAAAGGGCTTGGTCTAGACATAACAGAAGATGTGAATCACCTATAGCTAAGCAATAGTTGGTATGCAGAAATGAGCTCAGTGGGGAAGAAGAGGGTTAATGGGAGCTGCTACGTCTGTTCCTTTATACCACACACTCGGGGTCTCCCAATGTATTAATGTCACAGGAGGTTCTGCTTCTGGAGGTTCCGCTTCTGGAAGTTCAATGTTTACTCCAATGTTTACTCCATCTGACGTTATGCAGACTGCAAAGAACGTTTCAGGCGTGGAACGTGTGACTAGAATTGATGAACCTAGATGAACTGCAGTGTGCCCGGAACCCCAGGAGCGTACAGTGCTTACAAAGGCCATACCTAATGAGCTGCATGGCAGGAGTTCTAGTGGGATTCAGCGGAGAGGTTTTTGAGAGGGTGAACAATGTGTGTCAAGAGTACTGGAATGAGCATGTGGCAAAACCCACCTGCATTGAGGCGATGGAAAAGCAGGTGAAGGTGCAAAAGCAGGAACAATACAAACAGTGTTTCTATAATGAAGGAAGTGTCTTTGTGGGAGCCAACAGCAGGTGAAACAAAACATTGTACATTCCAGAAATCAAAAAAGGAAGAGCTGCTGTGATGGATAACTACTGGGTCTCTGATCAGTAAGCATGTCTGCACCTCCTGCCACTAAGGAGGGGCATGTGCTTGCTGGCCACGTTGCAATCAGCTTTCCTTGTGGTCCCTGAAGAACACCTAATAGTGGGACCCCAGGGCTTCATGTCCTCAACAATAGCACCAGTGGAAGTGCCCCCACAATGGTTCCACTACCACCACCTATATTTAGTATCCTGCTGGGAAAACGCAAAGGGGAACTGCTGAACAGGAAGCAGAGGTGAAATTACCTGTCTCAAGACACATCACAACTAGTAAAAGAGATACCTGACCAATATAGACTATACAGTAAGGAAGAAACATTCTTTACCTCCCTGCTAGTGCCCAGGATACAAGCTGCCACAAATGCTAAATGGCTCCATATTGTCAGTTGGGAAGAGATCGAATTGGTGGATGACAGTGAGCAAGGCCTTCAAGACATCAAGTCTGAAATACGGGCAATCAGGTTGATGACACTGCAGAACTGCTATGTGTTAGACCTACTAACGGTGACTGAAGGGGTTGTCTGTTGAGAAAATTGAGGATTCTTGCTGTACATACGTGCCTCCCAATAACACAGACAACGGGTCTCTGACACATATAATAGGGGCCCTGCACACCCTTGGCGCCCACATGCAAACTGAAGCAGGTATCCAGAGAAGTGACTGTTTTAATGATCTTTTTTCTTGGGCACCATCGTGAATGGGGACAATCGTGAGGATTCTGGTTCCATTGACAGTGTTTATGTTAGTGATCTTCTGCACCTTCCAGATTGGACTCTGATGCTGAGCCAAAGCAATGTCTAGCAGCACACAGATGATGGTTTCAGTTGGGGTACATGAGGCACCTCATGGTACAAAAGACAGTGCTGTCCAAACAGAAGACCCTGATAAACCACGTATGGTCAGGTTAGAGCAACGCCTACACCCCCTCGGTGCCATCACAACTCCATCATCAGACCCTTAGAATTACATAGAACACTGGGTAGACTTAGCAGGGGATGGAAGGTGTATATACATGAAACAATATGCAGCCGCAGGGGAAAACGCACAGTCTGTATGCAGAGCATGGGTACCAAAGAAAGGGTCAGTGCCATACTTGGAGGCTGAGATATTCGAAAGGGAGCAATTTGAGAAGGGAGAGATTGAGAGAATGGCCTGGGAATTCATTGATGTGAGATTAACAAAATGGTGGAATGTCGGGAAATGTGGGAGATTGTCTCAGGCTCTCAAGAGGTTCAGGGTGAGGCAAAGGCCTCAAAGTGTGCTGTAGACGCTTGGGCAGGCTATAGGGGGAGGGTGGGTGTTACTAAGAACCAAATTCCTTGAACTTACTGCCTGGGTGGGAATAGGGTGTATTGTGAGCAAAAATCATCTTAGAAATAATAGCCATATTGAAATCGGGGCCTAACATTGTGTTGCAGCCAGCGCAGTAGGCCCGGGCAACAAATGTATAATTATGTGTGTGCATGCGGGACTAGGTTGTAACATGGGCAGCGGTGAGAAGGGCCAGAGCCGCAGAGATTCATAAACCTTCCATTGTCTCATTCTGCCAGCATTCTTATCCCAGGAGGAATGTGCACTGCAAGGCCATGACAAGGTGTGAGAGCTCCCTGTGAAAAGTTATCCCATGAGCCTTCGACCTTCCCCAGCCCCAGCTTTAGGATATAGTGTCAAGATACCCCTGTCCCAAGACTCCTGTATTCCCAGGTATTAGCTAATTCCAGGCCACCAACAATAAATCTGTAAATCCACATCGATCAGGAAAGATCAGAAAGCAGGAATGGCTTGGGTCATGTGATTTGTGGTGCAAGGTGTCGGGTGGGGCAAAACAACACATCTAAAAACCAGGGTGGGGACCCTTGGGAGGGCGCTGACGTGTCTGAGATCGAGCTGGAGTTGCAAATCATAGTGACCTCGAAAGTATCCTAGCCCATGTCTGCAGTACCATGTGCTTGTTATGGTAGAGATAGAGAACACATCGTTTTCCTCTTATAATTGCTAATTAACTACAATTTAGCTCCTGATCACCTTCTAGGCAGAGCACGCGTCAAAGGAGATGGACAGAAGGGGCTGGGACCAATGGCCAGGTATCCTTTATGGAGCAGGTAGCCTATGTATAGTGTCACATCATCTAGCCGTTCGGATTTGTAACCTATGTAACTTACGTCTGATGACGGCCATGCGCTCGGTGGAATCAGAGTTCTGTGCTGGCGCATCTTTATCTTTTTGTAGAAATAAAACGTGTTCTCCTTGCAAGAGGTGTAATGGGCCTTTTTCCCTAGTGGGTTGTATTTTTCCTGGTGTGATCA
Source organism: Ambystoma mexicanum (assembly GCF_040938575.1). Classification (NCBI taxonomy): domain Eukaryota; kingdom Metazoa; phylum Chordata; class Amphibia; order Caudata; family Ambystomatidae; genus Ambystoma; species Ambystoma mexicanum. Next base: position 568,383,237 of record NC_090935.1, read on the forward strand.
ATGAGGGGTTTCTCTACAGGTGAGTGGGGGTAGGGAGAGTGGGGGAGGGGTATGGTGGGTGGAAGTAGAGAGAGCGGGAGTAGGGTGGGCGGGTGTAGAGAGCGCAGGGGAAGGGTTGGTAGGATAGGGTAGAGAGAGTGGGAGTCAGGTGGGGGTAGTGTGGAGGTAGAGAGGGTGGGGTTTGACAGTTTTGTGGTAGTCTGTGTAGGATGGTGATGGTAGAGAAGTGTAGGATGGATGGAGATAGAGAGAGAGGAGTAGAGCGGGTAGAAAGGGGTAGAGAGAGCAGGGTGGTTTGGATTGGCAGAGGTAGAAAGGGTGGGGGTAGAGATAGTTGGTAGGGTGGGTAGGTGGGAGCTGAGACAGTTGGTAAGGTGCGTGGGGGTAGAGTGAGGGCACGGTGTGTTGGCTAGAGAGATGGGGGTGGGGTGGGTGGGGTTAGTGAGCATGGGGTAGAGTGGGTGGGGGTAAAGAAAGCAGGGGTAGTGTGTGGGGGTTAGAGGTAGAGAGAGTGGGGGTTGGTGGGTGAGCGGGGGTAGAGAGTGGGGGTAGGGTGGGTGAGCGTAGAAAGAGTGGGGGAAGGGTGGGTGGATGGGATAGAGAGTGGGCGAAGGGTGAGTGGGGGTAAAGAGATTGGGGGTAGGGTGGGTGACTATGGAGGACAGATGCAACAGACTCCCTTAATGGGGCATTAAAAGCACTTTGGAGAGGCCAAAAGAATGGCATGTTTTCTGCCAGGAATCGCTCTGGCTGGATTTCGGGAAGGACTGCACGAGTCAGAGGGTCTTACAAGAGAAGCTTTGTTGGAAAGATGCGTGTCGGAGGGTTTTTAACTCTGTTTATAGGGGGAGGTAGAATTCTGCTTTGTGTATACAAGATTACGTTATGCAGTGACTTGCCATGCGAGGTTGAATTCATTTATTTAAATCCGGTATTAGGGTATAGGACGGGGGCAGTTTACGGACAGAAACTATCGTAATGCACTTGTGTGGGGTGTTGAATGGCCTGAACCTATTTTTCAATTGGTACGTTTGTGCTTTTAAGTAAAGCCATACTTCGTGACAGCATTTTTATAAGCGTTGGTTTATATTTACAGACAAAATTAGTTCTTGGGGCAAAGTTTTTAGCAGAAAGAAGAGCTTGTACCGTTTTCTTCTAAGAAGTGCTGAGTTCCTCTTTCAGAAACTTCACACAAACCACAGAGGATGGAAAGTACAGCATATGAGGCTTGTGTGTGCCCTTTGAGGCAGAGCTCCACGGTCGTGTTCAGAGCAGTTTCTGCTCAATCAAACGTCCAGAGCGACACACTCGAATGCCCCCTCGACAGAGTACAAAATCAGTAAAATGGAACACATTGGTTTTTATTAGGCTGAACTGGAAAAATGCTGCCACCCGGGCAAGCAAAGAATGTAAATTCTCGTCGCGAATGAAGGAATCACCTCCATGTCAAAGCACACGTTTTCCATTCAATTGTTTACCGAACCCATAATCATGCAAAGTGGTAAAACGGGCGGTATTCTGAAATACTGCCCATTTTACCTCATCGATGGTGAGTCACAAAGCGTCCTGGCATGGTGGGACACTCGGGTGTGGGGTCGTGCAATCTCTCTCTTGACTTGTGACATCCTGTCCCACTGCCACTTCTGCCTGTCTCCCGTAACCATCTCCCATCACCTCTAACTGACATCTCTGCTCCTATTCTGTGCAACTTGTTGCATGTCACCCCTGTTGGGAGACATGGTAACTCCCAGGGTTGTTGTTCTGGTCACATGGGGAACCATGTGACCAGGTTAATAAAAAAGAGCGAGCCGCTTCCGGCTCGTCAGTCGATACGAAACTGACTCCGGTGTCGTTCCTTTGGGTGCACCCTGCTGGTGCAGCACCATGTGGAGTAGGCTCAGGGACGGGCCCTCCATGAGGTTGGCGCCCCTGCTGGGCAACGCCGCCCTCTCTGCTGCTTAGCCTTGTGATCATGGCTGAATGCTGCAACCCCGGGCTGGGTGCCCCCAGAGCCGGGGCTGCCATGTGCTGGGTGGCCCCAGCCACGTGGGTGGCTCGGTGCTCCGAAACGAGTGGGGTGATCTCCACTCCTGTGTCTGCTGCGTGAGCGCAGCACATAGGGTCTGTGTCGGGTGCTCCTGGCACACTCCAAGGCCAGCCTGGTGATCCGAGGCCAGCCTGGTGATCCGAGGCCGGCCTGGTGATCCGAGGATGCCCTACAACAAAACTGATTCCATCAAAAAATGTATGCATTCTCTAGAGCGACCTTAACACGTTTTCAAAATGGGAGAACAGCATAAAGTATGTACTTAAGTAAATATACAGACTATGCTCAGTGACGCCACACCACCATGTCACTAAGCATCTTTTCCTCGCTCACCGGCGCCTTATTATCGTAGCCACAAAATTGACGTCTTTCCAAAAGCGAAAAATGTGCTAAACTCGAGAATTTTACATTGCCCAAATGACTGTTGCAGAAAGGTCTACTGCCTCCCCCTCCAGCTAACAATGTAAAGAGCCCTCAATACAAAACCTCAGCCACAAGGCCCTTGCCTTGCACTATGGAGTTCTGCATCCTGGAATGGGGGTGTACACACTGTTTCAAAACCCCAACAACGAATAAGTAGCCACATGCCTAAAAATAGGCCGCGCTCTGGAATGACTATTGCCAAGGAGCCAGGCTGTCTGGAGAGCTACTGTAGCAAGCTAGGGACAGCAACGCCTTATGCTCTTTGCTATCAAGGTCGCGGGCCAGATTCTGAAGGCTTTTTTGGCGCAAGTGAGGAGATGCGTCAGCATCTGAGCCTGACACTTGCCTCTCCTCCAGTCCGGTTTCATTGGACCATAGCTGCAAGAATGTGTGGGTCATGACGCAGAAATGAAACATAACTTGTATAAGCCACGCAACTTCCATATGCACCGGCCCGATGACCGTCCCCCTGGAGACAGCTGCTTTCATGATTGTTTAAAGATCCCACTATCTGCTGTGTGGCTCAGCCCGGGGTGGGGGTGTTGGGGGGGCTTCAAGCCAACACCAGAAGACGCTCTCTCCCATCTCCCCCTCCATCCACAGTCACCAGGAGCTCATCTGCCCTACCCCCTGACCTCCTCCAGTTCCCTTCAGTAAGGATAACCATGTGATTGTATTGTGCAATACTCGCTACTGTTAACTACATGTGTTGCACACATATGACTGGAGGCCCAGCGGATGAGCCCGCTTAACTGATGCAGTGTGTTTCTCTTCTGATACACACTATTAATCCTCATCCCAGGTAACTGCTGAGTATGAACATGTGAGCCCCCCCCCAAAGCGAGTCATTCCGCCAAAATCAACTCCCTCTTTTCTCACCAACAACAATATTTCATTCGCAAAAATATACAGGAGCGCAGCTCTCAGATCATGTTGGGCGAATTCTGACTTTGGAGCACTGGGCATTTTTGATTCTTCTGCCCAGTATAAATGCAGCACTACCACTAACACATTGCATATGATGTGAGCCCAAAATTCAGGAGTGGCTGATTATTTCCCACCTGAAAGGAACGTGTGAGATCTCTGCAAACCCGCCCTGTGCTTTGTAATGCTTACATCCTGGAAGGGATTGGGATGAAATGATCTGTTTGTAGTTATAGTTCACATCTGGTCTACTGACCTGGACTAATGCCAGGTGACAGTAGCTCATTTAGTGCTAGTCCTGTTCGTAACTTTCTGAAATGTGTAGTATGTATTTGTCCATTATACCATCAGGACTGTAAGTACCATAATGCAAAGAAAACAGTCATTACCAAAGCCAACAGTTTTGGCTTTTGTGTCAGCATAGGATAGCACTTGCCAGGACGCACTGCCATAATGTTACTACCTGACCATAAGCTGGCAACAGCTGGAAAATGATGTTAGTTCCAAGGCATATGATGTCAGTACCTCGCTAACACGTGTACATGAGCCAAAACTGTTGGCTTTGCAAAAACTTGATTTTACCAGGACTTCAGTACAAAGAACATATGTGAGAACACACACTGCTTACAAATCAAGTTGCAGAAGGAACACTTGGTTGAGAAATGTTTTTTACACGCAGAGCTCATTTACAGCTGCAATTGAGCCATTAACTACCAGAAGACTGCTATGAAATAACACTGGCAGCCCATATAGAGCACAACGTTTGATGTTACTCCTTGGTAGAGGTAGCTCAAAAATATTCCAGGTGGGTGTGTTTTGGTTGATGTGGGGCACACTGCACACATTATTTTTGTTTTAGTTTTAAACTGTATTTCTCACACTGGAAACAAACATTGGCAATGACAACTGTTTGGGCTTTTGTGTAGGCATGGGAAAGGGTACTTGCCAGGCACAGTCGTCGCGGTATTAACTGGTCATTGATGGTAGCAGGTGCAAAATGGTGTGAGTACCTGGATATCTAATAGCACTACCTGGCAAAAGCCCAATACTTATACACAAAGCAAAATGTTTGGCTTTGCCAATATTTGTTTTTAACAGGACTTCAGTTAACGACACAGAATATTTATAAATAGTGGCTGAAGGCAGACCTTGTAAGACATTTCTATTATACTAGTAGTGAGTTTACAACTCCAATTAAGTTAGTAACTCTCAGAAGACTGCTTTGAAAAAACACTGGCAGGCACTTTCAGTGCAAACTTTGATGGTAAGGCGTGAATAAAGCAAGATCAAAGAATTCCCACGAGGAGGTGTTTGAGACGGTGAGGTGAACCAAACACCTCCTACAGGCTGTGTCTCTTTCCTCATATACCATTCCCCCCTATCTGTACTCTAATGGAATAGTTTCGGCGTATCGGTGGCACAAGCAGCACCCAAGAGCCCAAACTAAAAAGGCACTCTCCTTTAATCCATGTAATGATATATCTGTGCAACAGACCCTCATTCACAGCCCATATTTGAAGCTCTTATGTTAAAGCTCTTACTATAATGACAATAGTTTCAGCTTTAAAGGTTGCGCTTTCAGCGCCACCCAATAGCCCAAAATAAAAACTGTCTTAGGTGTGAGAATTGGAAAACTGGTAGCATAGCATTTAAGGCAAAGGCAGCGTAGGGAGGGGGGGGGGAGATGGGCACCCCTTAACCAGTACAACTTTTGGAGGCTTGGAAGCAAAAACAGGAATTACCTTCGAGCTGTGCCCTGAGGGGCATGCCCTGTATGTTTCTCTTGCAAAAGTCTCATATATTCTAATAGCAAACTGTGAAAGTTAACCTCAGAGACTCCTCTAAACACTTTAATGGCAATTTCTATTAACAAAATGACCAGTTCAACCAATACACATAGCAGTCACATCAGTACAAGTGTATTTGGCATTACATTGCAATTTCACACTATGCCCATGTCTTGACACTTCCTTACACTCAACGACCACACCAACACAGTTCAAATGCAGTTGAAAACCATAGTCAACTAAGCCTATTTGGAGCATCATGGCATAGCATGACATAGGACTATTTCCTCTGGGCAATGTTCAAGATTCTTAATATGCATCCAAATAGCACACCATGAAGGTGTATGTGTTGAGACTACATGCCAAGTCATCGTACAAATTGTAGCCCCTGGCTGTGGTAGAACCGCAGGGTCTGGGAACTCACTGTCAACTTTGTGTCTCAAAGCAATGAGGACCAGTTTTCGAGTGGCAAACGCCAGGCACTTCCCGGGTCGGTGCTCTAGGTCGGGATTACCCTCTGCTGCCGGGTACGATGGCCCTCCCAATATTTCGATTTTTGCAATTGGGCTGCCTGCAGGTGGGAGTAAGAGAGCGCGGTATCCCGTAATGAAGAAATAAAGAAGTGCAGGAAGCAAGCCATTACTGAAGAGAGTGTTCAAACAGCGCGAGAAACCAGACGAGTTGCATTTCAAGCCTCGTTGTGATTGGAATTACAGAACAGGTCCTTTTAAGAATTCCTAATAAAACATAATCACACTTTTTATTTCTTTTAAAAGTACGTGTCTCCAGTAGCTCCCCTGGAAGCTCCTTTCAGGCATAATGTGCACATATTGCATTTCACGGTAGTGATGCACTTATGTGTTGGAGAGCATCACCTTAATCACCTGTGCTTTACCGTAAGCGCCATTCTTTCAGGGTTATTTGTACACACTATAAGTTAAACTAAGAAGTACACAATACCAAAACAATGACTATGGCTCTGCAATGAGAGATGAGGTGAACAAGAAAACATGTGCTTCTAGCCCTCATTTCATTGCAAATCAAAACAAATCAAAACAAGCTCCAAAATAAAAATTACTTTAGCTGTTTGGAACAATGTATCATTTTATTTGGAAGATGCATGATATCTTTCCCATTCAAAGATGGCCGCTAGTTTTGCCTTGTTTCCAGAGAGCTTCCTAGAGACAATCATCCAAGATGGCTTCCTCCATGGAAGAGCTCAAACAATTCAAAGGGTTCTGAGATGTGCAGGAATAGTTTGGATTAGCAATAGGGATTAGCATGGCTAGGGGCAGGGAACGGGAGGGATTCAATAACCGAACAACTGCGTATCCCTCCTCAAATGTCATCTCCATTGAAAAAGCACTATAGACCCTCATTCAAAGGCCATATTTGAAGCTCTTATTTTAATGACAATAGATTTGGCTTAAAAGCTCTTTCAGCGCCACCTAATTGCCCAAACTAAAAAGGAGTTTACTTAATACAACACTCATGTGGTAAAAAAGGATGCCATTTATAGTTAAACCATTTGCTGCTTTTCCTAGTATAAACTCTGTCATTTGAGAGAAGTGAAATGGCCATCAGTCATTCAGGACATGTCATAAAGACTTGCTGTGCTTTCTTCTCATACTCCTAATATGTGCTGCCCGAATCATCTCAGAATTGGGATCTTACATACCGAGACAATTTAGCCACGGTTTAAAGAATTAATTGGCCAGCACATTTTACATAGGTTTTATATGGACAAACCTAATACGACAAAAGAGTCACTGACCACAATCTGTGCTCCTTCTTAGGACTAAAACCTCATTTTGTTTCAAGCAAAGTGCTACTAGGTTAGATTAAAAAAAATAAAGGCGTTCACTTCCAGCATTTCCAACATCTTCAATAATAAGCTTTTCAGAAAAATATGTTTACTTCCCCGTTTGAAAAACTTTGCCTGCTGTTCACCCTTCATTAGCCAAGGAAATCCAGTGTGTGGTGTACTCAATGTAAACAAGAGCCATTCAACATGACAAAATGCAAAACAACCGATCTCTGGGGGATTTAAGGCCAGAAATAAACATGTTTGCAGAAACACTAAACATGGACTGAGGAAATGCAACTGCAAAGAATTATATGGTACATACTACTAACAGCAGACAGTTTAATATTCTGGGACAGTTCCTGCAATTCGGTACATTAGTCAACCAAGCGGTTGTAAGCACACTTGGGTAAGACAGTTTTATTACATCAAGAGCTGGGTTAGCTGGGCTATGGCTGCAGTTAAGCCATTGCCTTTCAAAAGGCATCTGCCAAAGCACAGAGCTAGAGTCAAAGAGATCCTAGGGACATGTGTTTTGTGCAGGGAGGGGCTGGTACAGATGAGGAATGGTCATAGGGATTAACATGCCCATGGGAGGGGGGGCAATGGCTGGCTAAATATGCCAAATAACACCCACAAGATGTGTGCCCCTCCTCTCATATCCTCTCTCCATCTACTTTCATTTGCCATGACAATAGTTTGGGCTTACAGGCAGTGCTTCCAGCACAACCTCCTAGCAAAAACTAAAAACAGGACTGTGTGATCTACACCAGCAACACATGGGATAAGGACCGATTATTATCATGCATAGGAATTTTGATCCCACAAACAATATACACATTTTTTGGCTTGGGCTATTGAATTGCAGTACAGCAAGGTGGGAGATGACATGTGAGGAGGGACACATTTTGTAGATGGTATTTACACATCCACTGACTGCTCTTGGCCATGCTAATTCCTGTGGCCAGTCCCACCCACTACCTGCTGCTATCCGCCCAAAACACATCCTCATGGGATCTCTTTGAGCTCACTCTGTCAATCAGAAACATACAACTGTAGCCTGCCAGAGTCATTTCTAATCAGTCTGCTGAGAGTTAATGGCTTCACTGCAGCACTGAATGGCGAATCATGTAATAAACATGTCTTAACCAAGTGTGTTGTCAACCACTTGATTGTTATCTGTTCCTTGCACTGACGTCCTGTTAAAAATAAGCTTTGACAAAGCCAACAGTTGGAGCCTATGCAAAGGTATTTAATAGGCATATGTCGGGTCATCACGACATTTTCCAGCTGTTGCGTTCTTATAGTCAGATGGTACCATTATATAAGTGCCTAGCAAGTGCCTATCACATACCTAAACAAAAGCCCAAACTGTTGGCTATGCTTGTTTTGGTTGTTAAGGAACCAGAGTTCACCCATCAGTCCATTTTTTAAAGTTATCAAAAGAGGTTTGCTCTTTCATTCAGTTTACTTTGCTGGAGTCTCAGAATCCAAGTGGGGCTCTCAAATGCAGGTGTGTCATCCTCGGGCATTGCACTTTGAAATGAGCTGTGAATACACAGAGAAAAGGGTTGCACATTGCTGTATCAGTTACAGCCCCTAAAAACTATCTGCCTATTAAACACCAAAGTAAGCATGTGAAAAAAAGAGCTGAGGGATAGCCTCAAAGAGAAGCGACCCGAAGGAACTGAACTGCAGGAGTAAACTTGCCAGCGAGTGAAAACCCCTAGGAGCCTCCAACTCAAAATACCCTCAATCCCTTCACTCTTGGGTGCCTCTGACCAGTGCACTTGTAAGGCCTTGTTTCTGGAGATCGAGCTATTAACTTACCAACCAACCAATTCCATTCGATGTCCTCAGTAGTGTGGAATGTTTTTGAGAGAGGCGGTGCTGGCCTTTGACATGATCTCACCAGAGCCTTGGTGCTCCCAAACTGGCAGATATATCTAGGATGCTATCTCCATTCAGTGGAACAGTGGGAGCATGCATGGGCTATGCTTATCAAATGTATTACATTTGGTGCATTCTAAGCTGACAATAACTCGCACTCCTTTAACACTCCTGTTTTAAAGACAGATTTGTTAGGGACCTCATGGATTTATATAATTCTTAGAATGTTTCCACTAGAACTCAAATTAGGTAGGCCACCAGTAGTTAAATGCACATATATGTTTATATCCATCATACATTTTAGCTTGCATATGTGTGTGCGTATGAGCTTACCTTTGTGGGAGTCCAACAAGTATTTGCCAATAAGAACTCTGAGGGGCGCGTTAAGATTGCTGCTTCTTTAACGTCACAATGGAAAAATAGAAGGGGTACCTGTTTTAACGTCCCTAGTTCTACAGGTAAATCAATCAGAAAATACAAAGGGGCTCGAACTAGTAGACAAAGATAAGGATGACGGAATGCACAAGAAATTTTTTAACTTGGTTTCAATTCCCAAGATTTTTTATTTTTTATTTAATTTATTCAAGCAAAGATGCTATGTCTAAAAACATATCAAACAATCCTACAACACTATGGCCCATTCACTTTTCCATTCGTTCACATTTTTGCTATTCTCATCAATCTCTCATTCCACAAATTAATCTTTGAAAAAATGCTCTGTATATAAAAAACAGTTCAACATCTGTTATATCTCCATGTGATTATAATTCATTGTAAACCATCCCCACAAATTTGGGTTATCACAACAGTCTGTGTTCTCTTATTCCCACAGATTCACGTCGACACGTGTTTCAGTTGCTCTCTGCGAGCATCACCATTAATACTCTCTCTCTACGGCAACCTTCTTCAGGACAAAACAACCCATTTTTCAGGCACATATATTGGCATGGGCCACACCATCTATAAAAAAATATAATATAAAACACTACATAAGTATTGGGCACTCGCGTCGTTCCTTTTCAAGTTATTTAATTGCCAATTAATATGGTATGCTTTTTTAAAAATTTGTAAAGCATCATCCGACCCACCTCCTATCCACTGGAATCAGGAGGGGCAGGATATAGTATTCAGTTTCAGTACATCTTGGTTGGAACCTCGAGCATGATTGTCCTCTGATCTAAGGGGTTAAGGCATATATCTATTACCATCTGTCCCCAATTCGTTTGGTCGCAAAAGCCAACATTGTTTATATAATTTAGCAAGTCACGATCGGTACCCATGAATAGAAATAAGGGCTCTGTCACTTACTCAAAAATGGAAACAGCCACAATTTACAATGTTGATTCGTTTTTGAGCACTTTTTTCGGTGGAGAAAGTGGCTTCTAATACCAAAGCTTCCCTTCTTTCAACACCTTGTTTTTAGTTCATCTAGTGGTTGGATTTTCACAAGCTCATGTGTCTGTAAAGATATACAAAGAGCTTAATTAATTCTGTAGGCTCCATATGACTGATATTATTAAGTATAGCAACAACTTACTTCATGTTTGAACATTTTCCTTTTGATTATTTAAAATAGCACTAGTGCTCCCGATTATCAAGATAAGGGCTCACAAGCCTCTATTCATTGAATCTTTGGCACACCAAACCCTTATTGTTTCATGGAGCGCATAAGTCTCTGATATTCAGGTAAAAGCCAGTCCGTGTTGTTTCTCGGACGGCATCATTCTTTAATTATCACCATTAGTACTCCTGTTGCCTAGTTGGGGAGTCAGTGCCTCTCGTTCTTAATTTTAACTGGGGCAACACCCTCTCGTATCAAAAAGTGCATGCTTTCTACTTCTGCACTATTCAAGCAATCGTGTCCCGTGGCTGGCATGTGTATTTCAACTTACCTGATTCTCGCTGTCTGTGGATTTTCCTTTCCGCGTACACCACAGCGTTCGAAATGCAATTGGCGGAGTCGCGGGATATCATTAATATGACTCCTCGTGTTCATGCTCATAAAAAGAGGACTAGAGAGCACACGCATGCGTGAGGGAGAGTCCTCGCTTCGTAGGCTCTACATCAATTCGTTATTTTTCGGTTTTTGTTTATTTCATTTTATTTTGGGCCATTTCGCTATGGTATTGAAGCTTCTGTTGTAATTATTAATACTCACCAGACAACTCGGGGATCGAAATTGCAACACCTCCATGTTGGTCATAGAGATAGAAAAGGGACTATTCGGATGTCTATTGCCGGATGTATCCAATTGTTGCATTCACCCTTCATACTGTAGACACAGGCCTTCCACTTGTCAAATACAGTTTCTTTAAATCTGCATTCAGACAAATGTATATATGTATTTCAAACAACAAATATATAAAGTACACTGGGATGCAGCATGTATTACTTAACATATGCTATAGGTGTGTTTTTGTAAGAAAGCATTCAGTAATACACCTACATATGGAGTATTGGACTAAGCCCCTCACTCTTAGTTTCTTGTCTGGTGCAACAAAAAAGATATTTTACATATTTGTAATCAGATAGTTCCATTCCACCGATAAATTCAAACCTCGTTTCACTGTGTCTAAAGTATGTATCCAGCGTTGTTCCTTCTGGTGTAGGAGAGTACCCATGTCACCACCTCTCTTTGAAGGCCTTATTACTTGTAGCACAAACCATGTTAGGTCTGTGTCTTTATGCCCATATCTCCCGAAATGTTTCACAAGCGGCTTATCCGCCACTTTGTTCCTTATGCATGATCTGTGTTCCGAGATACGCTGTCGTACTTCCCTGGTAGTCTTGCCTATTTATAATAGGTCACAAGGACATCTAATCACGTAAATGGCATTCTTAGTTTTACAGTTGGTATGTGTTCTAAGTTGCCATTTCACTTGTCTGTATTCAAAGTCAGTTCTTACTTCTACCATAGGGCAAGCTACACATCCTCCGCATTTATGGTGACCAATCACCGGGGGAAACCCCCATTGGTTTAATATCGTCTGGTTATTTTATGGCTCCACATATGTATGTACTAATTTTTGCCCAAGATTTTGGTTCATTTTAAAGGCAAACATCGGTCTTCGATGTAGGGATCCCTCTTGTTTCACAAGATCCCAGTTGTGATTAACTATCTTCTTGATCTGGTTGCTTATTGGATTATAAGTAGTCACACAGACCAATCACTCTTCTTTTTCTTTTGGACAATGTGTTAGACATACATCTCTATTAGTATTTTTTGCCCTCTTCAGATTGTTTTTAACCAGTCTTGTTGGATAGCCCCTCTCCACTAATCTCTCTTGTAACTGTTTTGAGTGTTCCATAAATTCTTGGTTGGTGCTACAGTTGCGGCGTATTCTTAAAAACTGCCCACACGGTAAGTTATATCGCAGGCCTGCAGGGTGGAAGCTGGTATAATGCAACAAAGTATTACGGTCTGTTGGCTTTCTATAGAGTGTTGTCTCCAATTGAGCACCTGCTTTTCTGATAATTAAATCTAGGAAGCTCACCTCAACCGTACTTGAATCCATGGTGAACCTGATATGGGTATCCTGTCTATTTAACCATTGATGGAATGTTTTCGAAGATTCTAGATTGCCTGTCCATGTTATAAAAATGTCGTCAATATATCTATGCCAACCCATCAGGTGAGCTTCCTAGATTTAATTATCAGAAAAGCAGGAGCTCAATTGGAGACAACACTCTATAGAAAGCCAACAGACCGTAATACTTTGTTGCATTATACCAGCTTCCACCCTGCAGGCCTGCGATATAACTTACCGTATGGGCAGTTTTTAAGAATACGCCGCAACTGTAGCACCAACCAAGAATTTATAGAACACTCAAAACAGTTACTAGAAAGATTGGTGGAGAGGGGCTATCCAACAAGACTGGTTAAAAACAATCTGAAGAGGGCAAAAAATACTAATATGTATTTAGTATATGTTAGACATACTAATATAGTATGTCTAACACATTGTCCAAAAGAAAAAGAAGAGCATTTGGTCTGTGTGACTACTTATAATCCAATAAGCAACCAGATCAAGAAGATAGTTAATCACAACCGGGATCTTGTGAAACAAGAGGGGTCCCTACATCGAAGACCGATGTTTGCCTTTAAAAGGAACCAAAATCTTGGGCAAAAATTAGTACATACATATGTGGAGCCAAAAAATAACCAGATGGTATTAAACCAATGGGGGTTGCCCCCGGTGATTGGTCACCATAAATGCGGAGGATGTGTAGCTTGCCCTATGGTAGAAGTAAGAACTGACTTTGAATACAGACAAGTGAAATGGCAACTTAGAACACATACCAACTGTAAAACTAAGAATGCCATTTACGTGATTAGATGTCCTTGTGACCTATTATATATAGGCAAGACTACCAGGGAAGTACGACAGCGTATCTCGGAACACAGATCATGCATAAGGAACAAAGTGGCGGATAAGCCGCTTGTGAAACATTTCGGGAGATATGGACACAGACCTAACATGGTTTGTGCTACAAGTAATAACGCCTTCAAAGAGAGGTGGTGACATGGGTACTCTCCTACACCAGAAGGAACAACGCTGGATACATACTTTAGACACAGTGAAACGAGGTTTGAATTTATCGGTGGAATGGAACCATCTGATTAAAAATATGTAAAATATCTTTTTTGTTGCACCAGACAAGAAACTAAGAGCAAGGGGCTTAGTCCAATACTCCATATGTAGGTATATTACTGAATGCTTTCTTACAAAAACACACCTATAGCATTTGTTAAGTAATACATGCCGCATCCCAGTGTACTTTATATATTTGTTGTTTGAAACACATATATACATTTGTCTGAAAGCAGACTTAAAGAAACTGTATTTCACAAGTGGAAGGCTTGTGTCTACAGTATGAAGGGTGAATGCAATAATTGGATACATCCGGCAATAGACATCCGAATAGTCCCTTTTCTACCTCTATGACCAACATGGAGGTGTTGCAATTTCGATCCCCGAGTTGTCCGGCGAGTATTAATAATTACAACAGAAGCTTCAATACCATAGCGATATGGCCCAAAATAAAATGAAATAAACAAAAAACGAAAAATAACGAGTTGATGTAGAGCCTACAAAGCGAGGACTCTCCCTCACGCACGCGTGTGCTCTCTAGTCCTCTTTTTATAAGCATGAATTCGAGGAGTCGTGTTAATGATATCCCGCGACTCTGCCGGCTGCATTTCGAACTCTGCGGTGTATGCGGAAAGGAAAATCCACAGACGGCGAGAATCAGGTAAGTTGGAATACACATGCCAGCCGCGGGACACGATTGCTTGAATACTGCAGAAGTAGAAAGCATGCACTTTTTGATACGAGAGGGTGTTGCCCCAGTTAAAATTAAGAACGAGAGGTACTGACTCCCCAACTAGGCAACAGGAGTACTAATGGTGATAATTGAAGAATGATGCCGTACGAGAAACAACACGGACTGGCTTTTACCTAAATATCAGAGACTTATGGGCTCCATGAAACAATAAGGGTTTGGTGTGCCAAAGAATCAATGAATAGAGGCTTGTGCGCCCTTTTCTTGATAATTGGGAGCACTAGTAATATTTTAAATTATCAAAAGTAAAATGTTTCAACATGAAGTAAGTTGTTGCTATACTTAATAATATCAGTCATATGGAGCCTACAGAATTAATTAAGCTCTTTGTATATCTTTACAGACCCATGAGCTTGTGAAAATCCAACCACTAGATGAACTAAAAACAAGGTGTTGAAAGAAGGGAAGCTTTGGTATTAGAAGCCACTTTCTCCACCGAAAAAAAGTGCTCAAAAACGAATCAACATTGTAAATCGTGGCTGTTTCCATTTTTGAGTAAGTGACAGAGCCCTTATTTCTATTCATGGGTACCGGTCGTGACTTGCTAAATTATATAAACAATGTTGGCTTTTGCGACCAAACGAATTGGGGACAGATGGTAATAGATATATGCCTTAACCCCTTAGATCAGAGGACAATCATCATCGAGGTTCCAACCAAGATGTACTGAAACTGAATACTATATCCTGCCCCTCCTGATTCCAGTGGATAGGAGGTGAGTCGGATGATGCTTTACACATTTTTAAAAAAGCATACCATATTAATATGCAATTAAATAACTTGAAAAGGAACGACGCAAGTGCCCAATACTTATGTAGTGTTTTATATTATATTTTTTTATAGATGGTGTGGCCCATGCCAATATATGTGCCTGAAAAATGGGTTGTTTTGTCCTGAAGAAGGTTGCCGTACAGAGAGATTATTAATGGTGATGCTCGCAGAGAGCAGCTGAAACACATGTCGACGTGAATCTGTGGGAATAAGAGAACACAGACTGTTGTGATACCCCACATTTGTGGGGATGGTTTACAATGAATATAATCACATGGAGATATAACAGATGTTGAACTGTTTTTTATATACAGACCATTTTTTCAAAGATTGATTTGTGGAATGAGAGATTGATGAGAATAGCATGAATGTGAAGGAATGGAAGAGTGAATGGGCCATAGTGTTGTAGGAATTGTTTAATATGTTTTTTAGACATAGCATCTTTGCTTGAATAAATTAAATAAAAAATCTTGGGAATTGAAACCAAGTTAAAAAATCACTTGTGCATTCCGTCATCCTTATCTTTGTCTACTAGTTCGAGCCCCTTTGTATTTTCTCTTTAACGTCACATACACCTCATCCTCTTCTGAATACGAAAAGTGCTATCCAGCCGTCTAACTGCTTCTCCTTTTCACATATTTCAGAAGATGAAATTCTCAAACTTTTGAAGCAAATGCGACTGACTTCTTGTGCAGGAGAGATTCTGCCTTCTAAATTCATTGTAAAAAATCCAAACATTTTTTTCCCTTTCATAGTGCACTTCGCTAATTCTTCATTTAGTCATGGTACTATACCTTATAGTCTCAAACAAGTCTTTGTTTCTCCCTTATCAAAGAAACCAGGTTCAGCCTTTAACAACCCAAGCAACTTACATCCGATAACCAATTATTTATTCTTGTTAAAGTTTATTGACAAAATTGCCACAATTCAGTTTCACCACCACTCGGTAGTAAATAACATCTTACACCAACAACAATCGGGTTTCTGGGCCTTCCACGTGACTCAGACCACGTTAGTGGATTTACAGACAAAAATGCTTACTATTGTGGAGAAGGGAACAGCTGGCATGTTGGTATTGTTGGACCTGTCAGCCACGTTTGATTTACTGGAACATTCATGTCTCGTGGACAGATTTCTCTCTCATGGACATTACTTGAATGATGCTATCAACTGGTACTCATCCTTCTTGGGTAACAGGCAATCGTGTGTGTGCTGGGGCAAAGCTACTTCTGTAACTGAACACATTACAGAGGGTGTCCCGCAAGGTGCCCGTTTATCCACATCTCTTTGTAACTTATAAAGTCTCTATGTGACTTGTTAACATCTCTGAACATCCATTACTCGAACCATGCTGAAGACACTGAGCTCATACTGGAGTTAGGTGGCAACTACGAGTGATACTCAGCCCACCTACAACACTTTTTTGGATTCATCCATGATTGGATGAATCTGAACTCCATGTGTCTAAATCCTTCTAAGACTGAACTGATGATTTTTGGATCCATTCAAGTCAGAACCAAGCTTTGTGCTGACTACTCCAGCTTGGCCTTTGCTAACATCACAATTCTCACTAGAGACAAAGTTAAAACTCTTGGCATTCACATGAATGTGGCTGTGAATTCTGCTGCTCATTTTGAAGGGGTAGTCCGTAGTACTCAATACCATCTAAAAGTGCTAAGACATACTAAATTCTTTCTGTCACAAACAAATTGGGCAATTCTAGCGAGAGCAATTATTTACCCCGGTTAGATTATTGTAATGTCTTACTACTTGGGGCTAACTCTTGCTCTATCAATCCATTGCAGATCGTGCAAAATGAAGCGGTATCTGTCATCCACGACATTCTCAAAAGAGACCATATCACGGATGCAAGAAAGGAACTACATTGGCTTCCTGTGTCAGCAAGGATGCAATTCAAGGCCATTTCCCTGATTCAAAAATGCATCTATGGCAATGCTCCTAAATATCTGAAGGATCATACAACTCTATATAGTCCATCAAGAAAGCTTCGCTCCAGTACTTGTGGCTAGCTTGGTCTTCCCAGAGGGAAGAAAAGCAGAGGTTTGCAGAGATGTTTTCCTGATCTAGCTGCACAAATCTGGAATACACTCCCCTCTGCGCTGAGACACAAATCTAACTTGCTGTATTTTAGAATATTTCTGAAGAACCACTTATTCTCTTAAATCCTTGGTATGACACAAGTCTCCCTTTTTCCTGTTGTCCTGTCTTCCGAAGTCTTGTTGTGTTAATGCAGCACCCTGATGTCTTCGGGCTTTGGCGCTCTATAAATAAATACAAATAATTTAATAAATGAGTGTCGATGGACATCAGGGTGTACAATAGAGGCTATTTTGCATGGGTGCCTGTCTATACCCCCAGGAGTTCCTGTATTTGTGTGTTTCTTTGGATGGGTTCAAATATGTGCATGGGTACATATAGGTACTGTATATGTTTTTCTGGCTGTGCCAGTGCACATGGTTGTGAGAGGAGGTGTTCTAGGTAGCTGGTCCATTAATGGTAACTCCCAGTATATGGTTGCAATACCCTACCTTAAAGTGCGTTAGCATGTTGTTGGTAGTACCTGCTTATGATATCAGCACAGGCCTCTAATAGGAATACCTCAGCATATGATTGCACAACTGGGCACATTTCGTAAATAAGTAGACCTACTGGATACCAATAACAGGCACGTTATATGAGTGCATTCACATTTACATGTACTGGCAATACCTGGGCATTTGATGGCAGTACCTCAGTACATCTCTATTGTGTATGGCCATATGAGAATGGATCAATGCCATTGATACCTGTGGCTGAGCACTATCCTTTTGGTGTAATTTCTATTTATTTATTTATTTTTTGTTCGCTTGTTAGACTCTTATACAGCAAGTAAATACTGTTCCAAAGCACCCACAGGGCAAAGGGAGGGTGCAAGGGTGTGAAAAACATTAAAATAGACAAAAAACTTAAAACAGTGGAAGGAAAAAGGTAAAAGGGCGAACCTACTATACCTTGGAAGTATTCAGAATGTGCAAGTGCAGCAAGAAGAGGGCAGACGGGGAAGGTGCTGGAGTGTCCGGGCTCATGAGTGAGCCACAGATGAAGTGCATGGTAAGGTGACAGCTACACGGCCTGGAGCCACGTTGGGTGTAAGTGTGAGCCTCCAGGGTGGAGGGTGTGCCAAGGTAAGTGCTGAGGGTAGACAGAAGCTGGGACGATTGGGTGTGGGATGTCAGGGGCCAGAGAATGCATAAGGCCCAGGACACCAATCACAGCAACTTTGGGATTAGTAGAGGAGAGAAGAAGGGAAGGAGGAAGTAAAGAGGAAACTGTTGAGAAGCCTCCATAATTTAAGAAAGTCCTGCTCAATATGGGGGGTGTTCCATCGGAGGGAGCCAGCTGAGGAAAGTGATCGAACACCTGCCCTTTGTTTAGCAAAATGCTTTACACACAAAGGGCCTCATTATAAACTTTACGGAATGGGTTAACGGGTACCGCTAATGGTGGCGGACCCGTTAAACCCATACCGCAAGATTACGAGGTTCCCTGGCGGGACCCGATGTGGAGGTCTGGTTTTACCAGACGTCCATAGCAAGTCCCGCGAGGGAACCAGGGAGCTAACAACGGGCCGGTCATAATCGGCCCGTTGTTAGCTCTCGCACCCATTCCCATTGAGCCCTATGGGGGCTCAAATGGGAATGGGGAAGGTCCGGGCCCAGGTTCCCTGTAGGAGGAATTACCGGGCCCTCCAAACTCGGAATGGCCCGGTAATTCCCCATTCAGGGAACCCGGACCCGGTTTTGGTGGCAGCATGCCCTTATTAAGGGCATGGCTACCGCCAAAGTCATAATGAGGCCCAAAGAGTTGGTGTCAGTGGAACGTTGAGGTCTAGAGGGAGAGTATTTAGTAAGATAAAGTTGAAGATAGTGTGGTCACCGGGCCCAGACAGCCATGTGGATGATGCAGAGGGATTTTAATTTCATCCGTGCAGCGACTGGGAGCCGGTGAAGACTTTTTAGGGCAGCAGATATGCAGTCCCTGGGCTTAAGGCCAAGGATTAGACTTGCTTCCCTATTCTGGATTAGGTGGAAGGGTCGTAGAGTGGAAGAAGGTAGATTCAGGAGGAGGCTATTGCAATAGTCAAGCCTAGAGAGGACCATGGCTCGGGTAACATTGAGCTTCTGGGGGAAGTGAAAAGAGGGAGAATTTCTTTGAGAAGGAAGAGCTGAAAGTGGGACTTCTTGGCAATGTCCTGCATATGAGGGAGGAAGCAGAGGGAAGAGTCGAAGATGAGGCCAAGGTTTCTGGCTTCATAGGAAGGAGCAGGGGGAGAGCCCATAGAGGAAGGCCACAGTGAAGGGAAGAAGGATGGAGCAGGGGTCCTGGTGGGAAGAATCTTAGTTTTATAGGCGTTGAGGCAGAGATTGTTGGAGGTGCACCAGGACTGGATGGCAGATAGGCAGATAGGGTTGATGGAAGGTGCAAGAGGGTCAGCAGGAAGCTTGAAAAAGAGCTGTGTGTCATCTGCATAACACTAGAAAATGGGGGAAAAGGAGGAGATGAGGTGTGCCATCTGAGCTAGGTAGATGTTAAAGAGCCAAGGGGAGAGGATAACACCCTGGGGGACACCACAGGTGGAGAAGGAAGTAGGAGAAGAGAAGGCTCCCAGGATGACTCGGGATGAGCTGTCAGTCAGGAAGGATGTCAGCCAGTTCCAAGATGCCAAGGGTATCACAGAGCCTTTGTATGAGGATGGAATGGTTGACCATGTCAAAGGTAGAGTAGAGATCGAGTAGGATCAGGACAGCTGCAGAGTTGGATTACAGAGATGCGAGCAGTTCTTCACGGGTGTTCAGAAGAGCATTTTATGTGTCTCTGGGTGTTCGGAATCCAGATCGATGGTCGTCGAGACCACCAACAAGTTTGGTGTGTGAGTTGAGTTGGGGCAAGGCCAGCTTCTCCAGCAGTTTCCCCAGGAAGGGGGTGATGGAAATGGGGCGGTAGTTGGCAGTTCAGGTAAGGTCAGCTGAAGCGAGTGCAGGGGCAAGAGAGCCAATGTTGTAGTTGTTGGTTCTGGATGAGCAAGGGGAACCCTGTTTAGAAGAGACCTTCATGGAGAGGACATGTTATGTTATAACATTCTATGTTACTGGTTCTTGGTATATCATTGCCTGTGTGGGTGTGTATTATTGACTTTGTATGCAGTGTGTGTTTGAGTTTTTGTGTTTTTGTTTGGTATTGTGTGTGTTCAGCACACCAGAATATGCCACTTGCGGGACTGGTTTATTTTGGGGTGTGTTGAGCTAGCAATAGCTGGATATAGATCTCAGGTGAAGGAGGGGTGCTTGAGTCATACGAGGCTTCCTAGGTGAGAACAGAAAGACAGGCGTAGTTTGCTAGTGTAGTGTTGTGTCAGTTTTCAGTTGGGGTTGGAGGTTGAGAGTTGGGAAGTACAACCAATATTTAAGGGGGCATACTCATCCAAGAATGTTTTTAAATCACAGATTAAATGGTGCATTCTAAAGCAAATTTGAAAATAAATCTGTAAAAAATGATGCAATTTACAATTGTTTTTAGGGTGACACATGAAAACAATAAATTAGAAGCCACATTACCAAGTGTACAAAGGAGAATTTTCCAACACATTTTCATGATGACTGTTCCCACAATATACGCCTTTTTTCTGCCAGTGTAATAACACATTTTCATGCTGCATTTTCCAAAATATGCCAGCCTTCCCATGTAAGAACACACTCATGTTTGCTTTGCCAAAAATGCCAGAAATACCATTGTAAGAGGACAAGTCTAGGTTGGATGTGATAATATTTGCTAGTATTCCAGTACAGACCAGTATTCCCATGTAGGGACACAAATGTTTGCTTCGCCCGTAATGCTAGTAATATTGCCATGCCACTATATGAAAACAAGCCCAGGCTCGAGGGCATTATGCTGCATAAGAACACCCACATTGGCTTTGCCCATAATTGGGGTACTATTGCCATAACATTGTGAAAAGGCATGCACATGCAGAATGTGCTATTTACCCCTAAAGCCAGTAAAATTGCATGCAACTGTATGAAAACATGTCAACGCATAGTGTACCACCATATGCCAAAGCCCCACGAAAGAACACTCACATTGCTTTTGCCCCTAAAGCCAGTAACATTGCATGCATCTGTATGAAAACATGTCATCGCTGTTTGTGCCCCCATACACCATAGCGCCACAAGAGAATACTCACATTGGGCCTCATTATGACCCAGGCGCTAAGTGTTTAACGGCGCCGTAAAAGGCTGCGGCGCCGTTAAACACCTAGCGCCTAATTACGAGGTCCCTTTGCGGGACCCGACCTTAACGGCTGGTTTTACCAGCCGTTAAATTAGGGACCCGCAAAGGGACCTTGGTGCTTACTACGCAATTTGCGGTACCGTAATTAGCGCCTTCCCCATTCCCATTGAGCCCTATGGGGCAAAAATGGGAATGGGGAAGGGCCATGGCGGCATGGGGAATTACCGCCCCACCAACCTCGGAATGGGGTGGTAATTCCCCATTCCCCCATGGCGGACTCCGGCATGGACCATGGTGCTAATAGCACCATGGTTTAGCGCCGGAGTCCTAATGAGGCCCATTGGCTTGGCTCATAAAGCCGGTAATATTGCAAAGCTACTGCATAAAAACGTGTCCATGGAGGCTAGCGTAGGATAGGCCATTATCTCACAAAAGAGCACTCACATTGGCTTTCCCAATAATGCCACAATATAGCCATGCCATAGTATAAAAACATGCCCATGCAGGCTTTGCCAGAGAGACACTTCACTAACAATGTGGCAAGCATGTTCGGAGTCCACCAAAGAATGGTCAAGTTTCCCTATGTTCACGATAGATTATGTTCTTTCAGCCGCTACGTGCTTAAAGTCTGATTCTCCTTCTGATGCCATTGTGATCGGTATTCTTAAAATCATCCTACCTGACCTGATTCCCCCTATCACTTAAGCAGTGAATGTGTCTTGTCAATCAGAGGTTATTCCTTCTTAATAAGGGCATGGCTACCCCCAAACTCGGGTCCGGGTTCCCTAAATGGGGAAATACCAGGCCATTCGACCTTGGAGGGCCCGATATTTCCCCATTCAGGGAACCCGGACTCAGTCCAACCCCATTTCCCATTTGAGCCCCAATAGGGCTCAATGGGAATGGGGAGCATGCTAACAACGGGACCGTTGTTAGCATGCTGGCCCGCTCGCGGGACCCGCAAAGGACGTCTGATAAAACCAGGCGTGCTGAGCGGGTCCCGCGAGCGGACCTCGTAATCGGGCAGTAAGGGGCTAACGTCTTTGGCACCTTTACCGGCGCCGTTAATCCCTCACTACCCTCTTCGTAATGAGGCCCTCTATCTTTGCCAAGAACACAAGTAATATTTCTGTAACATACCAATGTTTAACATGCCATGCAAGCTGTGCCACTAAACATCAGGATCATGTGTGAAAAAGCACTCATTGTGCCTTTGCCCATAATTTCAGTAACATTGCCAGGCCACTATATAAAATCATGTCTATGCAGGCTGAGCCGCTATAGGCTAGTATCACCCACGTCAAAAGGACTTTACCCATAATGCCAATTATACTTCCATGACACTGTGTAAAAACATGCCTCTCGGGACTCCGATGCTCGTACTCAGATTTGAGTCCTTTCTTATTTTCTACCATCCACGCATTGCCGGCAGGAAGTCTCTCCCTCAGATCCAGTGATTGCACTAGGGATTGGTCTGTGCAACATCATGTGTGTATTTAAAGCACACTCCTCCCGACAGAGCAATGGTTGGGCGCAGCAACAGTGTGCTCACTGCGCCGAAGTTACGCCTAAGTTAAGCTTGTCTTGGCACATCGGGGTCACGCGGCGGCCAGAGGGCACACTAATCAGTTACTCACGCTCATAGTTACTGCATTTAGCCCCTCTAACTACAGTTTTCCTCCATGGAATGGGTCTGCGTGCCATTTTAGTTAATGCACGCTCTATGGTAGCACATGCTGACCATATTTTCTATCTACTCTCTGATGAGAAACCTGACATTATCTGTGTGACTGAACCTTGTTTTGTTCCGTCTGAGCTCCTTCTTTCCCTCAATTCACTCTGTTGGGCTATAAGATCATTCACCACCAGGACAGGGACTCTGTGTACCCTGGAGGGGGCATTGCAATTCTATTTAAATTCTCTTTGAATACAGAACGGATCTCCCTTGCAATAGAGTTAGAAATGGAGGACATTTTAGTACGTCTCACCATCTCGGCTGCTTATTCAGGACACCTTCTTATTGTCTATTGCCCCCCAATGCTTATGTTAATTTTAGAGAGCCTTTCCGGAGTAAGCCGCTCTTCTTCAGGCTAGGTTCTGTAACCTTATAATACTTGGTGACTTCAATATCAGATTTAATCAGCTGCAGCCACCCAGACTTCAGCAATTTTTCGAAGCCCTATCAGATCTGGGCTTTACTCAGAATGTTACACAGCCTACTCACCAACTTGGCGGGATATTGGACCTGATACTATCCTCTATGTCAGGGATTAGGGTCTCTGGAGTTGTTGAAGTTTTATGATCCAATCACTTCTTAATCTCATTTCTTCTCCCTGACACTTTGACTCCTACTTCTGTCGACACTTAGAAGGAATTGGCGATCTGTTAATTTAACAGAAATGACGGCCATGATCAAATCCAAATGTGGGCCATTACAACCAGTTGATTTTGGAATGCTTTCTAACGCCATGCTGGAAACTGCAAATGAACTTGCAGCTATTAAATCTACGTCGCTTCGTAAAAGCCCTTCTCAGCCTTGGTTCTCTCTCAGGACCCAAGAACCATGAAATTAGAATTGTGGCAAGCAGAGCGTTATTGGCGTAATACCTATGCACCTACCTTGAAGGTACACTTTGCAACTTTATCTAAAGATTATTTCTCAGCCATAAAAGCAGCAAAGCAAAAACATTTTACAAAGAAAATTACGTCTGGTCTTAACAGTCCTAAAGAACTGTTCTCGGTGGTTAGTCCTTTTCCTCCTTATCACGTTTTCTCCCTGTGGTTCTATCCTCCCAGCCACACTGTGACGCTATGGCAAATTCTTTCCACACTAAAATTGAGAAAATCCATCAAGGAATCCTGTTGGCTCAGAGAGACACTTCACTAACAATGTGGCAAGCATGTTCGGAGTCCACCAAAGAATGGTCTAGTTTCCCTATGTTCACGATAGATTATGTTCTTTCAGCCGCTACGTGCTTAAAGTCTGATTCTCCTTCTGATGCCATTGTGATTGGTATTCTTAAAATCATCCTACCTGACCTGATTCCCCCTATCACTTAAGCAGTGAATGTGTCTTGTCAATCAGAGGTTATTCCTTCTTTGCTAAAGCAAGCCACAGTGATCCCACATTAAAAAAATACCTCTCTAGACACATCTGGCCTATCTAATTTCCACCCAATCTCCTTGCTTCCTTTCCCTATGAAGCTTCTTGAATCTCTGGTCTCTCCTCCTTTATTGAATCTTCTGCTAGACTTGATTCCTTTCAGTCGGGTTTTCAGCCAGGCATGGGCACCGAGAATGTCCTTGTCTCTGTGATGGAGGATCTGGTCCACCTAGTTGATGGGGGTGGAACTGGAGCCCTAATTCTGATTGATTTGTCAGTAGCGTTTGACACCATGGACCATGCCATCCTCCTTGCACGCATGTCTCTGGGGGGTCTTGTGGGACCCGTAATGGATTGGTTTACATCTTTCTTGGAAAATAGGAGCCAAACTCTCTACTTAACTCCATTCTACTTTGTCTCCTTCTCTCTGTTATGCAGTGTTCTTCCAGGCTCGGCCCTGTCCCCGCTATTATTTAATCTTTACATCCAGCCACTGGTGGCCCTGATCTGCTGCCACGGGTTCAGATGCTACTCCTACGACACACAAATTATGGTATGATTAGATCATGGTGTCGTCCTCCTTGAGAGTTGCCTGGATGCCGTTAGGGATTGTATGGGCTTCATTTGGCTTAAACTCAATGGGGACAAGACCGAGGTCTTTATAATGGGTGCCTCATCATCTTCTCACGATACTGCCCCTTGGTCTTCTTCCTTCTGGCTGGCCTCTTTTGGCACAACTCCTATTCCATTGTTGGTTATGAAGAATCTAAGAGTCTATCTTTCCTTTTCCCTGTCTATGGCGCCCCAGGTCAGCGCTGTCTGCAAGGATGGTCACTTTACCTTGAAGATCCTATGTAAAATCCTCCCATTTCTTCGAGTCCACCTCCATCCTATAGTTGTATCCTTTCTGATCACGAGTAGGCTCGACTACTGTAATGCACTTTCTCTTGCTCAGCCAAAGGGCCTTATCCATCGGCTCCAACTGTTGCAGAATCTAGAGGCTAGAGTGGTGACAGCTACTCCTTAGGGTGCACACATTATTCCAGTCCTTGGAGCCCTCCAATGGCTCCCAGTGGTGAAAAGAATTGCTTTTAAATCGCTTTGCTTGGTTCCCTCTGCCTATTGTGGAGTTGGTGCTAGCTTCCTTGAAGAGAATTCCCTGCTAGATCTTTGCGCTCAGAGAACAACTGCCTCTTAGTCATGCCAAAAGCTTGGTTAAGTAGAGTAGGAGGTTGTGCCTTCTCAGTAGTGGCAAGCGTACTGTGGAATTCTATTCCAGTTGATCTTATGCGTACACCTAATCACCATCTCATTCAACGACTTCTCATTCAGCTATTGCTGCTGCCTGTGTTTTCCTTGCGCCAAGATACCTATGGTGAACGTGCGTGCTATAAATTCCTATAACATGACATAACATATGCAGGTTTTGCCACTATAGCCCAGTATCCCCACATAAAAAACACACACTGCCCATCGCATCAGTAATATTGGCATATAAATGTATAAATAAATGTCCATGTAAGCTCTGCCATTAAAGGTGAGGGTCCTGTTTCAAAAAGACTCATGTCTTTGCCCATAATGCCAGTAATATTGCTATGCCACTATATACAATCATATCCAGGCATGCTGTGACTCTGCAGGATAGTCTCCTCACTTAAGAACACTAATACTGTCTTTACCCATAAAGCCTTTTATGCTTCCATGACACTGTATAATAAACATGCCCATGCAGGAAGTGCCACCATAGGCCAGTGTGTCCATGTAAAAACACTCATGTTCTCTCTGCCCATAATGCCAGTAATATTGCTATGCCACTATATACAATCATATCCAGGCATGCTGTGACTCTGCAGGATAGTCTCCTCACTTAAGAACACTCATACTGTCTTTGCCCATAATGCCAGTAATATTGCTATGCCACTATATACAATCATATCCAGGCATGCTGTGACTCTGCAGGATAGTCTCCTCACTTAAGAACACTCATACTGTCTTTACCCATAAAGCCTTTTATGCTTCCATGACACTGTATAATAAACATGCCCATGCAGGAAGTGCCACCATAGGCCAGTGTGTCCATGTAAAAACACTCATGTTCTCTCTGCCCATAATGCCAGTAATATTGCTATGCCACTATATACAATCATATCCAGGCATGCTGTGACTCTGCAGGATAGTCTCCTCACTTAAGAACACTCATACTGTCTTTACCCATAATGCCTTTTATGCTTCCATGACACTGTATAATAAACATGCCCATGCAGGAAGTGCCACCATAGGCCAGTGTGTCCATGTAAAAACACTCATGTTCTCTCTGCCCATAATGGCAGACATATTGCTAGGCATATTAATAAAAATGTGACCTGTTCATGCTGGTGTGCACCAATCACCCACTTCCCACAGCATCCCTGCACTGGCTCCATTGTTAAGAATCCCTCCCCCAGCAACTCCCTCTGCTCATCACAACCCAAGCCCCATCGACTCAAGCTCACTACAATCACATTCATACACACACATGCACATGCAAATACGTACAGACACATGCACATTTGCTCACATCACACATTTACGCATCACTCCAACACTCAGCCATAAACAGTATCACAAACGTATTTGTATTTGTCGACGCCTTTGTGAAGTGACAACAACAAGTACTCCATCAAGGTACAGACTGTGCTACACATAGGGCCAGGAGCTTCCATTTACCCCTCCATCCTCCTTTCCTGCTCTGAATCAGGAATCTGGAATCAGCAATCGGACTCCAGTCTGGGAGGGCAGCAAAAGCAACAGAGGGGCGGGGCTTGGAGGAGCCAGGGGAAAGTGTCATGTACAAAGTGAGGATGCTTAAACTGGTTCTGCTGAGACCCCCTTTTAAGAAGGCCAATCTGGACCCTGTCAGCATGGGACACTCCAGTCTATCACCAATGTACCAATTTCTCATAGCCTCGGTTACAGGCTCAGGTAGTGAGAGATGTGAGGTAAGGCTCTCCACTCTCCTCAGTAATTATTAATATGTAATTAATTGACTTAGAGACTTAGCAGTCTTATCCCAGACATATGCAGACAGCACTGAACTAGTGTTGCAGGTGTTTTCTGTTACTTCCTGCTTACACCGCATTCAGCAACGGCTGAAGGACAGTCGTCTCCAGTCGAATGCAGAGAAGTCTCAGATCGATTTAGCAGTAAAGCAGACCCACCTGCTGACTTGGAAGTTCCGGTTCCTCTAGCAGCGTAATTCTATCCACTAAACGGTGAAAACCAAGGGCCATTCTGCACTCTGACATGTTTCTTCAAAGTCAAGCTGTGATGGTTTTAGACAAAAATGCTAATTTCAATGTTCTTTTTAAAAAACAACGTTGCCCCTTGTGGCGTTAAAAGGTCGAGGCATTGCAGAAGCAGCAGCTCTCGCCTTGCATCTGGGCTGCTGCAAGTTATTTCACCATGCCTTGCTGGTATAGCTTGCCTCTGAATTTCAGCTTTGTTAGAATCCAGTCATCTGTTTCGGTTCTTGATAAAACAGGGACACTGTGTCGCAAGTTGCAAGGGCTTTCCATGTGCTGCTGCTAGCTAACAGGACGAGATCTGAAGCGTTCTTCTTCCTTGCTTCTGAGGGTATAAGTAAGTCTGTCTCCCAATACCTGCAGTTTGAGTGACATCCTTCCTTATGACTCATCGCAAGCCCTCGAGTCAGACTTTCTCCCCTTCTTTTTAATATATATCTTTGCGTCTTATCATCTTAGTTTCCTCTCCTACGCTGACGATACTCAGCTCTATATCAGGCTTGATGATGTGGAGGATGCTATTACCCTAGTTGACAGGTGTTTGGAAGAAATAGGGATCTGGATGGAAAAAAATTGCTTCCAACTCAATCCTAAAAAAACGAGGTGATACTATTTGGTCCCAACCATCTGCTTGAGGGAAAGAGCTGCCCTCAGCCTCCCCAGTTCTTGGGGACTAGTCTTAAATATGCCACAAAGGTCCAAAATCTAGGCTGTACCTTGCAGAGCGATCTGGGCTGTAATGGCCAAATCTCAGCCAATTTACGAGTAGTTTTCTATGTAATCCATCTCCTACGCCAAGCACTACCTTTATGTTCCCATCATCGATCGTGCTATGGTGGTGGGAGCCTTGGTTAATTCTAAGTTAGACTACTGCAGTGGACTTTTGGCTCCAGCCAAACAGATTTACCCTTTACAAAAGCCCGAAAGGCAGGAGTAAGGCTGGTTTTTGGTGTAGCAAAAACACCCCTATTTCTGGTCTCCGTCGGTCGCTTTATTGGCTAGTGGTGGAAGACCGTATAAAATTTAAAATAGGGTGCTTGGTGTATAAATGTATGCATGGGTTGGCACCAATCTATTTAATAAACAGATTAAAGCCCTATCTGCCTACCCGGGCTCTTAGATCGGAAGACCATTGCTTACTCACCATCCCCAGGACCAATTGTGTCTCTAGAGGAGATTGCAGCTTTTCAGTTGCTGGACCAAAACTTTGAAACAGTGTTCCATTGAATCTAAGAACGGCAAATTCTATATCGACTTTCAGAGTAGGCTTAAAGACATACTGGTTCAAGTAGATGGTGCAATTTTTGTGCTGCCCTGGTAAATTTCAGCGAGCAACAATGGCCACGAACACAAAGCCAACAGCACCCAGCAGAAGCAGCCTCAAATTCAGGAAACACTCAGCCTAACACGGTTATCACCAGAACAAACCATGTAAGAGAAAAATCCTTATATTTTACACCCTACCTCGCGACCACCACGGGGAGTCGATGCCTCAACAACACTGAAACCTCGTCACATACAAATAATCCCCTGAAACACCCTGAAAAAAGAAGGGAACACCCAATAAGAGATTGGGATGATTCTAACCCCTTTACCCCATACATCACAAGAACAGAGGGGCACCATCGATACCCACAACATACCAGACAAGACGACGAAGCCCTGGTAACCAACAACTCTACCATTAACCTAACAGACATATTCAATGAAGAAGAAGCCATCGCTGACCTTCAACTAATCGGCATCACCGGAGAAGCACCACAGTTGAACAGCCAAGCTGTCAACCTAGTGGACCTCTTCAATGAAGAAGCAGCCATCACTGTTCTTCATCCAGTCAACATCAATACAGAAACACCACGACGGAAAAAATACAAACCAGAACAAGGAACACCCAATAAACAAAACTACACAAAGAAAATCCACTGTAATTTAATAAATACAAGGTCAATGTCCAGACATTCAACCGTACTATATGACCTCCTATCTGACGGAGGTATTGACATCCTATTTGTAACTGAAACATGGCTAGACGACAACTACAAGATCACCCTAAACAACTGCCTGCCCGAAAATTAAAAGTGGGGGGGTTGGCTGGCAATCATCCACGAGGAAAACCTGGCTATCAAACTGGAAGATCCATTAAACATTGATAAATGTGAATGCTTAATACTACACCTATCAGTAAACCCCAAAACAAACCTGGAAATCATACTGATATACAGACCACCAACCTACGATGCAACATTTGTAGATGCCTTCACGGAAGCAATCACCATCCAAGCCATCAAGCAAAATCATCTGATCATCCTCAGAGATTTCAACATCTGGTTCGATGAAGAAACCACAACCACACAAAAATCTTTAACCACCCAACTAGCAGCAATTAATCTACAAAAACTAGACAAAAGAGCAACACACTCAGCAGGGCATACACTTGATGCAATCTTTGCAAATAAAGAACTCCACGACACCACCAATTCAAATACTCTGGAGCAACCACCTCATCATTCCATTCATAATCACAATGGCCATTCCAAGCAACAAGACAAACCACTGATTACCATGAAAATAAACTGGAGAACCATCACCTAACTGAACCCCTGGAACTCAGCAAACCACAAGCAACAATTATGGAAGAATCTGACCTGGACAAAAAAGTAGCTTTACTCCACACCTGGATTATAACAACCCTAGACAACATCGCCAAGGAAAAACCTTTCATTCCGTCACATAAAAAAACAATGGCAAAATGATTCACCCCACTACTCAGCGCCACGAAAAGAAAAAAACGAAAACTAGAATCAAAATGGAGGTTCAACAACAATGCTGCAAACAAACTGAAATTTCTGCAACAGATCCGCTCATACAAAAAGGAAATACAAAAAGCAAAGAGGAAACACTATGATAACGGAATCTTCAAAGCACCAAAAACCCCAAAAGAACTCTTCAAAATCACAAATGAAATAAAAAACCCACCGGGATGCAACAACATGCCAATTCCATCAATGAAACTATGCAATGACCTAGAAGACCACTTCAAAAATAAAATCATCACCATCCAACAAATCATACAAAACAGACCACAACGTTTCTAGACAAGTCTGATCTATGAAAGTCTCATCAAAACAGGTTCACCTCTGTTCCTCCAAAACCATCCAGGACCACATTGACTCCCTGGCTCCTGCCCTGGCCGACTTTTGCAACCACTCCTTCACCAATGGAGTCTTCCTATCCCCCCTGAAGCATTCCCTTGTGCTCCCTCTTCTTAAGAAACCCTCGGTTGACCCCTCCTGCCCGGCTAACTATCGCCCAATCTCCATTACTCCCTTCCTAGGCAAACTCCTGGAAAAGCTGGCCATCTTCCAGCTTAATCTCCACACTGAATCTGTTGGTTGTCTTCATGACCATCAGTCTGGCTTCAGAGCTGCCAGAAGCACGGAAACTGCTCCCCAGAACATCCATGAAAACCTGCTCCCCAACCTCGATTCTAACACCCCCTGTGTCCTCATCTTGCTTGATCTATCTTCTGCCTTTGACAGGGTCAACCATGCTATCCTGCTCAAATGTCTCCGTGATAACCTGGGTATCACTGGTCAGGCCCTGGCATGGCTGACTTCTTTCCTCTCTGACCGACCCTCCCAGGTCCATCTTGGGTCCTTCCTCTCTGCTATCTTTTTCACTACATGTGGTGTCCCCCAGGGGACAAACCTCTCTCTCTGGCTGTTCAACAAATACCTGGCACTTCTTGCCTACCGCATTGCCAACCTATGCCCCAACTTTCATTGCTATGCATATGACACTCAGCTCCTTTTCAGGCTACCTTCGGCCACCTCTTCTCCGTCTCTCATCACTGACTGTCTGTCTGCTATCCAGGAGTGGTGTGCAGTGAATGACCTCTGCCTTAATGCCAGTAAGACTGAGATTCTCTTCATCGGCACCCCCACTCCCTCCTTTCCTGTCACTCTCTGGCCAGCCTCTCTTGGCCCTCTTCCTGCTCCTCCTGCGAAACTAAAATCCTCGGGGTCATCTTCGACTCCACCCTCTCCTTCTCTCCTCACATCTCTAATGTCTCTAAGAAGTCACACTACCAGCTGCACCTCCTCAGAGGTATTCTTCCTTTCCTCTCCTTCCCCCAGAAGCTCGCTGTCTCCAGAGCTCTGGTTCTCTCTAGGCTGGACTATTGCAACAGCCTCTTCCTAAATCTGCCTGTCTCTATTCTCCGCCCTCTGCAACTCATCCAGAACAGGACTGTGAGACTTGTCCTTGGCCTCAAGCCCAGGGATCGTATCTCTCCAGGACTGTAATCTCGGCACTGGCTCCAAGTGGCTGCGAGGATTAAGTTAAAAACCCTCTGCATTGTCCACAAAGCCTTCTGGTGCCTCAATACTTTCAACTCTCTCTTCCTAAATATCTTCCTTCTCGAGCTCTTCACTCATCCGCCTCCAACTCCCTCAGGGTCAGTCGCTTCTCCAAGCAACAAGTTGATGGTAGATCTCTTTCTTCGGCTGGTGCCACCCTCTGGAACAGCCTCGGAGCCTCCCTGAAACATGATGAGAACCATCTCTGGTTCCAGAAGCACCTCAAAACCCTTCTCTTTGCTTCTGCTTTTTCTCCTCCTCTCCCCTGCAGACCTCCTGGCAGAACTGAAACTGACCGGTTACCTGGTCACCCTCTGATCTCGGGCCCTGGTACCCCCCGCCAATTTCACACACCTGCACTGCCTGCCTGGCAACCCCCACTCTTGGGGACTGTTTCTGTATCCGAACAGTCCCACTACCAGCACTTGACACCTGATTTCTGCACTTACCTTTGCACTTGCCACTTGCTGGCCGTTACTTTACTTATTGTTATTATTCTATTCCCATGTACTGCACTCTCCTTTCTCCATCCCCCCCACACTTTCCCCTTCCGCCATTCCATGCACTTGCGCGATCTGAAAGACACTTGGCCTAAGAGGATCGGTATCAGGTAATAATATTGCCACATATATGGTCGCCGTAAATAATATCGCCGGGAAAATGTCGTGGCGATATTATTTGGGTGACCATATATATGGCGACAGGGGCAAAAAAAAATAATTGGGGGTTGTGGGGGTGTCCCCCGCATGTTCCATGCAATAATGTCGCCACAAAAAACGACAATTTTTTCGGCGATATTTTTGTATGGCGATATTTTTGTGGCGACATTATTACATGGAACCGCAACATCGTTGTCTGTCCTCCCTTCGTTGCCCCTCCATTGCCTCGTTGCGACTTGAAACACTTGTGTATAGGCATGTTACAAATGCCATATCATATCATATCATATCATACATCATCATACAGACCCCATTTTTGCTCACGAGGAACATCCAAACAATCTACAAAGCTTTCCCGAAATATCAGTGGAGATCTTCGTCAAACTGGTAAATCAAAGCAGTTGGGTGAGAG
The DNA here is from genome assembly GCF_040938575.1 of Ambystoma mexicanum. NCBI lineage: Eukaryota > Metazoa > Chordata > Amphibia > Caudata > Ambystomatidae > Ambystoma > Ambystoma mexicanum. The sequence continues at coordinate 568,416,327 of NC_090935.1, forward strand.
AAAGGGGACAAATCTATTCTCAAACAAGGAACTCCCATGGAATACAATAGGAATGTCCTCAACCTTTCGATCTCAACAGGTAAAGTACCACAGGCCTTCAAATCGGCATACATCAGGACGCTTCTCAAAGACACAGAAGGAAAAGTAGAGGACTTATCCAACTACAGACCCATCTCCAATATCCCCTACATAGCCAAACTGCTAGAAAACTACATTTACAAAACCAAGAATTCATAGAAGAGCACTGCCTACTAGACCAAGCACAATTTGGCTCCAGACCAATGAGCGGAACAGAATCAGCTCTCCTCTCAATATGGGAAGACCTAAAAGCAAATGCCAACTTGGACAACAGCACTGCCTTGATACTTCTAGACCTATCTGCAGCATTCGACACAGTCAACCAGACATCCTCATAATGAGATTAGAAGGACTGAGAATAACAGACACCGCCCTACTATGGATAAAATCCTTCCTGACAAACAGAACGGAAACTGTATGGATTAAACCTTTCAAGTCCAACCCAACAAAATCATCAAAAGACACGGCCTCACCTGCTACAACTATGCCGACGACGCACAAATAATCTTCTAAATACAAGACACCCAAGAAGAAAACACAATACTAGAGAACGCCTTCATGATATATTCAATTGTATGAACTTGAACCACCTCAAAATTAACCCAGGCAAAACGGAGATAATGATTATCACAAAAAACAGAGGAAACATCAACTACATCCCTTGGCCAAGAGAACTCAGTACGACCCCAGTGCCATTGTCGATTGTAAAAAACCTGGGGGTCCTGATGGACAACAAGTAAACGCTCTACTCAAGAAATGCTTCTTTCTCCTGCGAGCAGCAAAAAGAATCCTACTGTTTCTGTCATTCGTCAACAAAACACTTACCATAATTGCTCTGGTCATGTCCAGAGTAGATTATGCCAATAGCCTATACCTGGGTATGCTGGAACGACTTCTAAAAAAATCTACAACGCTTACAAAAAGCAGCAACCAGGCTCCTTCTCAAACTACCTGAAGAGAACACATTACACCCACGCTAAAAATACTACACTGGCTACAAATAAAGCAACAAATAAAATTCAAATCAAAGTGCATCACGCACAGAGCAATAAACAACCAAGGCGCAGAAATCCTGAGAGAAAAACTACGCCTACACCAGCCGACAAGAACGCTCAAATCAAGCAATGACATCCACCTGGAACCGAAACCCTACAACAGAAGGAAACTCGGAGGATCCTCTTTCTCTCACCAGGCACCGAAAATGTGGAATTACCTACTAAAGAATATACAGAACACAAGAAACCACCTAGCATTCAGGAAACTGCTCAAATCCTGGCTATTCACTCCATAATTAGAAGACCACCCACAAGAACGCCCACACAGCTAAAACAACGATGAATAAAGATACTGATCGTGGTTCCCACCAAACAACTGTACACAAACAGAATCCAAGGAGCACACTCCATGACATACAATAACACATAATGAGAGATAGCCACAAAAAGAGGAGGACACTTAAGACCCAGCACATAAACAGACCAATGACAGAAGCAGTTAGACGACTCAGCCATAGCATCCAGGCCTGTACCACACCCGAAGTTCCAGCAGACAACTTCACATACATAGTAGGGAAAGAGGACACCATAACTCCTGCTCCGACACACAATGGAGGCGAATAGACACTCCAACCTCACTACACGTAGTTCATTAGAATACAGCACTATACATAGTTCATTAGAATACAACACTATACATAGTTCATTAGAATACAACAGGGAGGTCGCCATGCTAAAACCTCAATTGTTCCGTTAGGTGTAGGCCTCTCTTCCACTATGCATGACCTTCAAATCTAGCTGTGTTTTAGAATTGTACTGAATTATTCAATTGTTTCTCAAATCCAGCTGCTTACAGTACTATATTGTTCTGTTAGGCGTGGCCCTCTCTCCATTATGCAGGACTCTCATATCTAGCTTCTGTCACATCATGCAGGACTCCTGGAATCTAGGCATTCAGCCATACTGTGAAGATTAGCTGCAAAACATATAACCCACTAACAAAAAAGCTCAAACTTTCTGCATACTTAAATCATTCAAACTCACACAACCACCTCTCACACTGCAAGCCGCATGCACTTCACCCCACCACAACAATACATAACCCACACCAACAGCACACAAGGTCTGACATCACTCTGATACTCGCACCAAAGCTCAGCGCACGGTGTATAATGAGATGAAGCTGGCAACAGAACATCACTCCTCTCACTATCCTACTCCCTCTTCACCCTACTAACCCACCCCGCCTTCTCATTTGCAGATCCGCCAGAGCGCCTGGGATCCAACTCTGTTGGTGACGGTGCGCTGTACAAATACCTTTAACATTTAACATAAATCCACCCAACTAGCTGATTTTGTTTTTCTCAGCTTATATTATCATCTGCACCAGGATTTAATTAGGTTTGTTGTGTGCGCTATAGAAATAATTCAAATTCAAATTCACGACACCACAAGTTCCCTCAATGGCTGTACATTCTAGACCGCTAGAGCGTGGCATTTTTTTTCAACCATCTGCAAGAGGCTGTGACCAGGGTTAGACTAGTTTGCCCGGCATATCTGTGGCAGCGACAGTCAAATGTCAGGTATTATGCGGGAGAGATGTTGGTTGTGATGGGTGTTCCCGCCATAACAGTGTTCACCATACCTGCTCAGAGAGCTTGAATGTCAGCACAGTACTGCTGAAAGTAAAGAAGCCATGCATAGAAATCCTTACACTGTCCTGATAATGTAGTGATGCTTAGATGTACTGTTTTGCTGATGACCACAATGGCAGATCTGTTAAAAGAGACGATTATGCCAAATTAAAAGATTTTCAGCCCACTACAAGGTGATGATATTATTATTATTTTTATTATGGTATTGATTGAGTGGCGACCTAGATTCGAGAAGCAACGGAGCACTTTACAGAGGTATACAACAATACAGATGCATAACTGAGCGTTTTTTAGAGGTAACAAAAGAACAGATATAAAGCGGGGGGTAGGATACAGAGGGGGGTACAGCTGTGGCGGGGGAGAGGGGCGGGCAGCATCTAGTGAGTCAGGTGGCGTGAGACCACCTGATGTACTGTCTTATTTAAAGTGAAGAAGCCTTACTGGCATGTATTGCCTCTACTGTCCCATTAAAAGTATAGCAGGCCTCTTAAAAAAGTCCATGCACAGTCCCAGTAAAGATGCAGCACCCCTGGTGTGATGTTACCATATTACCTCATTAAATGTATTTAATCTTTTCTAAAAATAGATTTTAAAGTGCTTGGAAACAGAAGTGAGCAAGTATTAAGTGCTATATGAAATCAACAAACTAAGCTACACCGCCAATTAAAGTATAGGAGCCCTCCTGGTAAGAGTCTGTACTATGGCCCCATTAAAGGAATTGCAATCGAGTTAAAAAATGGTAGCATATGTGAGTTGGCGGATTTAAAACCTGTGATCTTCTTCACATAAACATGCAGCATGTATATTAACCCACAGAGCTATCACGATTGGCATATCCGAACTGCAGGTTAAACATACATATGCCTAGCAGGACCACTACCCTAGTGAACTGCATTAAGTGTAAGAGGCCCGTTTTGAGCAGACTGAGTCACCTGTATGACGTAGCTGTCTTGGCAATTGCTCTGGCCCTGCCTAGCAGTGTTCGTAAGCACTATACAGTGAGATCACCTACAGCACTGTATGTTGCCACACTGCGGAGCGGCGCGCTGCATCCCTCCCCGAGAAGGTACACACCCGGAAGCCATGGCTATAGAACATGTCAGCCCTAGTCTGATATAGGCATCACATATTGGTAGTGTGCCATTCTGCAAGTGGAGAGTGCCCCCAATAAAAAACAAGAAGGTAGTCATTGTAATTGTTTATTTGTAAAGCGCTTATACACAAGTGAAGTGCTTCAACGACCGACTTGCAATTGTTACAGAATTTCTCTGTGAAGTGCGTCCAGTACTGTTTATATTATTTGAATATTGAAAATTGGAATTGAGATTTGTAGCTTTGCAATTGTAATGAAAAGGCAAAAGTGCAATCAAGAATAGAAATGTATTAACAATTGGGGTAGTTTAAAAGTGTTTCTGAGTGTGAATATTATTTACAAATGGGAGAGAAACAGAGAGCGGGAGAGAGGTGAAAACATGAACTGCTGTGTGTACCTAGCAACACAATTACAGCAACACATACAGTCTGAGGTCTTTCTTTACAGGACCACGAGACCCGCTTCCTCCTCTTCACCCATTGGTATTGATGGCCTTCTGCCACACCCATCCCCAGCCACCCTTAAAGTCCCCCCTCTGTAACCACATGCCTGCTGGTCTCATTTGGAATCCACTTTGGAGCATCTGCCTCCCTTTCCGTTGGCAAAGCACCTTACTCCGTGCTCTCCTACATGTGGCGAATGGATGATGAGTAGCAATGACACAATGCAGCACCACAATAGGAGATGGGAGTTGCCTTCGAGACGCTGTTGTATGCAGTCTTACTGCATCCCCAAATCTTCAATAAAAGGCAGTTTAGAAAACAATGCAAAAACACAATGGGCCTCATTAAACCTTTGCCGGTGCAGTAATAATGTGCTGCTAATTCCGTTTACCGGCACGTTACTGCGCCGTCAAAGTACACATGGAGGTCATTCCAGCACCTTACTGGCAAAAATAGCCAGCAATAAAAGGAGTCCTATGGGACTCCATGAAATGGGGATTTACCACCCTTATCGGCACTCTTAATCCAGCTGTAATTCTGCTGTACCGTGTGCCGGTATCGGTAATACAGGTTGCCGGTATCCTGGCAGCATTACTACCAGGACACCAGCAACCTCGTAATGAGCCCCAAAATGTCATGGATGGGCAGGGCAGCAATAGGCTACACCCGATTAGATAAATGCAATCCTTTTCAGTCCATTACTAAAGATTAATGATGTGTTTAATGGATAAAGCTGGGCATTGATATAGAATAGAAGAGCTTGTACTGCATAGTATTTGCTCAAGATCACAATGAACGTCAAGTCAACTTCTTCTCCGATTGGTGAATGCTTTCCTCCCAGAGGCTTGGGACAAGACAGGCTCAGATGTATACTTCATGGGGTTCTGGACAGCAAGGAAAGCAGGAACTGGCACTAGTAAGCATTGCTTATGTTTTTTTTGTTCCCGATAGTACACATACATACATTCCAGCCTATGCACCACAGGTATGAACATCATTGGGCTCCATGCCCATAGGGTCTTGAATCTGCATCACCACCAAAGAATAGGGCCTCAAGTCACATCCCTGTGAGGTACGTGTTTTGGGCCACAATGGATGCCAAGCTCGTAAATGCCCCATATCACCATGTCTACAACGCTAACCCCATGCCTCAATTGTTTGTCCCGGTGATTCCTCACACAAAGTTCTGCTCTAAGACACGAGGGCAGCATGCATTTTATAGATATGAATACCAAAGTATGGCAAACTTTAGCCTGTCTCCTTTCCAAGTCAGTAATTTAATGAGGATAAAATGGTATATATAAAGCCTTCAATTACAATGGGCCTCATTGCAGGTCGGGTGGTCCGGAAATAACAGTGTCGGTAAACCCACCGCCACTGTTAATTCCGGACCGCCCGATCCCGAGTCCTGCAGGCGGGAGGTGGTGTTCCAGCCAAGTGACCTGGCGGGTTTACCACCGCTCGCCTGCAGGCGGACGAGGAAACACCTGCACCATCACGAGATGGTGCCGGTGTTTCCATGATCCCCATTCCCATTGAGTCCGATAGGACTCAATGGGAATGGGGATTTACACCATTCTGCCTCCGGAATCGTCAGGACACCGGGCTTGTAATGCCCCAGTAATTCCGGGAATCACGGAGGCGGAATGGTAATATGCGTCTGGCGGTAACCAGGTGGTTTTACCGCCTCGGTTACAGGCGGACTCGTAATGAGGCCCAATGTTTAGAAGTGCGAAGATATGGCATAAAGCACCAGATAAGAACACAAATGATCATTATTACAATGGAATGGTGGATTGTGAATTGATAGATTGATTGATATTTTATTTCTATCGCGCTCGTACACAAGTGTACAGAGCACATGTGTTAGGACTTCAACTCCTCACATCAAAGCAACCTCTCGTCCATGCCCCCATTCCTTCAGTGACGTCTGAACCCGAGCATCATTGAAATATGGCGTTCAAATCCTATATCAGTTTTCTGGCACTTGAAGCAAGGTCACCTCAAAAGGGCCGGCTGCAGGTGATTGCCGCTTTGCTTTCATGAAACTCGAACGTGCTATTTCGAGGAAGTATCTTGTTAATATCCAATATCACTTGTACCAAGGATATGACACAAAGGCAGCTAGTTTGTGTCCCACAATTAAATGGGACTTGAATGAAATTCAAATGGACAGCTCATTAATGCCCCTTTTGTGCAGATATTGAGAACTGCCTGCAGATTGGAGTGTGTCATGCACGTTGGTGTTCGTCTCTGCCTAACTCTTTCTAGCCGGTGCACTGAACACCCACAATTAGAATGGGGAAAGTGGTGATGGAGGCCTAGGTCTTTGGGCCTCCCCCCAAAAGGAAACTATTTATGGGTTCTATGGCTGCCATGCTCTCACAAACCATTACCAATTCTGTGATGCGCCAATATTTTTTCCATGGTGTCAGCCTCGTTTACAAGGGGGCAGAGCACAAGCCCTAAAAAATTAAGTGTGAGGACTCATCAACATATCAAATGGGAATTTAAGTCATCAGAAGTAATCATAAGCCTTCCTAATCGAACAAAGTGCAGAGGACAAATAAGCATTTGGCTTTCAGAAAATTAATCAACACCATAAAAACAATGTGAGCTGTTTTCCTGAAATGTTGCTGGAAAGATATTAAAGGTAGACACCTTTTAAACACTCAAATCCCTATTGAACTATACTATCTCGATGTGAGACATCATTCTAGAATCCCAGTGTGAGACATGTCTAGCAGACCCCCAACTCACATACTAGAAAAATACAACCTGCTAGGGAAAAACACCCAGGACACCTTTTGCAAGGGGAACAAGGAGACATCAGAGTTTTGAATGCCCGTGTCATCACAGGTGAAGTGCATCACATAGGTTAAAGTTTGCACTAGCTGGTTGGTGCAACCCTATACCTATACCGCCTGCTGCATAAAGGATGGCAGGCCATTGGTCCCAGCTTTTCCTGTTCGTCTTCTTCCACGTGGGGATCCTCTTGAGACGTCATCAGGCGCAAATGTCCTAATTGCCAATTTTATCAAAATCTTTGCATTCCCTATCTGTGACCTAATGTGATCTAATGCAAACCCCAACTCGATCCCAGACATGTCGACACCTTCCCAAATCTTCCCACCCTGGTTTTAGGTTTATTACTTTTCCCCCCTGGTACCTCGCAGCACAAATCACAGGGGTCTAGGATGTGGTGAACCTGCCTTTCTGATGTGATCTTCCTGATAAATTGACAATCTAATTGTTTTATGGTTAGTGTTCTGGAGCTGGCTGGTACACTGGAATGCTGGCGTCTTGAGGCGGAAGCATCTGGGCACTATAACTTAGGGTTTGGACTAGTGAAGTTGGATGCTCGTGCCCCCCTTCTTGTGTGATAACTTTTCACAGGGAGCTCGTAGCACCCTCATGGCCTTGCAGGGCACATTCCTCCCGGGTTATATGTGCTAATAGTATGAAACAATGAGAGGTTTGTGAATCTCTACAGGTTTGATCTTTCTCAATGCTACCTACGCTGCAACCTGAACCCGCATGGACACACTAGTTTCTATGCTCTGGGCCTTGGCCTACTGACCTGGCTGCAGCGCGGTACTAGGCCTCGATTTCAAAATGGCTGCTGTTCTCTAAGATAGCATTTACCTCTCAGAGCAAACTATCCCAAACATGTGATAAGCTACCCAAAATGCATTTTCTATCGTCTCCCCCAAACCCTCTATAACCTACCCAAAGACCTACAACACACTTTCATGCCTTTGCCTCTTCCGTATCCTCTTGGGGGCCTAAGACGATCATCCCCGCTCCCCAACAGACATTCCACAGAGTTTCATTCTCCTTTCATATGGTCTGCTCGGTAAGTTTCTTGCCTAGGACATTGATGACTTGGGTTCGAATCGTGGCTTCAAAGCTGAACATGCACTAAACTCATATGATCGAAGCATTGTACTTTTTTATTTTTACTCTAGGCCTAAAGAATTTACAGCAACCTGTGCCCTTGTGCGGAGATGTTCAGCTGTAGAGGGGCAGATCCTCAACAACATCTATAAAGAACAGGAGCCAGACAACATTGTTACCATGAAGACGACAAAGCAATACAGAGAAGATGTGTCTTTATGGAGAGAGGCTGAACAAGCCAGCAGCGTGGCAGAGAATCACTTTTAATATTTTTTTAAATAGTGCCTTCCATTACAATGCCACCATTTTAAAACTTGAACACATGGCAAATAGTAAGAATTCACAAAACCACAGGTGTCTTCTAATACCTTTCACTAAATAATCGTTTTGTTTATAACTTGTTATTTATATAGCGCTTTTATCCAAAGTGCTTTACATAGAACATATTTACATGCATTATTGCATTCTGTGTAGGGCCCAAATGCAAAAAGAATTGTGGGAGACCAATGGGAAGAGACGGTCACAGCAATTGGAAATATCTAAGGTAAAATATGCTAATTGCAATTCAATTGACATTTCTCTAATTAAAAACTGCGCAAAGATCAAATAAGCATTTCCGAAAAAAGTATAATCAACATTTGACAACTAACGCCAGAGCATAGAATTTCCTAGAGCGGTGCTGGCAAAGCATAAAAGTTGCACACCATTTAAATCCAGGAATCTGTACTGACATAAATGCCAACATGTGACGCTTTACACATTTTCATTATGCTTTCAAGTGGTCTTGTGGGGAAGTGTGTGGTCTCGGGAATCTATGACGTCATTTGGAATACCAGCTTTGCAACATGCACCAAATCATTAATTTAGTTGAAGGAAGGATATCAGTGCTTTTCCAGAGACCCCACCCTTCCACCTATGTGTACCCTTAAATTGGCCCTAAAATGGTTAATTGGAAATCCACGTCTGATTGCCCTTCCTCATAGTCTCTCATTAAGGTCACTAACCTGCTATCCTGTCTCCCGGTCCCTCATCCAGAACTGGTGAGTTATGAGCCAAACCTTTTAAACATGAAAAGCTCTTGCAGGAACAGGGACAGGCTAATTTTCCTTCATTCTCCTTGTCCCGATGTTCCTGCTGGTGTATGCTGGTGCACCAAGCCGTCAGCATGTGAACAGGGAGATGAACCGTAAACATCCAATAGGATTTGACGTTTTGGCATATGGGTCCCAGGCAGGATGCTGCTTGCATATCAGTCTTGATGAAGGTGCAATTCATATTTGTCATGTGCATGCAGGCGCATTTCATTATTAATTGCAAGCTGGACACATTGCACTAAATTGATGTTAGTGTAATGTGCAGCTTGCACAGTTAAAATAAACGGCCCACTAATTGGACTAATAAAATAGCCCACTTTGGTGGAGGGCTCGTTTGGCCCTGGGCCGAATGCCCGAATGGGCAATGCGAGCCTGCTCGCAGTGTCCACTTGTGTACATCATACCTGCTCTGAAGGATAAACAAGCATGGGGAAAGCCAATAGCTTTGCCTTTTGCAGTTGCTCATTGCATTTTACATTTATCAGCATGACTATGTGTTGGCCCCATCAAGAAGGAACCTGCTTAAAGAATAGGCACAATGAAGCTTCAAGCATCACATTGCTAATATTCGGTAAGCTCTAATGGTTGCCTAAATATGACTAGTATTTGAAATCAGCAATTTAGGCATGAAAAACTACAATGTACACGGACCGCCAGCAAGACCTATTCAATGATTTTCATTTCTGTACCATCCAACATGCGATCATCCATGTTGCAATGCACCTTTATATCCCAAATGATGTGCAATAGAACATTGCAAGCACCAAGTATTGTTTACTATGGGGCTAAAAGGCAGGGCCGTTCCACTCCAAAGTAGCATGCAGACATACCAGATATGTGAGACCACGGGTAGTGCTGGATAAGTATTGTTTGAAGCACGATGAGAATATTGTGCAGCACCAACACCCACCACCAGTTTCTCAGTCATTTCCCTGCAAAGAGGGCACTAACATTCACACAAACATGCTAGATATAACTCATGAAAGGAAGATGCAATAATGGGAAAGGCATATGCCAATGTCTGAGTGAGAAACATATGAGCAGCATTGACAATTTACCATTTACATCTGGGACCTCTTAAGCAGCTGCTCTACTCAGTACTCTCCTGCAGGTTTGACACTTATTAAGTGAGCTTGTGCTTCATGCATACCCCCCAACTCTCCCAAAAATCAAGGCCCTGCGTTGCACAATCTGACAATTCCATACACAGACCCATATGCAGGCCTGGGACACATTTCTCTTATATTACATCACATTTTATGCTTTCAGCATCCAACCCCCTTAAAAACTCTAAAAAGAAAGACACTGACATAGTAGAAAAGGGAAGGGTGAAAGGGAAGGACTCTGTTGAAGGTTGTGATAAAGGAGAAGGACTGTGGAGGACTGTGAAGAAGGGGAAATCTGGGATGAAGGACTGTGAAAATGGAAAAGGAATGTCACGAATGAGATGGGAGGAAAAGGACTATTATGCAGGACTCTGATGAAAGACTGTGATGAAGGAGAAGGAATGTGATGAACAAGGGCTGTTATGAAGAAGAAATGATGATGAAGAACAGGGATTCATAAAAAGGAGAAGGATCATGACAGCAGATTTGGGTGAAAGATTAGGACTGTGATGAAGGACTATTAAAAAGGTGGACTATTATGGAAGACTGAGATGAAGGAGGAGGACTGATGATGAAGGACTGTGACAAAGAAAAAGAATGTGATGAAAAAGAAGGACTGTTATGAATTATTATTATTATTGTATTTATTGAGTGTGGACCTAGCTTTGAGAAGCAACACAGCACTTTACAGAGCTATACAACAATACAGATACATAACAGAGCGCTCTACAGAGGTGTACAACAGTACAGTTGCATAACGGAGCGCTTTTCAGAGGTAACAACAGAACAGATATATAGCGGGGGTAGGATACAGAGGAGCACAGAGGAGAGAAACAGCTGTAGCATTTGGCAGGGCGGAGAGGGGCGGGCGTCGTCTAGCGACTCAAGTGGTGTAAGGGGCGACGTGATGTCCTAGGCGTTGAGGAGGAGGACTCCTTGAAGAGGTGGGTCTTGAGTTCTTATCTGAATTGTAGGATCTTGGGGGCAAGTCTGATGCCGACGGGAAGAAGGTTCCATAGTCGTGGGCAGAGAAGGCTTGTTTTCTGGTCCTTTCCTTTTTGCAGTGTCAAATTTCAAGTCTGCACGTGTCCAGGCTTCTGGTGGTGTGCTGTCCGCCGGAAATGTGGAGTTTCTCCGCCAGGTAGCTGGGTGACTTGAGGGCGACTACCTTATAGATGATGCAGCACGACTTGTAGGTGATTCATGCGTGCAGTGGGAGCATGTGGAGGTTGATGAGGGCTGAGGTGATGTGGTCGTATCTCTGTAGACCCTTGATAAGGTGTGCGGCCGCATGTAGAACACTTCTCAGGGGCACCAGAGAGGACGACGGGAGGCATTTGAGGAGTACATTGCCCCCATTCAGGTGGGATAGGATTCATTCTTGAACGGTGGATCTAAAGCTATCTGGAGGGATGAAGGGCTTGACTTTTTGCAGGAGGGAGAGCTGATGCCAAGCTGTCTGAGTTTTGTTAGATATGTGTGTCTTGAAGGAGAGGTGTTTGTCGATGAGGAACCTGCGCAAGTTGGTGCAGGAGGTGAGCTCAGGTGTGAAGTCCTCAAACTTTATAGCTGATAGCCAGGTATGCATGTCTGGGTGTTCTTTGTTGTTGAGGAGTACAAATTCGGTCCTGGAGGGGTTGAGCTTTAAGTGTGCACTGGACATCCAAAACTGGATCAGCGAGAGGCAGGTTTTGAGCATATGGATGTCCTTGATGGAGTTGATCTTGAGGTATAGCTGTGTGTTGTCAGCATATTGGTTGATGTGGATGGTGTATGTGGAAAGTAGGCCTCCCAGAAGGACTGTAATGAAAAGGAAAGGCTATGATGAAGGAGAAGGACTTTGCTGAACAACAGTGATGCAAGAAGATTCAATTAAGAAAGGCTATATATAAGTGGAACGACTCTGCTGAAGGAGAACGCCTATTATTTTCTCTCTTTTCTGTAGCATTGTTTTGACCACAAGGTTGTGCTTATATATTCCAAACCAAAAACACCAAGATAGAAAGCATATACTATGCTTGGATGCATGTACACTAAGAAAAAGAGACCTGAATTACAATGTATCCTAATACCAATCAAAAAGCCATATACATCGGAATACTTTGGAAAACGTTGCTTCCCCAACTTTCAACTAAAACTAACAAGAGAGATCACACAATAGTTACCTTCTTTGCTGAGAAGCTACTGTACATGTATTTTTCAAACAAAGAATGATTCAAACTAAAGAATTAACATATCTTCCTATTCACATTTCTTTTTGTCTTTCTCAGCAGTAGCTACCTCAAAGTTCGACCAAGCCAACTCTTTCTGATCGTTTTAGTCTATCTGTGTCACGATGACTAATCTTTTTTAATTCATCGTCTTCAGCCTGTGATAATCTCTTTCATACCAAACCTAAGATCCTGCTCGATCTTCTTTCCCCGCCCGACTTTGTTTGGTGACATAAGGACCTATGCACTTGACCAACTTTTTTAAACGTTTCAATATACCTTTCGCAGTTTGGTTACTACATCAGACAATAGTGGTAGAATATTAGCATGAAGTTGGGGAACACCCCCTCCCCACTCCAATTGTCGCAATGGGATGTTCGTCCTTTCCCGGGGAGCTAATGGAACATTATGAACCTTTGGTTGGAGGTCATGTGCCTTCCAGACTAAAGGGAGGACCACAGTGTTGGATCACTTTCGCCCCTTGTGTCAACAAAGAAGAACACGACTCAATTCCATAGAGAGACCTTGATACAGATGTAGTCAATACGGCTAATTCATGTGGCGGTTAAGAAATCATTGACACAGCAGAAGTGTGATTTGATGTAAGCTACGCAATACCCACGTTTACAGTAAGACATCAAATATGTATGCTTCTGAATGAAAACAATTATTTGGATGAATGTATTTTACAAGAATCTATGGCTATCTTTAGACAGATTACAAAGACATCTTTTTCTGTTATTGTCTTGCTGAACTCAGCCGTACCCCTAATTCCAGTGCCACGGTTTCTCTTTGATAAAGGTAGCCCCAGGACCGGGATCATGAAGCGAGGTCGGCAGAAATTCGGTGTTTGGCACTACTACAATCTCTTCCACCCAGTCCCTCTTGAACATGACGAGTACACTGGGCATCAGGGGCAGGTCAATAAAAGCCCAAAGAGCAAACCAGGCACATGGAGACCCATTCCATGCATTAAGGCAACCTACTCAAAAGGTCATTCGGTAGAGTGTTTAGATCTTAGCCAATCCTGAGACACCACAAATCTACTTAATCTCTGCCCTCCACGGATTGGCTATGCCCTGTATTTTCCATATAGATGACATGAAAGGGAGGGAAAATCTGAACAGATGTAGATGATGGAAGCTAAAGAAACCAGAAGTTGAGAAATCCCCCTCTCTGTTGATGCAGGAGAACCTGGTCATGTCATGTAGCTGGAGTGAGAACACAAGCCAGAGGGCAGCAGGATGGCTGCTAACACACTTCAACTCGAATATCTCACTTACCTGAAGGGAAGCAAGTTTCCAGAATCCACAGTCTTTTAAAGAATATATCCCATTACAGCTGGCCGGCCATGAAGTGAGGATCAAGGAATGAGATGCGTTTAGGGGAATACCCATATCCGTGAAGTGCACTGAGTCACCATAGGAGCTATCAGTCGGGTAAGGGAGCGGGGACCTATAGCGCAACCTCCAAATCATATCCTAAGGCAGTGGTATTCAAACTGTGGGTCGCGACCCCCTAGGGGTCCGCGGGTGCATCCCAGGGGGGCCCTGAGAGCTCAGCATGAAAAAAGATTTTTTTTTTTTTTTTTTTTTAGATTGGAAGAAATGGGCAGGGGTGGCCCACATGGGCGGGCTGAAGCATGAAACTGTCTCAGGCAACAATGAAAAAGTGGCCCACAGTTGTAAATGGATATTCATTCCTTTAGTCACAGACTGGGCCTCATTACTACTATGGCGGACCAGTAACAACCGTGCTGGTAAGCTACCGGCACCGTTGCTACCGTTCCGCCATAGTAAGAGTTGTGCTCGTGGGTGCTTGACAGCCCCCGCCAGGTCTGACCTCAGCTCGTCGGATGCACCAGCAACGTTATTAACGGTGCCGGTGCATCCGAGCTCCCCCTTCCCATTTGAGCGATATGGGGCTCAAATGGGAATGGGGATCTACCGGCACCTTCGAAAGGGCAATTATCATGTCCGCCTAACTCGGCATGACCTAGTAATTGCCCATTCGCGGGTGCCAGACCCGGATGCAACTCCAGTGGCAGCCGTGCCGGTTTTACCGGCACAGCTACCGCCAGAGTAGTTATGAAGCCCACTGTTTCAATAGTACCCAAAGGGGTGCTTTGTGTTAAAATGTAAGTAAATTGTGATATATTCCGCAACAATGGTCAACATTACTAACTGCATAGTGGCCCCTCACCCATTATGGAGGAGCTAAGGAGCCAGCCCAGTGAAACAGTGAGCACTCCCTCAGCTGCTTTATCCAGCTAATGGAGTGCTCCTGGGCTGGCTGAACTGTCAAAGGGAAACACTGTTTCCCTTTGACAGTTCAGTTTAGTTCCCCAGCCGCACATGCTCACTGAGCCATGCAAGTGCTGGGGCGTTTTGCTTCGCCAGCATTGCATAGCTCATTGGAAATGCTGGCTGGGGCACTGCATGTCTGTATGTCCGAGGGGGAGCTCCTGCGCCTCCTCGCACATACGGACAGAGCAGCTGGAGCAGCACCCACACACAGGCCAATGCAGAAGGTACGTTTATGTTCATTGTTTTTATTTAAACATGTGTATGGATGCGTTATGAGTGAGTGTATGGTGATGGATGCTCATGTGAATGATAGAGTGATTGCTGTATGAATGTGCAGCGCCTTGCATATACACATAATCATGTTCATTGTGTTAGGACCAGTGGGGCCCAGGGGACAGGGATGGTATCTTTTTACCGGACATCTATCATTCAAAACCCTCTGCCTTGTCCACAAGGCTTTCTGGGGCCTCGGTCCAAAATACCTTCAGCTATTCCTCCGCAAATACCTCCCCTCTCGAGCTCTTCACTCCTCTACCTCCAACTCCCTCAGGGTCAGTCGTTTATCAAAGAAACGAGCTGGGGGTAGATCTCCGTCTTCGGCTGGGGCCTCCCTCTGGAACAGCGCCCTGCCACTCTAAAACTTGAGGAGAACCATCTTTCTTCCTGCACTTATCAGACCTACCCTGTCTGCTGCCTTAAACGTAGCACTTGCAAATTGCTGGCTGCACTACCACTGTTTGTTGCCTTTATTATTTATTTATTGTTATTTATCTGTTTCTCCTCTGCTTCGCACTTTCCACTTCTCCCCCCTTCCATGCACTTTTCCCCTCACACTTGCGCGTTCTCAATGTCACTGGGCCTAGTAAGATCGCTGTTTTATTCTCCTCTGTTCCCCTCCCTTGCCTTGTCACGCTCTGAAACACTTGTGTACGAGCGCGATAGAAATAAAATATCAATGCCTGCCCCCTGGACTCCCAGCAACAATTGCAAACTGTTTGGCTATTTACCCATTTTTTGTTAAAAGTATGCTCTACAATGCAACATTTTAACCTATTATTTAAAAAAAAATTCACAGGGGGAAACCCCCCCGAACCTCCCCTTAATGCCCCTCCACTTAAAAAAGATTCACCAGCCGCCACTGGCCCTCAGACTGTGTTGGGAACGGGATGGGGGAACCGAGGGACTATGGTGGGAGCACAATGGGCGGGAACCATGGGATAGTGATGGGAGCAGAGTGGGGAGAGCCCTGGGTGTGTGATGGGGTGGGGAGAGACCAGCGACTGGGTAGGAGTGGGATGAGGGAGCCCAGCGACTTTGATGGGAGCAGGTGACGGCGCGCAATATATACTGTCCATTTGGCATTTCTGGGGGGTCCCGACGTGCCCAAATTTTGCTCAGGGGGGCCCTGGCCAAAAAAGTTTGAAGACCACTGTCCTAAGGTCACATGTCCAGCAGTGAGAAGATGCCAGCGGCCAGAGATGGGCCCTAGCCCCAAGGTACCAGAAACACACAGGAGGCAATGTGATTGCGGACCAGCAAGAACTGGTGCCCTGATGCATTATGTGTACGCCAGAGCAAGAATAGGCAATGCTTAATCCTGGTTGCGCGGGCATATGGTCAAAGAAGAAATGCACTCCCAGACGAAAACTTTGCTCCAATCTATAACATTCCCTGATAGGGGCTGCGTGACCTGCAGGTGTTTCCAAAAAGAGACAATGACCCATACATATTAGGAAATGGGCTAATGATATAGAAATATATAAAAAGTGTTCCTAATCTTTTATAGATTAAAGTGAAATAGAAAATCGATTTTGACTCCACAATCACATGGTTTTTCCAAAGAAAATTAACAAAACCTTTTTAGAAAATCTTTTAATTCCAGCAGAGATATTCTTACAATATTAATATACACATGATAGGGTAACTAAACCAGAAAAAGTTCAGAAACTCACTCATTTCACTTATATCACAGACACACCAGCATACTGCATTCAAACCAACGAAAGGCACTCAATAAAACACGTTTTTGAAGCATAGCCAAAATATGAACCAATTTTTCGGTGGGTGGTTAGATAATAGTCCACCTTCTAAACAGAACCATAAGCATGACCAGAAAAGAACACTTTTACTGACCGACATGTTTTGATAAAATGTGCCACTTAGATTTTATAGCACTGTTGTCCACAGCGTCACATACGTTTTTCAAAGAATTATACACATCTGTGCAGAAAAAGTATTGCGCTACATACCAGGTGATCGGTATATAATATAGCAGAATAGCACAACATGAATCTTCATCTGTATCTTGCCTGTGAAGATAAACATATTTTACTAACATGTGTTCATGGGCATCATAGTATATTTGGCTACATTTTGAAGAAAATTAATTTCATTATATTTCAACAATTAAAGATTTTACCGTATATGGACACGCGGTGAAACAGGGACAGTTAATGTCTTTGTTTTATAGAAAAGTCAAAGAGAGGGGTAAATAATCGTTCCCACAATCACGTAGCATAATTGTTGATCTTTGCTGAGGTAGATCTAAGCAGCATCACTTCAGGGAGTTGGCGTCCTCTTGTGTGCCAACCTTACCCTGACGCATCTAATAGAATTAGCTCTGGTCAGAATGTCCAGATAGTAACAGCAACTAGTGGGCTGGAAAAGGATAGGAGGGAGGGGGGAAAAGGGAAGGAAAAAAAGCAGCTATTTGCAGTAGCGGGACGTAGTGGGATGGAGGCCACCATCTTGGTACAACAAAAGTCCTCCTCCATGCAACCTTAATAATGCCATAATAATGATTCCCGCAACCTAGAGTGGCGTACTGCAATCATTTCCTACGTCCCCCCTCCACCAACAACCCGGCATGTGATGAGTCAGCTAAGCCTGGTGGATCTGGGTGTCCCTCTCTTGACAAAACCATCTGTTCAGGTAGGGATGAACTGACATTCACCTGTGATTCACCAGAGCTGTGAGTGGAGTGAGCACTCATCAGGAGAGTCTCGGCGCACCTTGTAGGTGGGAAGGGAAACACTATGCATGTTTATGCTCCTTGATGAATTGCATCATCTGAAGCAACGGCGGGATGGCCGGTAAGGTTGGACGGACCAGGCTACTATGAGGGCCACCTGTATGCATGTATCCTCCCCAAACAGGGGATATATTTATGATATTGAATAAGGCAAAGACATTCACTCATGCTTGCACTATTCACTTAATTTGAATTTCCTTAGTGCAGTGATACAAGGAAATGCACAGCGAGACCTTTGCTCAAACTTATGAAACTAATATGTATCCAACTAGATCAGGTTGGGCATGATATCATATGTCATTCATAATGTGTCTGTACAAGTGTTTCTTGTGTTCCCTGACCTCTTATGCTCACACCCTGGCCTTCTTTCCTTCAGAGACCTGTCTCTTGAGAAAAGGCAAACATATCCTGACCACTTGTCACCCTCTTTTTATTAAGCAGTAACACCGACCTCTGTCAAACAATTAATTTGCTGTGTAAAAAATCTAGAAAGAAAAAATAGTTAAAAACCTTCGGAAAATAGGCAGAAATAAATGAACAAACATGAGCGTTTTCATTTTGGGCATCCTCATAACCCAGCACAGTAAGAGCTCATGCTCATTCAAGGAGCCGAAAGCATGACACATTGCAACCGATGAGCGTAGCAGCCCTTGATGGCATACAAATGAGACCACTAATAGTGGGGCAGAACCAGAAAGGACTGTGGCCCTGGAGTGCTTCACGAGATGTACCGCTTCAGCAACAAGAAGCATCAATGATCACAACATGTGGATCTGCAGGTTGCAGAGAGCCCGCGGACCCGGGTTGTTGGACTCCCCACATGCAGTGTTGCCAGTAAGTGTAGAAGAGCCATATTCTTACTTTCCCTATCATGTCTGTGAGCTGCAGGGTGCTGGGGAGTAGAAATGCAGTATTTGTGTCTGGTGTCCCTGACTGATCTAGCAATTGTGTATTCTATGGTGTGCTTGAAGTCAGAACTTCCCACAAACCTCAGAGACCAGAGGGAATATTTAACTGGACCACTTTGAACAGCCCTCTTTAAATCAAATAAGTACTACAAAATTGTTTAAAGGGTCCCTTGCTTCTCCAGTACCTTTTGGTTCTAGCTTAGTCATATATGTTGTTGTCCATTAAATTCCAACATACTATTACCAGTTTTTTAAATCAAAAATATCCGTTTATTTTATTTTGTAAAATACATTTCAATAAAATACATTATTTATCATCTTTTCAAAGATTCATTTTAAAAATGCTATACATTTGGACAGTATTGTCACAAAAAAACACACAACATCCTGTTACCTAGTACATCAGTTTTCTGGTACTCGATTCTCATATAGAGCAAGTTTTCATTCAGGATCTATTGCAAACACCTGTCTAAGTTGACAGGAGAACCCAATATTCCCAACTCTTTCTGTTCATCCGTACATCTGTCACCCATTCGTTCAACCATTCAACAATCATAACAATCCAACATGTTTCTTTCCTTTGTTATTTGACACAATTATCTAGGAAATTCTTCAGGGGTATTGTACTGTAACAGTTTGTTATACATTGGCCATTCTGGTCTTCTTGCACTTTCTGGTGAGTGATCCTATATTCCACTCCCTTCTGTCTTGCATCTGGACCAGAGCACCAAAAGGATATCTGTGGGAAGCAAGTATACAAAAATTGGTTTTGTCATTCAACCAACTTAACTGTAGTTAAACTACTACAACAGGGGTGTATAAATCACCACGGAAGAGTACATCTTATTTAACATTCTTCCTTTCATTTGTCATTGGCATGCCTCACTTGGATGAGGAAACAAGTAAACGCACTAACAATTCTAGAAGCGTGTGTCTTTTTAGTATCAACCCTCTCTGTCAACAATTCACATTAGAGCCCTTGTTCTCAAACATCAAACCACCTAACATATTGTTTGTCTTAAAAAAATGGCACATATGCAGAAGTACGTTGTTTACCTTCTTACTCTTACATATATATTTGTCAATCACCTCCAACCTTCGTCCCATATGTTTATTTCTAAACTCGCATGTTGTCGGTGGTGTTTTTACGGTCTTCCTGTGCTGCCTATTTCAAAAAACAATGATCACATACAGCCACCTGTTAGGGCTTTGTTCTTCTTTTTAACTTTATTAACCCAACTGATTTTTTTAAACTTTCAAACCCACTCACATCAAAAGGAGTACCCTCGACTGGGTAGCAGACTACAACTGCACCGCCAACATCAAATCCATTGTCCCACAACTTTGGGCAGACCATTTCTTCATGTCCTTTGATCTTTCCACCTCTAGACCACTCTCGCCAGCACCCACCATGGCCATGCCATGTCTAACAAGAAACAAGAAGAACTTCACCAAGGATACAGTGATTCCAGCGATCCTTCCCACTCTTAACTGACTAGCAGATCATCTGGACCCTGAAACAACGTGTCAACGAGTACAACAATATCATGTTATCCACCCTGGACAACATCACCCCTCTAAAACTTAGACCGAGTAAACCCAAATCCCACCTAAACAAATGGTTTACCCCCGAACTAAAGGATCTTCGATTACTTAAGAGAAGCTGTGAAACAGCATGGAGACTTACCCCTTCAGATGACCACAAATATAAACTAACAGAAATTTCTGCCCATTACAAAAGGGAAATCCATCTAGCCAAGCAAAACTCGTTCAACAAACGTATAGTTAATGCTAACTCAAGTATGACAGAACTGTTCTCCATCCTCAAGGAACTAGAGTCACCCATCCCCATTACGGACACTTGTTCCAAAGATAAATCATGGTGTTCCGATATTCAACAAGCAATATCGAACAAAATAACCATGAGCCAACAGAAAATCACCAAGAATAAAGCCTCTCTCACTCAACCCCCAGACCAAAAACCTAAACATGGACCCTGCTCCTATGGAACAGGACCTAGCTGTACGATTCATGTTCTCCAATACCTTTATCCTTGAGGTGGAGAAAGTTATCCTCTCAAGCCCTCGAACTGCCAGGGTGACCCTTGCCCGGCCCAACTGATAAAGGATGCGGCCAGGGATCTCTCCCCATTTATTTCTAAGCTTGTCAACGCCTCATTCATGTCCGGCATTGTGCCAACCAACCTAAAACAATCTTGGGTACTACCCATGCTCAAAAAGAAAACCCTAGACCCACTTATACCCACAAACAACCGTCCCATCACAACAGTACCTTTTCTGCTTAAAATCTTGGACAAGATTGCTTATAACCAAATCCAAAAATGTCTGGAACATCATAAACTCTTAGGAAATGCCAATCAGGTTTCCATACCCAACATGGTACAGAGACTGCCCTCATTGACTTGAAATCGCAAATAGATGAATTACGAGATAAAGGAAAAATAGCTCTGCTTCTGCTGCTGGATCTTTCAGCTGCTTTCAATCTTGTGGACCATGGGTCCTCTGCAGCCACAATAGACTCAGCAGCACACTTTTTTAAAGAAGCCATAGCCTGGATCAAGTCCTTTCTCAGCGACAGGACCATGAGGGTGTTCTCCCCTGTGGCAGCAGCCGATCCGATTCCCATCCTGTGCGGAGTTCCTCAGGGTTCCTGCGTCTCCCCCACACTATACAACATATTTACCAGGCCCCTCTTTGATGATCTGGACCTTCTTGGTATCACCTACACTAACTATGCAGATGACACCCAGATTCTTCTCCCACTTTCTGGGGATCATAGCGAGGATTTGGCCATGGTGAACAGGGTGTATATCATTCAGGCATGGATGGCAACCCACGGTCTATGCCTGAATGATGACAAAACAGAGCTCATCACCCTAGGAACCCACACTAACCTCAAAAAACTAAACCAAGACTACAGTTAATTCGAGATTGAAGGTAATATCATCAGGGTATCAAAGGAGGTGAAGACACTCTGCCTTTACCTGGACTCCACCCTCTCCTTCGACAAACAGGTGAAATCTATCCTTTCCGGGTTTTCAACTGCCAACTCTGAATCACTGGCAAAATCCAGTTATTCCTGGGATGACCAGGGCTCCTTTTCTCAAGGTACTTCCTTTCTGTACTCTAAACTGGCAGAGATGGGGAAACAATAGTTCACGTTAAGCCAGAACTTCCCGCACCCTTTCATCTTTAGGTATCCTTTCTCTTCTCACGTCTGGCAGGAGCGGAGGGGGAGGAAACACACATAACACTGCACTGAACACCCCAGGGTCAGGAGAGCAGAATGCACTCTTCAAAATAGTTTCACTTATCTGCCAGCAACAGGGAGTGGAAGTAGGTTTGCTGAGTTTGGTTCTGCCCCCGTTGTCCATCATCTACCAAAATTTGCCCTGTGTCTCACCTTCTACACCAATCTAAAGTGCTCAAAATGGTTTGTGTTCAACTGTCTTACCAATTTCTTAGGTATCCACAACCTTCAGGACTCCCTACAAGCAGGTTTCCACTCCTGTCCCTCCACAGAAACTGCTCTCATGAATGTGCCCAATTTCATCGCCTCTGCTAAGCACTTGAACCTATACTCTATCCTAATTTTCCTTGACCTGTCTGCTACCTTTGACACTGTCGATCACTGTCGATCACTCTGATCTCCTTAATACTCTCTTTCTTCTTGGGTTTGGGATCAAGACCTTTCCTGGATTTAATCCTATCTGGCACCTCACTAATTATTTGTCTCCTGGAACAACAACACCTTTCAATTCATGCCTCTAAGTGTTGGTGTTCCACAAGGCTTTGCCTTGTGTCTGATCTTCCTTACACTCTACACCTCTTCTCTTAGGGCACTAATCTCCACCTTTGGTTTCTCGTACCAAACTCTTTGCAGATGTCAGTCAAATGTTCTTTTTTCCTGGACTTTCCTCTGATCTCTCTATCAAAATGTCCAACTGCCTCTCTGCCATTAATGTTGGATGGCTTCACACTCTCTAATGTTAAACCCTGCCAAATGCTCCCTCTCTTCTCTTCCTCTACCTATGCAGTTCCTACCTGACACTCTTGCCATCTCTTTTTCAGCTAGAAACCTCAGCGTCATCTATGGCCCTTCTCACACGTTTTTGACTTTCATCTCAAAAACTGCCACAGCAGCTCGCCTCAACATCCTGAATATTAGGAAAATCAGCCACCTCCTTCCTTTCAAAACCGCCAAACATCTCTTAGCCACTCTTGCCTTCTCTAAACTAGATTGCTGTGCCAGCATCCTCTTTGGTCTCCCTAGCTATGCTTTCTGTCCTCTCGACAACATCATTAACTTCGCTACCAGGACTCTCTTTAAACTCCCTCACTTCACACCTACTTCCTTGTACCGTCACCAGGCTGGATGGCTGATGATGCAAAACAGTGTCAGATTTAGATTTCTTCTCCTGGTTCACAAATCTATCCATGGTAAGGTACCACTGTATCCGTCATCTGTTATCCAAGCCTTCTTGTAATCTTTGCACTGCCTCCTTGACTACCCTTGTGGCTCCTTGCCCTCTCGTTTTTCCTCTCGCTTCCTCTCCTTCTCTCTTCTTGCTCCACTTGCATGGAATTCTCTTCCCCCAGACATCTGATAAACAGTCCCCATGGATTTGTTCAAAACCAAACTAAAAGCCTACCTCCTCGCCTCTGAGTTACTCTCTTAACCTACCCCTCATTTGCCTTCTAGCCAACATTTTTCCCTTGCCTCTAACCTGCCTCTGTCCCTCACTTTCTCTGCCTCAACTCTAGAACTTCACCCATCATGGTCACATCCCGAGCACAGCTGGCAGTACTGCCTACATGCACTTTAGTGTCCAATGTTGGTTTTCCTCAATCTATGTATGTCCAATTATGTATTGTTCCGGGTTACTGTTCCATTTACTCCCCTCCACAACCTGGCCATAAGGTCCCTCAAACTCACCCCATTGAAAGAGGCTCACTTCTTCCCATCAAATCTGATTTCCTTTCTATTGTATGTTCTTTTGTGACCAAAAGAGCATTGTTCCTCCCAGGGTCGGACTGGGCCATACAATTGTCTCGAGAACCACTGAGAAACGTGGCCCACAGTTGCAAATGGCAATTCATTCCTTTTGTAACACTGTTTGAATAGTACCCAAAGGGGAGTGTGATGCACATTTTGCATTTTAAAGAATATTTATTCATCAACACTGGTTAAAACTACTACCTGCAGAGTGAATATGATCATCAAACTGACCCAAATTGGCCCGAAAAGTGCCCCACTTTGACCCAAACATCTGGCTCACACCAGCATTTTGTGTTTTTGTTTCGGCCCTGGGTCAATTGCCCTATAGCCCAGTCCGAGCCTGGTTCCTCCTTGTATATAAATAAAAAAAACATGTAAGGGTGGGAGTCCTTGAAGTCCATGGAACTGATTGCATCCACCTCTTCTTCCATACTTCACGTGCATTCTCCACTCGAGACTAGCAGGAGTGCAGAACGGGATAATGCACAATGATCATGCACTGTGGCGCTTCTAGTTCAAGTGCACACTGGCTCAGGACTGGGCTGCTTGAGGTCCCAGAAGCCAGGGATCCTGACTAAGCCAGAGACATGTAGTATTAATATCAGAGTAAGATCAGGCGCCTGCTGCCCCAGAACTGAATGGAGGCATGATAGCAGCCAGGATCATTACTTCATAAAAGCATGAGATGATAAAGAAACTCGTTTGGGGGAATATGGGGGTGGGAGAAGGCCACAGGATACACAAAGCTACCACCAGAAAGGTGGTTAATGGGGATCCCTCAGGGCCTCTCTCCCCCCTCCTTAGTGAGAATGTTAAGTCATTCCCATGCCAGCACCAAGTATGGGATAATCAATACTGTTTTGAATAGGCAGTCCATGAGTATACATGCAGGTTTGCTCACCCGCCCCCATTAAAATGGAGAAGAGTGCCGGGCCCAGTGAACTGCATACTTGTCTACAGACCAGCAGATGCGGGCACTCGTCTGGCCATAATTGCAAGGTCAGCTGGAGGCCATGCCGAGGCTGCTTGATTCCAAAGTGTTGACCTACCCTCTTAAGGTCTTTGGCTACCTACTCACAGCCTCACACGAAAACAAGACGAATGTGAAAAGTAATGTTCAGGTGAATCTGAAACCAGTCAACAGGTTAATATTGCACATCTGCGGAGGTGGCAGGACTAGAAGGCATAAGCCAATCCCATGAGCACTTTGTAGTAGTGGGAGGGCCCCACCAACATCATGAGTCAACTGGCCCATTAACGTTATTCATATAGTATGACAGGAGTCTTTGACAGTCCACCATGAAAGGAGTTGGGGAGCCAGGTGGACTTGCCAAGGAGTACAGAGGAAGAGAGACACATATGGAGAGAGACGAGGAGGAGCATAGGTCGAGCATCAGGGAAAGGCTGTAGTTGGAGGATTCAGAGAGAGAGAAGGGGAGGACCATCACGTGAGGGGGAAGGGTTGGAAAAGAGCTCAGAGGAAAAGGGAGAGAGGAGAATTGACCCACATCAGAGGGGTTGGACAAAGAGAGGAATGAGGACGAATAGACAGAGGAGTAGGAGGTGGGTGAAGACCCCACCAGAGAGGAAAAGAGTCAGGACAAACAGCTGCTAGGAAGATCTGGGAGGGAGAACCAAGAGAGAAAGGAGAACGAATAGGAGTGAGAAGGAAAGGAAGAGTATGGGGGTTACCTTTCATTCCTGCATCCCACAGAGGGATTCTTGCCCAGGGCATGCTGAGTGCTTTAACCCAGATTCAGGTATTGGCCAGAAGGGAAGTGACACAAGAATGAGGCGTACTTCTTACACGGTAGGCTTTACTCCAAATCACTGGGTTAATCCCAGGACCTTTCCTGAAGAGTTAGCATCTGTGATGGATACCAGAGTGTTCAGAGTCTGTGGTGGGCTCCTGGGTGGTCATAGCCTGTATTGGAATCCTAAAAGTCCAGAGAATGCGTGGGCTCGTGGACCGATAGCATACTGCCCTTGAGTGGGGGAGCATGTCAACACAGACTGTACCCAGACAATCCACCCAGGAGAGATGAGGAACATCTGAGTGTCCATTGCACTTCGAACCCAATAAGGCCAACCATGTTCAAGACTACAAAATAAGGTTATTTGAAAACCTGGCATCGTGCAAGAACTATGAGAGACTTTTGTGAATTATACAGAGCAGTAACAACCTGAAGACACCCAGGGAACTTGGACCCAGGACCCAGATCGTATATTATTGCATGGTTTCTTTTGTATCTCTTGCCAGTCTTGTGCTTTCACTGACCCTCAGCACTGTTGTATTGAGACATATGCCTGCTGCGCTATAACTATTCCATTTTGAATTCTATAGGCCTTATCCCAACCATTGTGTTTTTGGTAAAAAGCTAGATTTGTACCTCGCCCCTCTCTCTGCCCGCCCCACTTGTTTGATCTTGAGTCTCCCATTGTTTCCTTTGGCCTATGACAATAGCCTATGTCCTTTGCCCAATGGGTCTGCTCTGGGCAGATGGCAACCCTAATGTGCATTTTAGCAAGGGAAAAATACTACCATCTTCTTATCCATGCTGAAGTAATGTGGCGTTAACACCCTGCTCCAAGGGCTGGAACGGTGGGTAACAGACCAGGAGCTCGAGTTAATGGCCCCAGCCAACGCCATTAGCAACACGGGTTATCAAAGCGGTAACCTTGAGTGCTAAAAAACAAGGATTTTCATTCATTGAACGGGACACCACACACGTCCATTTGAATGAATGAAAATACTTATCCAAAATGGCTGTCATAGTTCTAGAAGGCGGAGCTCCATATGGAGCTCCTCTTCTATTACCATGGTGGTAGGAAAAACAAGGAAGGAAACTGCTGCAGCGCAACAATTAGCTAAGTGGGACTGGGGAGGATGGTTGGGAAAAATTTTAAAACATATTTTTTAAAGGAGGATGGAGGGAAGATGGCGGCCCGAGGTGGGGGAGGCTGCCTGAGAGATCCTTTTTTGCCCCCATAGCAACCCCAGCAGGGAGATTTTATTAAAGGATAATCTGTTACCTCTGTACTGGCGACCCAGCCCTGGCCCAGCCCTGGCAAAGGCCTGGCTTAATATTCACTGTGCAAATTAAAAAAAGCCATTTTGCCTTTAGGTCCATGTCTGTGTCTCTGCACCGCTACTGAGCTCTGTATAGCCACTGTGTACTGGGCAAAATGATCCTACCCTTAGCAAATGAGAGCACACACATGGGCCTCATTACAAGGTCGGCTGCAAAACCCGCCAGTAGGCAGTTGGCTACCGCTGACTCCG
The DNA here is from genome assembly GCF_040938575.1 of Ambystoma mexicanum. Classification (NCBI taxonomy): domain Eukaryota; kingdom Metazoa; phylum Chordata; class Amphibia; order Caudata; family Ambystomatidae; genus Ambystoma; species Ambystoma mexicanum. The sequence goes on from NC_090935.1 coordinate 568,443,445, forward strand.
TAACACTGTTTCTGCCGCCCGATATCCCGGTGCTACTGGGATGTCATGAGCGGCGGTGGAACAGTAAATCCCCATTGCAATGGAGTCCCACAGGACTCCATGGGAATGGGGACTCTGAAGCATCGGCACTGTTAGTAACGATGCCGGTGCTTCAGTGAAAAGCTTGCTGGTATGGGCCTGAACTCCTGTCAGGTCAGGCCTCCGGGAGTGCGTGTCCCTGTCAACAGACTCGTAGTTCAGCGGTCTGGAAAGGGTGCCGGTACGTTACTAGCAGCACCCTCATTTTCGGACCACAAAACGTATAATGAAGCCCACATTGTTGAAAGGACTGAAGAATGTTTTCTTAGTTTGGGTGTCTTCCTGTCTCGTGGCCTCTACATTCATTATGTATTGCTTAATTTCTCGCACGGCCAACTACGGTGCAGAAGCTATAGATCTATTTCCGTATGTGCCACATCCTGTCAAAACCAAGCACGCAGCTTCCTGGCCACATCCATCTCTTGATGGCGGATGAAAAGAGTGCATTTCACATGATCAAGCACTGCCTACACCTGGCGGCTCTCGATGAGCACCCTCAGAGATGGCGCCTGCTTCAGATGGATTTCCACGGCACTGAATCATTGCCGATGACATTAAAGCTTTACGGCTCCCCGAATGTTGATTGATCGACGTAATCTACAGAAACTATTTCCGGACATAGATGCATTATTATTGCACCCATAAAATAGTGTCCGTGTGAAAATAGAGAGATGATTTGTGCCATGATTGCAGACATGGCATAAGGGCCGGCGAAATCTCCTAATGAACACGGAATGGCGCGAGGAGAATAATGCTTCATTTTATGCAGGAGAGTGAACGCTGCTTTATCCTCCCGGGGAAAAATTACTTTTAGTAAGAAAGCTTTCCTGGAGTATTTTTCCAACAATTATTTTAAAAAGCAAAAAAAAAAAACACTGTATACCTGTTTTTTCAGTGGCCCACACAAGTCCGGGGATGGTATTACATGGTTCCGTCTGTCTGTACATTTTTATACCGTACACAGGTTGCACAGTGACATAGCCTACCTAGGAAATGGTGGTGCTGGTGGAATTACAACCACTTGAAATACCTCCCGAGTCCTTTCCCCAATGAAGTCCAATGGAACTTCAGAATGGGGAATAACGTCAACTCAGAATGAGGTGGTGACGCCAAGCTCACAACCATTTTTGACGGTAACGTCGTTTGACGGTATTAGCACCACTTATAGCTCCAAACTCGTCATGAAGCCCCCAGTATTTCTGACCCTGGTGCCTTGATCAAATGTTGGTGTTGGTATTCTTTGAATCCACTCGGCTGGGGGCTCCCTCTCGTGTGTGTGGAGCCAAGACACAGCAGCCGCGACCCCTGTGGCCACAGATTCCAGCCCCCAGACTTCACCACATCAGCTTTCATCACAACCGACAATTTAAGTGCCAGCATTCGTTTGCCCAAAATTTCAATTCAGAATCTGTCACCGACATCACATATCTTTTGGCCATATTTTTCTACTTTAATCAGAGAAACTGAAAAGTGGTAGGAACTGGCTCTAAAACATCATTCAATGGAGCAGGGCAAGGGTAGGGCCTCATTACGACATTGGTGGTAATTTGGCAGTGAAACGGCTGAATTACCACCAAACTCGTGTAAGGTTACTGCCACTTGGTCCCGTGGCTTTACCACGGGATTACAAGTGGTGGTAGAGCGGTGTTAATCCCCATTTTTGGAGTCCTTAGGAGCCCAGGGGGATTTTGGCAAGATTACAGTGAGCGGCAATTCCGCCAATTATTTCCGTTAAAGTGGCAGATATACCTCCACTTTAAGGTGAAAACTGTACTTTGGAAGTGCTGTAAAAACACCAGTAATTCCATTACAACCAAAAAAGTGTCAGTAACGGAATTATCACCACTTTTTTCTCACAGGGCCAAATTTGTAATGAGGCTCAAAGTCAGTTAGAGCTTGAACTCAATGAGAAAGAGCAGCAACGTGCTAAAGGACAATAGGAAGAGATTGGCATCAGGGCGCAAAGCGTTTCGGATTTCTGAAGACTCTCACTAGCCAGGACAAATATAGTGCCCATTTACTATTCCAAAATTCAGTTCTACAATAGTTGGCGTTGGGACACTTTCAAATACTCACGGTTACCTGGAACAGCTAATGGCAATATCGGGTGATGTTTGACCAACATCACAACAGAGACTGGTAGTGTGGGTAGGTCTATCAGGGCCAAGTTTGGGGGTACCTTCGTAAGTGAACTGCAAAATGGCTGCATAAGTCTGGGACTCTTGAGCGTACGAGTCTGGCCCTATTTTCATTTCAACATCACAATAGCAACTGGTAGACTGCTTAAGTCCATCAAGGCAAGGTGGGTACCATAGTAATTGCAGCACAAGATGGTTGCATGAGTCTAGGACTCAATCCACGTGGGAGACTGCTTCTATTTTAATATAATTATGTGTTTACTTTTGGCTTTTATGTGGTACTTTAGCACCACCTATAGGCTCAAACTATTGCATTGGAATTCATTTGGAAGGGAGATGCGACACAGCTTGAGGTGCTGTTTGGTTACTTACCCACCCATTGACTTGCCATGTCCATGCTAATTCATATGGCCATTTGGCCCTCTCCCTTCCCCTCCCTGTCCAAAACACATCCTCTTGGGATCTCTTTGAGCTAGCTCCATCAAGCGGTAATTTCAACCTTTGGCCTGCCAGTGTCTGTAAGAAGCCTTCTGAGAGATAATGGCCTGATTTCAGCCGTAAATATGCCATTGGTGAAATAAAAATGCTTTAAAGAGTATTCCTTCAGCCACTTGAATTACATCTGTTCCTTGTACTGAAGTAAGCCAGAGGCTTTAGCTTTTTTGTAGGTATTGCTGGCACTGGTATCTATCACACGCTGAGGTAATCACACAATGTCTTAGTTGTTGCCAGTTTATGGCCAGCTAGTGCCATTATGGCAACTCCTAGCAAATACCTATCCCATGCCTATACAAAAGCCAAAACTATTATTTCGCCACTGCTTGATATACTTGATTGCAACCCAAAGAGATTACATTTTGGATCACCCAGTGACCATTTTTATAGGATCTGTCACTTTCTTAAACTTTAGAGTGAACTATACAGATGCCCCTACACAAGTCGCCCTTGAAGACAGAAAGGTGGGCATGGCAGTGTTGGTGAGTCATCAAAGGGGAAGGGCAGCAAAGTGAAGTGCTGTATGGAACGCCAAGCACACACTAAACAAAATGGCATACCTTCAAACAAGTATGGATATCGGTCAAGCCCTTGTGCCCCAGGTGTGGCAAGGACTCAGGGTGGACCTGGAACCATAAGTGGCCATGGAAGCTGTGTACAAAGTGGCCCCATACTACATCATGCAAGTGAAATATCGAGCAAGCTCAACCCGTCTAACTAGGGTTGGGGTGCATCCCACCCCAAGAAAATGTGGAAGAATTGGGGCAAATGGTGAATTCCAAATCCTAGGTATTAAACAAAGCATAACATAACACAAACCTAATTTACAACATTCCTTTCTTAAAAGTGAATTATAACCTCCTGGAAGCTTTATGACACATTCCTTCCATCTTAGGGCTCTGTGGGAAAGGGGAGAGTAAAGGAGAGAGTAAAGGAAGGTGTCAGAGTGATTGTGAGAGAGGGTAAAAGAACTGAAAAGCAGGAATCATTGATCCTAGTTCATTGATGTGGAATTCTAGACTGCCGAGAGGTTGCATCAAAGTACAAAAGGGGAAGAGAGGGAAGCAAGGAGTTGGAGTAGTCATCTAAGTGCATATATGATTATGAGGGTCTGAAGGAAGAGAATCAGCAGGTGTTACCTTAAAGTGTCTGGTAGTCCTGGTCTTACATTCAAAGTGACCTCAGAGAGACCACACATGCAGTAAAAGTTGCCAAAACTTGCAAAAGCAGACAATAGAGAACAATGATTTTGGGGTTGAGTAACCAGGAGATGATTGGGAAATAGTCAATACTTATGAGAAAGTGAGCGATGACTGACAGATAAGCAATGTGTGTTTCAGGACAAGCAGTACATGTCTGACCTGCCAGGCTTTTGAATGAGAAGCACCTGACTGTCTTCAAAGAGACTCTTCTCCTTGGATGGGGGTAGTCCGAAGACTTCCTCCTACAAATCTCTGCACCTGATTGAGAAGAATGACAGGTTTCACTTCCTGAATCTGTGAGCAAGCTACTTAGGGAGCCTTCTTTTGCCTTTGCTATCCCAGGGGTTACTGTATGCTTACACATAATAAACTAGCATTGTACTAGTCAATTGCATTTGTCCCTACCATTATTTTCCCATGCTAGTATTGCAATAACCATTTGCTCTGAGTGAGCAAACTCTAGAGATTTCTGAAGCATTGGACAATGTAATTTTGCAAGCAGGTCAATGAATGCTGAACAAACATTCTGAACCCAAGGGACGGCTGCACGCAGGACACTAGGGTTTTAAACCATCAAACCAGGGTAGGAAGCTAGCTTGAAATGTTCATAGTTAACGTTAATCTTCATTCTTACTCAGGAACTGGACAGTTGTTGGCAAACAGAAAAAGACGATAACTGTAAACAAAGAGTGGTGTCCTCACATAGCAATAGTGCTGTGTAGTGATGTTAATCGTCGCTACCATTCCAACACGAGCAAGGTGGTGATTATGGCAATAGATTCCGCAGTGAAGCCCAGAGTACAAGTAAGCCAGGAGGCACATGAACAGTCTGAAAGAGGTTAGCATTATGAAGAAGATGTCCTTGGCAGTCACGCAAACATAAGAGCTGGTGTAAGACCCTTTGATCCCCCAAAGCTTGCCAAGTACAAATTAAAGCTATGCGTCCCCCATAAAATAATAGGCATAAGCAGGGGCGTTGCTAGGGGGGGCTAAGGGGGCTATAGCCCCTGATCTTTTGGTTGTAGCCCTGGATAGAATCTCAGGAGCTACAGCCAAAAGACTAGCTAGCCCCCAGTCCCAACAGTTCTGACATCAGCTTAGCCCCGGGTCTTTTCCAGACCTAGCAACTCCCCTGGGCATAAGGACCTATAAGACTGTGCAGTAGTACATATGAAAGGTCCACATGTGAGGGTGCATTTAAGGACTTAGTAAGTGATATGAACATGTACGTGATTTTAAGAATGTAGGTGATTTATGAGAATACAGTGTGTCTGATCCATTTAGAGGAAGTTGATTTTTTTAAAGTAACAACGCCTCCTCATTAATTATGCAAATTTCACACTTCATCAAAATACATCTTTAAGGTGTCCTTCCTCATTGGCAGATTATGCTGATAGCGAGGTGCTTCTCGTGGAGCTCCACAATGTAACCTTATTGGGTTTTATGCACTGTTCATGTTGTGTGTTGTGTTATGTTGCACAGCTTTTAATGCAAGATTTGATTTCACCAAATCACAATTTTGAGGTGTTCGTCTTCATCACTATACTCCGCCGATAGCGAGGGGCTACTTTTGGGCATCTAAAATATCCTCTTACGTTGGTTTATGTGCTTTTTGTATTTTGTTGTGTTACGTTACTCAACTTTTAATGTGAACAATGAACTTGAACAAATCACACTTTTCAGGTGTTCTTCATCAGTATATGCCGCTGATAGCGAGGGGCTTCTTTTGAACCTCTCCAGTGTCATTTTATAGAGTTCTAAGCACTCTTTATCGTACATTGCACAGACGGTCTAGGATTATAGCCTTATAGACCAAGGGAGGGGTCATTATCACAAGATAATCGCCAGCCACCAAGTTATAAGCTGGGGAAGGGTCCTTGTCCTAAGCAATAATGACCCTTCCTGAAGTCTATAAGGCTATTAGTACATTATGGTAATAGCAAAACATGTCAAGGTTGTCTTCATAAATTAAGCATTTAAATTGCAAACCTGGTTATGAAGGAGTGGCTTTAGCATGAGCATACATTATGTGGCTTGGAAATGTAAAATATGTCTCTATAAGAAAGTAAAAACATGTTTTCTATGTTTCAGCGTTCTCCTTGTGTCAAATAGGATGTTGCAGCAAAAAAGCTCCTCCCATAGAGGAAGTGTTTTGTTGAAAAAAATCTTGCCTGGAATTTGCATTGCTGTTTCCATGTTTACGTTTGAAACAGAATGTTTAAAATGCAGTCAATATCAGTAATTATTGACTACTCTCTAAACATTCTGATTGGCTTAGGGTAGGTCAATATCTATCTCCATGCGCTAATAACAGACCACAGGTGTTGATGAGCATTTATGATCTGTTTTTATTGTAAACAGAATGATATTGTAAAGAAAATCTCCAACATGAAAAACGTGGTTTTCTTAAACACAGAAAAGTGGCTTGCAGTTTATAAAGATTAGTACAGGCAGAAGATTTCTCGTTCCTAGGGGTGCATTTTGACTACAAATTTTATACTACAGTTCAGGTGATAAGGATAGTGTGATGCTGGAAATGCATCGGAGGGACAGGGCCTCCGTATCCTTATCCTTTACTGCTTTTTATTGTGTGTTCTGTTGTGTTTTCCGCGCAGGAGTTCATGGGGAACTCCTGGCGGTGCAGCTTTCTCTCTTTTGGTTTGGTGAACGGACCCGTGGGATATCCTTATGGCACCCATGGGTGGGGGTACAACCCTGTGCCCCTAGTGTATGTTTTTGGGCACCTGTGGGTGGCCCGCAGAGCAGGGTAGGGGCTGGTGGCAGCTCCATGCTGAGTTTGACAGGTGTGCAGAATATCCTCCATTTTGGGATACCCCGGCCCTGCCATTGGGATCCGTTGATTCCTGATGGAAAACAAGATGGCCCCGGTGGCCTCTTGCTTTCTATTACCCATTACCTTGTTTTCCCAAAGTCCTGGGAAGCCCTGACTCTGTCCCTTCCCCCTGACTGGCTGTTGGGTGGAAATGCCATATATGGTGTTGTTGTGAAGGCCCGGCCAGACTAGCTGGAGCCTTCCCGGTGATGTATCTTGTGGGTACCTCCTGTGGGTGGGACCTGGGTGAATGGAGTGTGTGACGAATATGCATTCTGTGTTGTGGGTGTCTAGTATCTGGTGGTTGACACAATGACTGAGACAACCCTGCCCGAAACCGGTATGAATGCAGCTTGGTGTGTTGAATGGCTCGGTACTTGTCCCAATACACATAACTTGTTGTGAGTGTCTGGAGAGAAGTGAATGGCCTGAATACCTCGTGTGCCTGATTGGCTGCCTGCCTGCATGAATGCCCGTAGTCGTGATTGGATGCTTGAGTGTGACCCAGCGGAATGAATGGGAGATCAACAGTATATCTGGGGATCTCTCACTGCTAGGAATCGTGTTCAGAAGCTGAAGTCCACTATGACGAGTAACTGGAGTAACTGACACTTGACCTTGAAGCCCTGCCGGACGAGGAGAATTGCTGTGGCTCTTCTTCACAATCTGAAAGCTGCTGTGCCACCAAGGACTGACCTAGAGAGGACCTGGTAAGGCGCCCTCTTCCCGAGCTATGAGGGACCATTGTGCACCGCTGATCTTTGCCAACGCTCCCTGGTAGACAGACCTTCGACAGGCTGCCGACCCGATACGGGGACTGCTGCGGAACTCCAAGGAGAAGCACTCGGACTGTTGTCCGTCACTGTCGACGACCGCCGTCGACGACCGGAGCCGCCGTGCTCCCGTTTGCCTAAGAACTTCAATTAATCATCAGACGCTCTCGTCTGCATCGTCACCCGCTTGTCTCCCGCTGGAGAAGGCCCGACCGTCGACGCACCGAGGAGGATCCAGTGGTGGGTTTCCCGCCACCCAAGGACCACAGAGACGCCGACGACTCGACGCCCTTGCTGTGCCACAGTTCTTCATCATCTCTTTGCGGTCCAGAACTATCATCACCGAGGTGCCCCGCGCGCCTCTTCCTTGCAGGACGCCAACGCTCTGCCGTCGACGAGCACCGCTAGGAACGAAGCTGCCACTTCCCTGCCGTAGTTCACCCTGTTCACCGTTGGACGTTCGACGACCCGTGACTCCCGCCTTAAAGGGAGGGCACTCAAGAAGGGCCGTCGATTCCCCGACACCGAACGCCAAGTTCCCGACACTTCTCGACGATCCGTGGCTCCCGCCTGAAAGGGAGGCACTCAAGAAGGATCGGTCGACGCATCGTCCGAGAACTCTACTCCACCAGGTACATTGGGGGGGGGGGTAAAACCTTAATAGGAAGAAGTGAGACTATTGAACATGTGGACTGGGCTTGTGCGATATATCCTTATTTTACAGGTTGCCCAGGTGGGGGGATCTCCACACAGAACTGTGCCTAGTGCTAGGGGTCAGCATTCTGCCTATTGTTTCAACCATCTTACGTTTCTGCCTATCTCTATTGCGGGTTTCCTCGTTATTAATCTGTGTGACATTTTAACCATACAGTTGATGCACTTTAATGAGATTCGATAACATTAGTGATACCACTTTAGAATTGTATATATTTATCATTATTGACTTCCAAGTACAAAGTGCGTTATTGTGATCGTGTACATACCTTTGAATATTAATTATATAAAGACTGTGTTTTCAGTAATTCAGTGTGTGAACATTCCTTTGTGGGGGTTCGGGGACTACCCTGTACTTAAGAACCAGCCTGCATCACCTCCTGAGAAGCTAGGCCTTGATTGCTTGTCCATTGCTACCTTATAGATAATCTTGGCTGGGGTCTTCTGTGTCTCTCCTCTACCATATAGAGAGCAGAAGTACAGACACCCCCTACCAGTCGTTAGAGATAGTGATTTAAATTGTCAACTCGTTTCTCAAGTTAAAACTGGCACAACTCAGCTAGCAGTTAGAGTAGCTAACCTTATCTTATCTTAATGACATTTTTAGAGCGCATCGTTCACCCATGGGCATCATGGCACTGTGGCTGCATAAGATAGTTAGGCCAAGGAGAGTTTATCTGAAGAAAAGGGTCTTCAGAAGACACTGGAAGACACCAGAAGGAGAGTATTGGCTGTGGAAGCAGGTTCCACAGCTTAGCTGCAGCCACAGAAAAGCCACGGCCACCTACAGGGTACTTGAATAGTGAGAGACTCCGGGGACAGCAGGGGCCGGTTTGGCACATATGGGGAAAATGTAACCTGCAAGTATTCTGCTCCAGTACCATAAAGAGCCCACTGCACTATACGTGTAGCTCTAAACTGAACTCTTTGGGCGACAGGGAGGCAGTGCAGTTGTCTCAGAACAGGAGATACGTGCACAGAGAAGAAAGCTCGGGTTACTAGTCTGGCAGTGCAGCGTTTTGTAAAAGCTGAAGGCTATGTAATAAAGTGGCTTAGCCAGGTAGAGCAAGTTGCAGTAGTCGATTGTGCTAAGCACGAGCAAAGCTACTGCAGGGGCAGGCAGCGTAAAAGAAAGACATACTAACACCTTACGTAGTAGCCTGAGCTTATAATGGCCAGACTGACAGACAGAAGCTACTCGTGCTTCAAGAGAGAGAGAGGAAGAAAGCCTAACACCCAAGTCTCTCATTGAAGTAATAGGCGACGGGAATGACCCGAGAGAAGGAGGCCTGAAAGGGGAAGTCTAGAGGGACAAAGCTGAAGGGGGGCCCACAAAGACCTCTGTCTTGTCCCCATCAGCCAGTTGTCGGCCATCCAACAGCCCATGTCCTCCAGGCATCCCCTAAACTGAGATGCCAGACCAAATTAGGAAAAGTCCAGTCAAAAGCTCATCTGCGGGTCATCAGCGTATGAGTAGCACTGGAGGCCATGAGAGTGGATGAACCCAACCAATGGCTGAATGTATATATTGAATAAAGACGGGTACAGTGCAGATCCCTGAGGAACTCCTCAAGACAGAGGATGAGATGAAGAACGGAAGGGGGATGGGAGAGACTGAACCCTATCAGAAAGAAAAGATTTAAACCAGAGAAGCACCTGCCCACCAATCCCCACCCCGGCCAAGCAGTCTAACAAGATGGAGTGGCCAATGGTGTCAATGGCATCTGATAGATCTAATAATATCAGTGCCCCCACTCCACCTTGATGCAAGAGATGAGCTAAGTTTTCTACAACAGATACCATCATGATCTCTGTGTCGCGCCCAGGCGGAAACCAGATTGAAAGGAATTTAGGAAAAGGTGGGCAAAAACTCCACTGAGCTGCCTAATCCAAAAAATAATTATTTTTTATTTTCTAGTATTATACTTTTGATATCAAGGTGCAGGCTAGCATTGGTGCAAGGAAGACGCTAACCCAATGTCACTACACATCCAAATTAACAAACACTAGACCACCTGTGCCACACCCTATTAAAATAACATTTGTATACCAGATGATTGTTTCAAAGGCTGACAAATTCAGTTTATTTGTACATATGTTCGTTGCTGGTTTGCCAACTCATGTTTCAACCTCTTCAGTAAGATCTTCCTCAGGGCATATATAAATATTTGCTGAATGCAGATCTCTCCTTCATTTTCCCGTAACGGTACGTTTCCACCTAAGTGCTTGACTCATAAGCACATTCCAGTAGAATTACAGCCCTTTAAGAAATATGCAACATTGAACTCTCTTCCTATATGTAAGTACCTACTTGTTCTAGTATTGCTATTCATGCAGGATCAATCCCTCTCCAAACATTCCCTTGAATCCACTCTCAATAGCGCTCCAATGAACTTAGTGGCCAATCAAGTATACAAAGATTGAGTGTCCATTTGGATGATGACCCTAAGACAATCTTTATATAGTTGATTGGGCACTAATTTGAATGGAGCGCTATTGAGAGTGGATCACAGATAATATATTTCAACGTGTTGATTCAAGGGAATGTTTGGAGTCGGATAGAAAGGAGTCAAAAAAGTGAGAGGATCCAAGAAGATAGAAAGGAGTCAAAAAAGTGAGAGGATTCCAAGAATGGGCCAAGAAGAGGAGAGATCAGAACCTCTTATAGTTTAGTCAAAAAAAGCAGAAGAGAAATAGGGAGGAAATTTGTCAGAACCAAGGGATCGAGTGAGGGTTTCTTTAAAAGAGGAATCATCAGTACGTGCTTAAGGTCAAGAGGGATAATACCAGAGTTGCAAGAGTGATTGATTGCCTGGCCGACACAGAGGCAAATAGAGGGCATGATGTCTTTACAGGTGGTCAGTGAGATTGGTTCAGACGGAGATGCATATTTTAATTTAGCAGTGGCCGCCAATATGTCCACAGGGGAAAAAGAAGGAAAGGGCAATTTCAATACTTTGAAATCCTGATTATACTAGGGTTCCGAATGCCGGGCCCGCTGCAGACACCATTTCAGAGGTGCAAGATGGTCTGCTGTGGAGAAGAACAATAAAGCAAGAGAAGACAAGTCCATGGGCTGAAATGGCATGTAGCCCGCACAGATCTCCACCACCTCCGTTGTAGTGACTGAGCGCTAGTTACATTTTAGGATCTTAGGTTTAGCAAGAACAGTAGTCCCTACAGCTATATTGACCATAAACGGAATCAGGAAGTGATCTGACCATTGCAGTTCCTGCTATGTATAAACTGTCATGATTCTGGGGGATGAAAAGATCAGATCAAGAGTCTTCTCCCTATGATGTGATGGCCGGGGCAACAAGTTACTGGAGATCCAAGTCCATCAGGGCAGATCCAAATATGCAGTGGCAGGGTCGTTGTCCTTACTTACCCTAAGGTATTTAAGTTGTAGCTCGGCAGCAAGATCAAGGAAGGTGTTGCAAAAGGATGAATCGTAGTGAGAGGCCCATAGACAATCAAAATATGAATAGACACGGATGCCTTAATTAAAAGCCGTACCAACAGTGCTTCCACTTTGAGCAAATGCTCAAATGATAGGAGGCCGGCAGCCAAAGTTGATCTGTGGATCAGAGCAACAGCGCCCCCTGGGTCGAGGAACAGTAAATGCAGATCATGTTATATCCAGCAAGGAGAGCCTAGGCCACTGTAGGGCCAGAGTGTTCACTTAACCAGGTTTCCGTAATGCAGACTGCATCATGAGAGTGGTCAGAGAGAAGGTCATAACAGGCAAGTGAATGGGCAGCCATAGAATGGGCATTAAAAAGAGGCAAGATAGATTGTCTAATGGTACAGAGCTTATAATATCTGCAGGCGGAGGAAAAAAGTCTACAAGCCAGATAGTATCAGACGGAGTGAGCTGTAACAGTGTTTCACGGTCAAACAATGAAGAAGGGGAAGGAGGCTGTATCGTCACCTGAATTGTGAAAGAAAGGCACCCACAGCCCGTCCGCAGCATAGACGAGCACAGGCAGGCTCGCCTTTTGCGCGCCTTCGGTGCACATCAGGCGTGCCTGCTGCACTCGACCGCTGTGCTGTCTGACGATTCGACACACAAATGAAGGTCGGGAAGTCACATGAGCGTGCTGCCAAGAGACACCGAGAAAAGACTCCGCTCTCTGGAAGCGTGCAGATGAATTAACGTTGCTGCTGCTCTAAAAACAAATATGCACATCAGGAAGTTTTGGGGCAGGGAATACCCGCAGACATACAATGAAATAAAAGCAATAGGTAAGCAATTAGCATCTAAGGTACAAGAAGAGTCACTTAGTTAGCAGTTTATGTGTGACATTATAAACTATGACACTCTTATGATCTGATAACACTGATAAAATGGTAGGGAGGAAGAAGCTTGACAAGTGGCATGTAAATTAACGATCTTCTATGATGGTGAAGGGGGACCTATGGGCTGGCGATTTACAGCCATGTTTATAGTCAGTGCCATCCAGCGCCATCCAATAGATTTTATGAACACTTCTTTGGGTCAAGCTCCTCTATTATCTTTCCAAATCACCTGCTCGCTGAGAAATGCAAAGGACTCTTCCATCTTTGGAGCTTTCAAATTGAAACCTTAACTGTTTGTTTGTGCGAAAACGAGGGAACTTTGGGGAACCTTGTTTCACCCCTTAGTATAGGATAACATTTTGGGGGAGACAAACAGGCCCTCATGTTTCCCTTGACTGCTAACTGAAAGAATCAACATTACAACAGTAAACTGTGAGAAACTGCAGTCCTTATTCACAGATCTGAGAGTAGCTTGTGAACCTCATATCACATGTTCACAGAGGCCATGATAGCCGACAAACCACCTCCAGATAGTAGGCCATTTTCCTTCGACAGCTACACTCTTTTTGTTTGGAAATTTCTTTATCTCAACTGCGCCCGCGAGCGCAAATACTCTGCATTTGTTTTATTTTAATTTTATTGTTTAAAGCGCGGACCTACCTCTCGAGCAGCGCCAAACAGAGTGTTAGCCGGTATTTGGGCTGGCATCTTTTAACCGTAGCGCAGAACTGGGAGGTCTATCCGTTGGTATGTGCATCCATTGGAATTAGTACTTTGTCAGGTGTTGTTCAAAGAGATATGTTTAGAGAGCTTTGTGAAATTGGAGAATTGTGGGGGCATTCTGAGACGACCCCGAGATCGAGATCCAGAGGGTGGTTGCATGACAAGAGAAGGATTGTCATGCAAATATCGTTCAAACCCAAATGTGCCCTTTACCTGCAGATAAAGCAGGCCTTATCTTGTTTATGTGTTTTCTCCCTTGCGTTACCAAAGTGGTTTTCCCAGGCGTGTTGAATGCTGGAGATTCAGTTCATACGTTGGGATTAATTTACATATAACCCAGGAACTGTAAGAATTAATGAGGCGAAACTGCTCGAGAGGCATGTTCAAAAATAGAACAAAGGCTTTATCATGCCTAGTCGAGTTCCACTTGATGCGAATGTCGGCATGTGTAAGTGGGGTCCCTGATTTCTGTTGGTGTGACATTAAGGGAGATCAGATCTTGAAAATCACATACTTTTACAATTACTTTGAGCCTGATTTACAAAAACATCTTCGAATGGGAAAAGCCCACTGATAAACGCTTTGTAAATCAGGCCCCAAGACTATGCAGAGATTCGAGTGACCCGAGTGTCAGGAACATCACCTACATCGACCATTTAGCATATATAAATGAAGGGTGGTAATCTTTTCCAGCCCAGCCGGCACCTTTCCGATTACGGTTCGTCTAGGAATTTCCCATTTCTCACTAATAATCGTAATATGTTTGCTTTTCATGGTCAGTTTAATCGTGCGCCATTTATTTGTGCATTTTTGCACTATTCTTTTCTTTACCAAATTGTTTAAAAAATATATATATTATGTGTGTGTGTTTGTGTGTGTGTGTGTTAGGGAGATTTTTCATTTTTTATGACAAGTCCTCTCCACCTGTGAGACCCACAGCACATTTTGCTGCAATAATGAAATCTGTCAATACAAGTAACAAAGTAACACTTACACTCAGGGTTTCAGTTATAAATATTTATTTATTTAACATCCGTTTTTTAGTAAAGCATTATTCAAAAAGGCAATTATTCGTAACAGTCAAGCAAACTTTGGAATTACTTTTCAAAATCAAGAGAGCTGGTGTGAATACTTTTCTCCTACACCCGGAAGTGACTTCAATAATAAGGATAATATTGCATTAATATATAACACCAGTGTACTTTTTAGACTCTGGGGGTCATTACAAGGTTCCCGGCCTGGAGACTATGGTACCGGAAAGCTTGTCGGTACCGTTGTTTCCGGACCGGCAAACTACGAGGTCTGCAAGCAGGTGCCTTTCAGCCTGCCAGGTCTGACCTGGCGGGCTGAAAGGAACCCGCTCACAGACCTTGACGGATGCACCGGCACCATTCATAAATGGTGCCGGTGCATCCATCCTCCCCATTGCCATTGAGTCCAATGGGATTCGAATGGGAATGGGGAGTAATATTTTCCGGCGCCCGGTAATGGGCAATTACCGGGACCGCCGGCGCCGTAATGCCCTGGTATGTCCCCATTGCTGGGCACCGGAAAAAAAAGAATCACTCTGACGGCAGCCGTGCGGTTTTTACCAGCACTGCTACCGCCGGACTCATAGTGAGGCCCTCTGAGTTTCAGAAAGGAAGGGTTAGGGAAAAATAAAAAGGTTAGAACATTTACTTATAATGTTGAGGACAATTGGAATTCTCCAATGAAGTCTAGGTAAGCCTTTCCCAGCAGAAACATTGTCCAACAAATATCAACCTATGAGGGATAGGCAATCGCAATGTCAATGAAAAGGTTTACCAATGGTACATATATAAGCTTGAGAAGCTTACCTCTGGTGGTATGCGCCACTAGTTCAGGAAATAAAGGCAGGAGATGAATATTTTGTCATCCAGTTCTGTGACATCTCGTTCAAAAAAGGTCTTGGGGCTGTGGAGGCAAAAGGGACTTGTAACTATCCATCCTTAAGAGTCTCTCTAACTGACTAAGGGCCTCATTACGACCCTGGCGGAAATCGGAAAACGATGGCGGAAATGCAATACCGCCATCGAATAGCGCTCGGTGCGACTATGACCCGTCACCGCAAAGTACGAAGCCATTAGCGACACCGTAGTGAACGCCAACGCTAACTGCACCAAGTACGCGCGCGCGCGCCATGGCAAACCGTAAATACCACCATGGCGCAAGGGTACGCGAATTCCGACCCTAGCGGACATGTACCTAACGCCATCAAGCATGGCGGAAAGCACCATTCCGCCATGGTGAGATGTACGGCATCGCGAATCAACCGTAAACGGCCCCACTGAGTGCCTGTACACCGCTCCCTGCCCACAAAGTACAACTCCCCGTAGGTGCAATGAAGTCACAATGCAACCAGTGAAATGGACAAGTCACCCATGCATGCCAACGAACAAAAGAATCACAAGAGGGGCCAATGGGAGCTGCAGGGCCCAGACGGCACGAATACAGAAGCCATTCCAATGGACCTGACCACAGTCCCCCCCCCAGAAACGCACGCAAACACAGGCACCTGGGACCAGCAATATTCCGAAAATCACATCATTCCACCAGTCCACCTGGCTGACCGGCATCTGTTACACAAAACCCAATCCCCCGCCCCTGAGCATGACAACATTCAAACAGTCACATTGGCAGCCCCCATCCCTGACCTCACTGGGCTTCGTAGGCAAACGCGCCCAGCACAGTACCACGCAACTAAACTCCGAAGCTGGAACCCAATGCAGATCTCCTCACAATACATCGCTCCCCAAATAGGAATATGCCACATCACTCGCAAAGAAGAACGCTACACGGCCCATATCAGAATAGAAATTTAATGCACAACAAAATCACCAAGCCCATACAGCCATTAGGCCATGAACTCCAAAACACATATCACCATTGTGGGCTGCATCCGCAAGGAATGACCAGCTACTACTTGTGTGACGCCCTGTTCCATCATGGTACACAGAGCCACATTCACGTACGAAAAGGCAACATGGAAGCGCACAGAACCGCAGGGCCGTCCCAATGGGGAGGCACTAGTCCAGCTGAAAGGCCGAAATGTTGCTCCGAGCCACTAGTACTGCGTAAGGGCATGTGGGCCATTGGCGATCGTCCCATAAGATCGTAATGCTGCTCCACTGATTAACACGAAGCAGCAGGTGTCGGGAGTAAAAGCCATCTGCAGGAGTGGCATACAGATGGCAGTGGCAAAAGGGGATGAGATACCTGTCAACCAAAAGAAAAGAAAAAGAACAGAATGGCCATCAGAACTACATTCGAACAACTCACTTCAATGATCACACAAAATCCACAGCCATATGCATGCTAGCCCACTCCAAAGGATCATCACCACCCCAAAACCACTTGCGACTCATAAACATCTATATCGAGGTGTAAACACCATCACAAACGAGTGTACCTGTGCATGCGTCTGTCAAAACAGAATCCATCAGATGGGAATGTTAACGTGCATGGACACAAGTGTCTGAAGGCGCGTCGAGACAGGGAGGGCTCAACAAGGCCAGATAGACGATGGTCCCACTATGGCAGCCCTGCATCACATAGCGCAGGGGAGGCGGATAGATTCCAAGAAGCCCTGTACATGGCAAACTCTGTATCAAATCACCTGCCCATGCATCCATTCATCATTCCCTCATCCCGGTATAAAAACGCCTGAATATTTACTCACATAACATTAGAAATATCCATTGAGTCTGTGCGTTATGCAGCCTGCAAAATCCACAGTGCCCCAGCCCGTAATTCCAGTGTTGTGAAGTAACATGTATTTGGGAACGTCCGGCCTCATCGCCCACGTCGCTATTGCGCATCCCAAACTATTCATATCAATCATTGCTTCCTCGCCATGGCCCCTGTCTCAAGGACATTGAACAATAGAACGTTATATTTGCAGTCAGACCTGTGGGCATCTCCTCGCCGCTAGCTGAAAACCGAAAGCGCCGCCCTTCGAATTCCTCATTTGCAACATCACGTCGAAAAGGCATCTGTGGCCGTTTGAAATCACTAATTATTCCAACTAGTGCGGTTGTGTGTGAAAATGGCAACTGCCTTCACCCACAAATGGGACGCCCCGCCCGTCGTTGCAACTCGGTACAGTGATGCATGAGTGCCCACCGTTACTCGAGTACTACGTTCCACTGACCCATCACAAGTCTGTTCGCGACTGCAAAGATTGTATGTGAAACAATGAGACCATAGCCGAATGTACATATCAACAAATGTTACACGGCCATCGGGAACAAATACATGATTGCAATAGCAAGATGCCATTCCTCGAATTGCAGCGTCGTGTGCGGGACGTGCTCGGCCAAAGGGGAGAGCAGCTTGCACAGGTGGAATGAATCACCACAGGTGGAGGCCATACAGCCTGAAAACACATAAATTGCACACCCAGTCTCCTCCCACAACCACACCCACTCCGAAATGCTAGCGGCAGGACTAGCGATGTTGGCCCTGGGGGACCTGATAGCACTGCAAGTACTCCAACTCCAAGAAGAAGACGAACACCAACTACAACCGGCCGCACGGAGGAGACGCAGGAGGAGGAGGAGGCCAAGGCAGGGCCAGCAAGGGCCGCCAGCACAGCCACTACCACCACGCAGGCAGCCCGCAATCCCACGCCTCCGAGCACATCCGTTCAACCTCACTGATGAGCAGATCCACACCCTCTACCGTTTGGACCGGGACACCATAGCCGCCATTGTGGACATGACACAGGCTGACCTTATCAGCATGATAGATAGCCCAACCGCCATCCCACCCCTACTGAAGGTGGTGTCTGTACTCCACTTCCTGGCCACAGGCACCTACCAGCACACAGTCGGACAGTTGCATGGCATTTCTCAGCCACTGTTCTCACGGACACTATTGCAAGTGCTCGATGCCCTCCTGCAGCACGCAGACGACTACATCTCTCTACCACGCTCGGAGCAGGAAATTACCAACACAAAAGTGGGATTCCATGCACTTGGCGGCATACCGGGTTGCATTGGTGCCATCGACTGCACCCATGTGGAATTGGTCGTCCCACATGCCATGGAGGCCCAGTACCGCACCCGAAAACAATTCCATTCCCTGAATGTACAAATGGTGTGTGACTCCAACAGGATCATTACACATTGTTGTGCCAGATTCCCTGGATCAACCCATGATTCTATGGTCTTGAGGAACTCTACTATACCACGCTACATGGAGCGACACGCAGGGAACAGATCCTGGCTACTCGGTGAGTCTCATTTCATGCATGATGATGTGGGGTATGTGATGCGGCAATGACCTGGCAGGAAGGGGGGGGGGTGTGCGTACGTAGCAATGGCATTCCACATCATACGTTTATCGTCCACATACAGGTGATGCTGGGTATCCACTGAAGAGATGGCTCCTCACACCAGTCCGGAACCCACGGGACCAGCATGAGGAGGACTACAACCATGCCCACTCACGTACCCGTGTAGTCATAGAACAGGCATTCGGCCTACTGAAGACTCGTTTCCGCTGCCTCAGCAGGTCTGGCGGGGCACTTCTGTACCGCCATGAGAAGGTTGCAAAGATGGTCATGGCATGTGTCATGCTCCACAACATGTGCGTACGTAGAAATGTGCCCATGCCCCCTGACGCAGAAGTGCAAGCACCTGATGATGGTCATGATGAGGGTGGGGATGTGGCAGCACCTCAAGGAGTCTGCGAGGCACCGGAGGGCCGTGACATTCGTCAGCATCTCATTGATGCATGCTTCTAGCACTCACGCCTGGTGGCTGATACATGGACACGGGACTCGTGGCACTGTGTGTGTCTGGTACATGCACAATATGGACTGTACGCCTATGATGGCCTAGTACACAAAGAACATTGTCCACACATCTCATTGGTTGATCGTGCACTGTTTATGGCATATGTGATATCATGTTGAACACCCTATCGACCTGCCACCCAAGTGAGCCCAACACACCCCATCCACCCTCCTACCTCCCCCCCGAACACCAGTGTCCAAAGATGCTCATTGTCAGTGGGCTGTCGCTATTGAAAGCCCCCTCTGCGGGTATCAGGGGCACCCCTGCCTGTGGAGCGCAGGTTCCTCCCAGATCTACGTTGGGGGCTGCCCTGGACGGAACTTGCAACGGATGATGTCTCTGCCTGCTCACGTCCATGCATGTCCCTAAGGGTTTGTGAGAGCTCAGTGAGCACACGGCGCACTGCGGCAAGTTCGGCACATACGTCTTTGGACGTCGCATGCAGTTCCCCCCTCAGGCTCTCGGTGCTACTCTCCATTTGTGCCCTTAGTGTCTCTGTACTTCTCTCCATTTCTGCCCTAAGTGTCTCAGTTGATGTTTCTATGTCTGCCTTAGTGCCCCCACATTCATCGGCATGGTCCTTGAGGAGCGTGGCCAGTTGCTGCTGTTGCACGAGTAACTGGTCGAGGGACTGTTGCCTCTGCTGGGCCATGGCCATTTGCGGGGGTGTCACAGAGGGGCTGTTGACCTCATGTTGCCTTGCCACAGGGCTTGTGGGGGATGGCCAGTCGTCGTCTTGTGGGTGCCCCTGCGTGGTATCCTCATGTTGTACGGGATGGGACAGACAGGGGGATTGGGACAGGTCATGGATGGATCTGACTTCGACATCCCCGTCTTCTGTGTCGGAGCATGCTGCCATCAATGGGGTGTCACCTATGGTGCTGCTGCCACCAGAGGCAGTGCCTTCTGTGGCATCCGTTGGGGGGACCGGTGGTGGTGGTTGTTGTGGGCATGCTGGCTGCTGGGGTGCCTGTTGATGTTCCCTCCTCTGTGCTGCCACCTGATTTGTGCTGCTGCCGTGTCTTGATGCGTGCAGCTGAGGTGGAGGGTCTTTGGCCGTTGGTCTTGGCCCTCTTTGCAGGTGTGCTGGTAGGGGTGTCCTGATGCTCGTCGTTTGGATCGGACCCTGTGGTGGAGTAAAGGAGGGCGAGGGTTATTAATGGGTCTGTGGGTATTGGAATGGCATTGTATCACATGCATTGGGGTGGTTCCTGAGGATGATTTGGGTCGGGGCCTTGGAGGTGCTTTCATTTGTGTGTGGAGTGAGGGTGCAGTTGTTTGGCAGCCTGCAGTTAGGGTGTGCCTGCTGCATGTGTAGTGGGTCTTTTAGGGGTTTTTAATTATTTATGTATTTATTGTGAGTTTTAAAGTGCGCTATCAGGCCGATGTGTGTGGACGTTCTCCTGGACATGTCTTTCTGTTGCACTATGTGGACACATGGCACTTCACATGATTGGACATTGTGGATTTAGCATTGTTTTATCTGGCCCACCTACCTGAATCTTCGGATGTCTGCACTCCTTTCTCCATCCCTCCGACTCCCTCTATGCTCTCCATTCCGATGGTGGAGGCACAGATTTCTTCCCAGGGGGTCAACTTGATGGGTGATTCAGGTCCTCCCCCGGTGGCTGTGGCAATGTTGCGGTTGGCAGAGAGTATGCTGCGGACGCGTATCCGCAGGTCGTCCCATCGCTTTCTGCATTGCTGTGGGTTGCGGGGTGCGGTCCCCACCGCACTTACCCGCTGTGCCACCAGAGCCCATATGGCCTTCTTGTTCGCAAGTGCCGTCCTGGTCATTTGCGTGGAGAAGACGACGGCAGCATTCTCCTGGAGGGTCTCTGTTAGCACGGTGAGTTCCTCACGGGAGAAGTGGACCTGCCGCTTGCGGTCGCACGCTTTCTTCGCTACTTTTCCCATTTTTCTTGGTTTCGCTAGGGTGGATGACGGGTTGGGGTGTGTCTCAGGGTGGTGTTTTTAGTGGTTGTGTGGTTTTTGTGGTTTTATAGGTGTACGGCGGGATGTTTCCCCTTCCGGGCCCATGTTTTTACTTCCGTTTTCGTATATTTACGGTCACCGTACTTTCCGGTAGGCGCACACTGCGGTGTCCGCTGTGATGGGTGGCGGTATTGCACCTAGGGCGCCGTACGGCGGCGGTGTGGGCCGTTTTGGGGTCATTTCCGCCATCGCGGACTTTGCACTTCCGCCATGCCGTGGTGCTCGTGCCCGATGGGTCGGAATGGGCCGCACTTTGCTCCTTCGTGCAATGGCGGAAACGCTATTTACGCTGTGGCGGTCCGGTCAGTCACTTTCCGCCAGGGTCGTAATGAGGGCCTAAGTATTTAAGAAGCTCATGGAGGAACCTGTCTACAAGCACCAACAATGACCTTGGGGTTACTTACTTGTGTCACTACAGTGTACCCGCATCTCTCCCTCTTGCCAGCGCTCACGCGAGCACTCCGACATGGCCACCATTAAATAAAACATGGTCCGTAATGTCATCACGCAGCTGCGTGATGACATCACGATGTCAACAAATTCAGGGCCCAGGAATGGAGGCGTATGACGGCCCGTGTCTGATGTGCTATATCTGTAAGCACGAGGAGTTCTGGGTGTGACGGAACTGGGCTGTCATGTCATAATTCTAAAATCCTGCGTGAATCAATAGTAAGGGTTACCAAACTCACAATTAAAAGTAAATAAAGAAAACTGTCCTGTCACCGGTGGTTGCAGGTCTATTGCCCTTCATGCTAGCTCATCTAGCAAATAAACCTGGGAATTAAGAATGGATTCAGCAAGGACCGCAGGTCCGCAGATCAAGCTGCTCGATCCACATCCGCTACATTCTACACATTGTATCAACGTCTGATTATGCTTCTCTTTAAAACCTGCCTGCCGAACCCTCTGTGGCAAAGCCTGTGCAGGCTAAGGGCACAGTGTTGTGCGCTGCAGGTCCTCAGAGCACACTGCTCGAACCATGTCTGCAGCGCTCTATGCATCACAACAACGTCTGACTATGCTTTGTTTTAAAACCTGCCTGCTGAACCCTCTGCGGCAAAGCCAGCGCAGGCTAAGGGCGCGGGGTTGTGCACAGCGGGTCCAGAGAGCATGCTGCTTGATCCACATCTGCTATGTTCTACGCATCGCAATGATGTCCGACTAAGCTTTGCTTTAAAACCTGTCTGCTGAATCCTCTGTGAAAAAGCCCATGCAGGCTAAGGGCGCTGTGTTCTGCACCGTAGGTCCGCCGAGCTTGCCTCTTGATCCAAATCGCTACGTTCTATGCATCGCATCAATGTCCGATACCTCTGCGGCAAAGCCTGCACAGGCTAAGGGCATGGTGTTGTGCGCTGCATGTCTGCAGAGCACGGTGGTCGATCAACATCTGCTATTTTCTATGCATCCCATCAACATCCCACTACGCTTTGCTTTAAAACCTGCCTGCTGATCCCTCTGCAGCAATGCCTGCACCGGCTAACGGTGCATTGTTGTGCACCGCAGGTCCACAGAGCATACTGCTCGATCCACGTCCACTACATTATACGCATCGCTTTGATGTCCGACTACGCTAAGCTTTAAAACCTGCCTGACGAACCCTCTGCAGCAAAGCCTGTGCAGGATAACGGCACACTGTTGTGCACCACAGGTGCGCAGAGCATGCTGCTCGATCCATGTCTGCTACGTTCTATGCATTGCTTCTACGTCTAACTACGCTTTGCTTTAAATCCTGCCTGCCGAACCCTCTGCGGCAAAGCCCACACAGGCTAAGGACGCGGTGTTGTGCACCGCAGGTGTTGGGCACCGTGCAATGGTGCCGCAAAATACAACCACTACGTCCTTGGCCTCATACTCCAATCCTGCAAGCGCCCTCTACTCCCAACCATTGTTTACCTCCGCAGAGGCCTCGCATCTTCAGCCTGAACCCACCACCATGGACATTCAACAACCACGGTCTGATCATAGAATAGCAACAGCCCCCACTCACGTACCTCCACACACCCCTTCATCCATCTCCAGGATGCCCGCTACACTTGGTCCGCAGGTAATCGCTTTGGCGCACCCAAACATTCCTCACGCCCGCACCACACTGCTCCCCCAGTGCAGGCTACAGTGACCCCCGGCAAGGACCCAATCAACCTGATGCCTTTGGTCCCACCATTGCTACGCCCCCCACGATCCTCACTAGGAACAGGTTCCTAAGACTGCGCACCTGGCTCATCTCGCACTTCCCACAATATTCTCATCAGTCACACCATCCAATGCAGTTGTGCATGCCCGCCAGAACAGCCCACAAGCACATCAGCTGCACCTTGTTCAAAGGCACTTCGGTCCTGGGTCATGAACCTGAAATCCATGGTCTCATAACCTCCAACAACCTCCACCTACTTTCCATGACAGAATCATGGCTACACCATGCTGCTGGTCCAGGCCTTTCCATTGCCATTACTCCAGGCTATGCCATCCTAAAATGCAACGGATCCCCTTCAAAGGAGGTGGTGGTGCACTCATTTTTAAAAACACCCTCACCATCAGAGCCACATACACCAAAGCCGTCCCCAATTGCGAATCCCTACTCACTAAGCTTTCCGCGTCCACCACCAACTCCATCACCCTCCTCCTCGTCTACCACCTTCCTGGGCCCTGCCATGCCTTCGAGGACAACCTCCCACAAAGCATCAACTCCTCCATTAAGCCTAATGCTAAAATCCTAATTTTTGGGGACATCAACCTTGGCCTCAACGATCCCTCAGATATCTTTCCCACCACTGCAGCCACCACACTTAACCAAGCTGGCCTTATGCAATGATCCCTCAAGTCCACCCACGATCAAGGTTTCACCCTTGACTGGATCAGTGACCTCAACTGAAACATCTCCAACCCTGTCACCTCCCCTTGCCCATGGTGTGATCACTGCACCATTGCTTTCGACACACCCGCTTCAAACGCCTAAGGCTGGTTTAACCCCCAAAACCAGAAGCCCTGGAATGCTGCACAAAAAATCTCAACAAGAACAACCTTGCCCCGCTACTTGCTGGCCTTTCCTACCTCCTCCCCCCAGTGACAGACCCAACAGCACTGGTCAACAAAACAAAACTGTTGTTCAGGCAGTCAACACGGTTGCCCTGCTCAAACAATGGAAAGCCAAACCTGCACTAAAAAATACACCTCGTTTACACCTGAGCTCCTCGAATCTTAAGCCAAAAAGCGTGCATCAGAGCTGACATGGAGAAAAAAAGCCTCTGCCGCCTCCAAAGTCCTTTTCCCCTTCCTCGCCAAAGACTATAGAAGGGAAATCCACACTGCGAAAGCTAACAGCTACAACTCCAGGATCAGTAATGCCAAATCCAACTCCCGGGAACTATTCACAATCCTCCAGGAGCTTGAGACACCCCCCACCCATGCCAAACCTGACAGTGGACAGCACTTTGTGCATCAAAATCCAAGATGCCCTCACTGGAAAAATGAACTCCTTCAAAGAAAAAATCTTCTCCAAACAACAAGCCATGCTATCAAAACCACCTCCACCCACTGCCCCAGTGCTTTACCGAAAGGAACCTGCCTACTGGACCTTTTGCAAAAATCTAAAGACTTGGCTGTTCACCTAGTAAAGCACCTTCTCAGACTTGATGCTCATCCTGATGCAAAGAAACCCCAAAGACTTCTATCCAACCCAAGTGGCACACCCTCAGATTTAACCCCTCCTTCTTCCGCTGCTCCACTTCTATATCTCCCACCCTTGTCCCCACCGTTCTTGCCCTGCCCCTCCTCTCCCCAATGTAACTAGTAGCAGCTAGGTACCCAAGGGTTTTGCGTGCTGCAATAAATTCAAAAATAAACAAATAAATAAGGATAGTGATTGAATGGATGACCACCTGAAGATAGGAGCTTGCTCTTGGTGTATAGATAGCTTAACTAGGCATATTAATGATGAGGTCAGTCCATTTGTATAAGTGCTGGTCATGTTCACTATCTAACAGCTTATAACATTCACTGTGGCTAATGTTTACACTATTCTGGGATGAAGAGGATCTCTTTAGCATTAATAAATCATCTCTATTGAATTGTGTCCATTGTATGGTAGAGAATACTAAGATGAAACGTCTAGAACATAGTGTTCATATGGGGGGATGACTAATCTCCAATTGTATACAATGTATATGCAAAGATATCAACACTGTTATGGTAGTAACAGAATCTCACCATTGGGTTCCCTATCAAGTGATGGATCCAATCATTGTCAATGTATCAATTCCCATCGTTGTTGCAACGTTAGTCATATTATGAATCCATGTGTCCAAATCTGGTTGTTAATAAAGTCTCAATTGGATGTTGTAGCTCACAGGTTACTTGCCCTATACCGTATTAGACTTGGAATCACATGCTTCCTCATCGGAATGCCCCAGAATAAAACTCTTCATTCATCCCTGCAGGATACAGGGAGTCCAGTTTGTGATCCAGACCAGTTCTCGTTGTGTCAGTTTTTCAGTCATACCCCCGCGTCTGGGATCTGCATAAACCTCTAGTGTTATACAGAGCAGTTGCACAACAGTGTATCTTGTCGATGAAATGTTTAGCCACTGGTGACTTGGTGTTATGTGTTTGGATGTTACTCTTGTGTTCATTCCATCTCTCTTTTACGTGCCTGGTGGTCTGTCCTAAATAGAAAATTCCACATGGGCAGCTGAGCCCGTATATGATGTTACTAGAGTCACATTTTGCAAAATATCTAAGCTTTATTTTGGCCCCTGATCGGGGGTGTGTCTTACATAGGTTTCTTTGATTATATTGTTTCAATTATTGCAATTAAAACACAGGAACATACCATTTTTGCGTTTATTTAAGACTGGTTGTCTCTGTCTTATCCGTTTCTCTGCCTCAACTATAACTAGGTGATTGTGAACATTTCTCCCACTGTTATATGCAATCATTGGTGGTCTAGGGAAGAGTTTGCTCCACTGTGTGTCTAGTTGGATTAATCTCCAGTTTTTCTTAATTGTCCTAGTTATATGATGGCTCTGACTTGAATATTTCATTGTGTACAGGAACTGAGTTTCCATGTTCTTATGCTCTCGTCAGAAGCTAGAGATGTGAAGATGAGAATGTCACCAAACTAGCCCAGAGGTCTTCATTGCAAAGACATACGCAGTATAACCTACAATCTTTACCTCACATAAGCACGAAGCAGTGTTTAAACATGCCAGGTTACAGTGCCTGTTCATTATAATACTGCAGTAACATGCACAGGGAGTACATAACATTTTCATTTCCCAGTTCTCCTCCACAATTTATGTATGTTGAGTAAAAGTTAGATATCTTTTATTCGCAAGGATGATGAATTGGGATTCAGCTCTCAGGCTCTTGTACAGAACTGTAGTGTACAGTTTTCATTTTCCATGCTGTGGCAATACATTTCCTTATGGGGAAGGGGACAGTGGATGGAAAGTGAAGAGAGTACAAGATGAAGAGAATGGGGGCTTATGGAGGGAGGCATGGGAACAGAGTAAAGAGGAAGAGTAGACAAGAATATTTTGGAAGGGATGAGTGGATGGAAGGAGAGAGTGGATTTCCCACTTGAACAAATAAAGTGATCCGGGGCAAATCATTTTATATAAGATAAACCTGATAAAAGACAAGGCCGTTTCTAGCCAGACTCATACCCCTAAATACACAAATCCAATAGTAGATAAAGAAAACTTAAAAATGTGGAACATGTGTCCCTAAAGTTCATCATTGTTGCACTCCTGACAGCCAATAACTCCTCCCACCCGATGCTCTGTCTCCACATCCTGCCCACATCAATAGATTTGTCTGCCTATTCATCAAATGTTTATGCAATGATGTACTTAAGACATTTAATGCGCAATTCTGTGGCCAACAATAATGACTTAACAAGTCTTACAAATGAGACTTCCCTTCAGAGCAGGCTGTGGGAAATGTAGGACGGTTCAGATCTACAGTCAGTGAGGCTAAATAATGAATGGCTGCGTTTGCAGAATGCAAGTTGTCAAGTAGGACTTGCATGCCATGAAGCACACATGGTCCTTGTGTGCAGAAGTGGGGAATGATAGTGAGCACAAATACTGTGAGGGACCCACAATTGGCTTATCCATGCATAGCTAAGTTTCCCGAGACCTAGAATATGCATTGAACCCAGCACATGTAAAGGGCTGGGCACATGCTGATGCTCAGTGCACATTTGCAGATTCAAAGCAAGGACATTTCTATAGGAGTTTTTGAAATACAGTGGGGATCTGTGCAGAACCCTGACAGCATTGTTTCATCCTCTGCATCGGACATATGATGTCCAAACAAGATGGGCCGAAGGCCTCACCATCCTTCACAAGGCATCAGGTACATGCACCCAACTTGATGGCGCCACCATTGGCTCTTTTGAAAAGCTTTCCTGCCACTTTGCACTCTCCCCAACAGACACAGTCACTTTTCACCTCATCTACAGACCATCCAACCTCAACACTTCCTTCATTGAAGACTGCATGGACTGTGCCACCACCATGTCTGACACATGTGAACAACATCTTCCTCAGTGACTTCAACATCCTTCTCTAACCCCGTTCAACTGATCAGACCATCTGGCAATCCCTTTAGACAATAGCCACAATGCACCAGTCAAGCAAACCCATTAGTAACATAGCAAACACGCCTTGAGATCATTCAAGAACCTCCCAGTGGAGGCCCCTAACAAAGACCCCATCAAACTCCACTTCACTTGGGCTGATCTACCTCTGACAAACCAGGGTTGTGATTTGCTTCTCCAAGAACTCAACACCTCCCTCACAACATCACAGGAACATCAATTGCCATACCCCAGTGAAACAACAAACCCTCAGGCCTAAACCTTCCACACCCTGGTACACACAAGAAATTCAACAAACGGACCATCAGAAAACAAGAGAAGACTTGGTGAAAATCCTGCTGCCCATCTGACCGTCCCCTGCTCAAGGAACTCTGTGCTACACGCAGATGACTGATCAACACAGCCAAGGCCAGCTACAACCAAAACAGCATGGCCAAAGCCAACAATGAAAGCAGAGCA
Organism: Ambystoma mexicanum; assembly: GCF_040938575.1. NCBI lineage: Eukaryota > Metazoa > Chordata > Amphibia > Caudata > Ambystomatidae > Ambystoma > Ambystoma mexicanum. The sequence continues at coordinate 568,471,571 of NC_090935.1, forward strand.
CTCCTTAAAGTCATTAAGCCCTGCATCAACACTCTGCCCGTCCCAACCATACCACACAATATCACAAAGTCCACTGCCATCAACTCTTTTTTCAGCAACACATCAGCATGATCTGCACACACATAGATACCAATGCTACATATGCCACACATTACACATCCCATCTCACAAAGCCACAACTACCTGGACACCTTTGAAGACACTCACTAGGGAAGACCTCACTTCCACCCTAGCATCCCTGAAGGCCCCATCGAAAATGGGTGACATCCTCCCTGCCCCCGTACTCAAGACATTATGACTGGCGCATGTCTCCCTTACTTGACAATAATTAACAGCTCCCTATCTCATGGCGCATTCCCCTCGACCCTCCAGATCTGACTGAACCTTCCACTTCTCAAGAAACCAAAACTGAACCCTAATGACCTCAGCGACTACCACCCCATCATCCAATTTCCCTTCCTAGGTAAAATCCTTAAGAAAGCAATAGCCACGCAACTTCTCCAAAACATGGAATCTAACAACTACCTTTAGTCCTACCAATCAGGCATCAGACCCAGAAGCAGAACAGAAATGGCTACCATCAAGTTGATGGACGATGAACCTTAAAATCCTCGATGATGGCCATCCTTGTCTCCTGGTTTTCCCTGACCTCTCAGCAGCATTAAACACAGTAGACCATTGGATACTAACAATTTACATCATGGGGATCAGCGAGAACATCCTCAGCTGTTTGAATTAGTACCTGATAATCGCCACCAGTTTGTACAAATGGATTCCTCCAGAACACCAACTCTTCTCATCATGTGTGGAGTCCTGCAAGGTTCAATCTCTCCCCTATCATATTCAGTCTTTAAATGGAGGCACTTGGAACCCTCTTTGTTCCACAAAACATCCACACGCACCTATACACAGATAACTTGCAGCTCTACCACAATATATCCTCCATTGATGACATCCACAGGCTCGAGGCCTGGCTCTCAATGATTCAGTCTTGAATGTCCAGTGCTTACCTGAAGCTCAACTTCTCCAAGACTGAATTCATACTGCTGATCAACAACACCGAACACCCTGACATCCACACCTGGCTCTGTGCCATACACTCAGATGGCTTTAAACCGCAGATGGCCACCTGGCCAAAGTACCTTCAGTTCGACATCGACAGATACATCTCCTTCGAACTACACAACACAAGGAAGACACAAACGGCTTGGTACCAACTTTCTCACATGCGTAACATCAAGCCCTTCACCCCAGAAAACAATTTCAGATCTGCTGGCCAAGCCTTGGTCCTCTCCCACCTGGATGGTGAAAAGGTGCTATTGGAATGTCTTCTAATAAACTAACGTGGCACAACTGAGATTTGTGCTGGATGCTGCAGCACATCTCATCAAAGCTCTTTGCAAATTCAACAACATCACAACAGGCCTTCTCTGTTTATACCCCAACACTCTGGATCCTCCGCCTGTCAACATCAGACTCACCCCCTTGCTTCTAGAGTTCAGGAAAGATCTCAAGAACCCCATTTTCAAGGAATGGCACCTAGGTCTGCTCCCCCTCTACTCCCCACCCTACCTGAGACTGGATGATCCGATCCCCACTCTTTCCTCCCCTGATCCCTTGCTGACAAATTGCTCACCCTCCCCTGTTGCAAGCTCCCCACTTCCTTATTTCTCTGCTTCCCTCACCATATTCTTCTCCCTTTGATTGTAAAGCACTCTGTTGCTTGCAGAAGCTTGGACTGGCCTCAACCAATACCCTAAAAATAATAATAATAATAATAATAATAATAATAATAATAATAATAATAATAATAATAATAATAATAATAATAATAATTAGTACCCAGTGGGGCTTGGTTTTGGCCTCCCAGCCAATGAGGAGGGTCATAACGGGGGCTTTACCAGATGATAAAGCCCCTGCTCAGAGCCTCCTCAGAGCTATAGGCTGCCATCTTCCCCCGCTGGGTAATCAGGTGAGTGTTTCACTGCACCCCTGTAGAGAACACGTCATTTCTCAACTTAAAAACAAACCACTATTAGTAACCTGGTACAACATGCCAGGGTACTAATAACAATATTTCTCTCGCAGGAGGGGCCATTGCTGGGGCAGATAATGCCCTGGGCTATTGTTAAAGCCATCGCTTCGATCGTGCTTCTAACTGGCCCGAGGCATTACCTGGCCCAGTAATGCCCCCTCCCACCTGCTCAGGTAATATTTTTTTATAATAACAATATCAGGTATGGGGTAACCTGGGTCATCCTTCTTTCGAATAAGAGATGCACTCAGCGAAGCACTCAGAGGTGCGTAAGCCACTCCTGTGCCACACCCACTGGCCAAAACTTTAGAGAATGCGTTATTTCCTTACCTACAGGGGCAACTGGCACTTGCAAGTCAGGAGAGAGTGTAGTGAATGGCCCCAATGTATTATGCTCTTTCGCTGAATTCATCTCTAATGGGTAGAACTGCTCCCTAGCAAGGTCGCCTTACAAGAGTAAGAAAGTGCCTGACTTGCAATTCAATGTAACAGACCACTGCAATGTTCACACCACAATTAGATTTACGTTTTGCTGTGCCTTCTTCATGCACAGAGGGCGGTGATGCATATGGATCAGGGCTAACTGAGCATTTACACACTTTTGATTCTTCATGCATTAACTGATTTTCTGCATTTGCAGGGTTTCTTTGGATCCATTCAGCGGCCGGCGACTCTGTGATGGTAACCATTTGTCACCATGTCCCAATTTGTTGACTGTGCCACTTTGAAAGCTATTTTGGATCTTCAATAGTACCACATACTCTTTTTTTTCTTCTTTTGAACAGTTGTAAGCAGGCATCATTAGATTTTCTAGGAAGCCCTCTAATGGATCATGAGAATAAATACAGTCTTCTGTGAATGAGCAAAGAGCAGGTAACCTCCAAAGGGGCCTCCTGGATTAAGATGGTGGCCATCTTCTTCGCTCGTCATATTCATCTGTCCTCATTTCCATGTATACTCTTACACTCATCAGTTGTATTCCAGTGCCTACCAAAGAAGGATAAAGATACTCCTAAAAATAATCTAGTACAAGAGGACCCTGCCATATGTTATATGAATATTGCAAGACATTGAGGAGTTCCTAAAATGAATAGAGTTCCTTTATACAGAACCCCTTATTTTTAGTTTTGGCTCCATTGCTATGAGAAAAAAATCTGTTGCTACAGAAATTCTATGGCGGCTTCTCACTTTTTGCTCTGGTATATGTGCAGGGATAGATATATATGCCCTGATACCATGACCGATAGCAAATTCTCTGTGTTGTCTACATTTTTCTCACATTCACAGAAAAACTGCAAAAGCACCTGACTGAAAGGTAACACACTAATTACAGTCACTCAGCAGAAACTTAACGTGATTGCTGTCACATTGAGATGATTAAAAACAACTGTTTTTCATCGCAAAATCATGTTTCTGAAATGTATTTGGTTCACTGCAGCTTTCCAACAGCCTGGGCTGCAATGCGTCTTCCCAACCACGTGTGGCTTCATCCACTTAGGGCCTTCTTCGCAGAGCGTTTTCCAATGGGGTTTTGCCATTATAAAACGCTTGTATGAATTAGGCCCTTAGTATCTAAGCAGGGCAACCTCCCAGCAGACAGGCCTGAACTACAGTCATTTTGTGTGACATCATTATTCACATACAAGATGAACATGGGATCACTACATGTTAATTACACTGTTGGGTCTTTTTTCACATATGATTGGCGGGGCTTCTCTGTCGTCAGATACATGGAGCTACTGAAGTCGTGGAGAGAAGTCATGAGAACATCGACTTGGACCTTGCAACTTCGGTTTATCCTTTCAGGAAATGAAAAATAGGGCCATACATTGGGATAGAATATCTATTATGGATAAATTAGCAAACATCTCGTTAGCAGGAGTACTTAAGGCAGGGCTTTGTTTTTCCTAAGCCATTGAGCTATATTCATAAAGCAAATAAGCCTCAGACGTGACGTCTTGTTATGCATCTTCGCGTGAATGTGCTTCCCACACGTGCTCCTCTTCATCAGAGATGATGTCCTTTCTGCCATATGGAGATGGAGACTTCTCAACAGGTGGTAACTTCCTGCCTGAAATTAGGAACATTGTATTACGGGGGTTATGCAAAATGTATCTGCAGAATAGCACAAACACAGTCCAGCCAATTTTGGGCGCAGGTGTTTTCACCCAGGTCATTGGTGGTAACAGCGGCGGCTTTTGGTCTGAAGCGGGAAACACATCACATAGATGAATTGTGTTTAGATTGTATGTATTATTGGTAAATGAATATTAATACTTTTACTGTCAGGTATGCAAGAAGATAGACCGCATACTTTTCAAGCGATGTTTATTAATATGTTAAATATTTTTTGTACGTGATTTGTATTCATGTGAAGACGATATTATGAAATGTTACATTTTGATAACCTCTCATTTGATATGTTTTCTAGCTTATTATATGCTTTCAATTTTGTTTTGTGTAAAAGATTTCTTTGTAAACCAGACACACTTTTAATTAAAAAAAAGAATACATTTTTACAATTGCAAGTCTGCAGCTTGAGCCAGCACTAAGTAGCATTCCCGTTAATGCCAGAGCAATTAAAGGCCCGAGTGACTTGCTCTTCCAATTCTTTTCTACTGAACTCATTTCCTTTGACAATTTTAGTGATTAATTGGTTAGAACACATTTATGTTGGTATGTTTACTCGGTGACTTGTTGGAGTTCTGCTCTGGAGAGAATTAATCTATCAGCCACTTATTTTAATGGACACCATTTTTTTTTTTAAACAAGTTATTAAACTGCATAAAATAAGGAACCACAAATTGAAGGTAACAGCTGTTGGTATTTGACCGGAATTGTGTGGATGTTTTGGCTGCCTTACGCTCCCAACTTCTGCTCCAGGTGTCATTCTGTCACCTGGCTGGGCCTGCTCATGTCTGTCACCATCTTCTAAGGGAACCCTCAGCAGCAGCTTTCCATCAACCTAGCTCTGCTTCTTTACACTCCCAGCTTCTGCTCTGGGTAACAGTCTGTCACCTGATTGCGTTCACTCTTATCTGTCACCTTCTTTTGTGCTCAACCTCCACAGTCTGACATCATCCTGAGTCTGCTCTTTAATACTCCCAGCTTCTGCTCTGGGTGTCAGTCTGTCTCCTGATTGAGCCTGCGCTTATTTGTCACCTTCTTCTGTGCTCACCCTCAGCAGCCTGCCATAATCCTGGGTCTGCTCTCTTTCGTACCCTGCTATTTCACCCAGGTAATAGTCTGTCGCCTGAATGAACCTGCTCTTTTCTGTCACTGTCTTCTGAGGTCTTACTCAGCAGTCTGCCATCAGCCTGGTTCTGCTCTTTTACACTCCCACCTTCTGCCCTGGGTGACAATCTGTCACCTGACTGGGCCTGCTCTTATCTGTCACTGTCTTCTGAGCTCAACCTCAACAGAGTGCCATCAGCATAGTTCTTCTCTTTTACACTCCCAGTTTCCGCTCCGAGTGTCAGTCTGTCACCTGACTGGGCCTGTTCTTATCTGTCTCAGTCTTCTGTGCTCACCCTCAGCAGCCTGCCATAATCCTGGCTCTGCTCTCTTACGTACCCTGATAGTTTACCCGACTGATAGTCTGTCACCTGACTAAACCTGCTCGTATCTGTCACTGTCTTCTGAGCTCACCCTCAGCAGTCTGCCTTCAGTCTGGCTCTGCTTGTTTCAGTATCCGCGGGTCTTTCTTACATCCCTGGCTTTCCTTACTTGTGCAAACCTTTTCGTCGTTGTCTCCAGCACCCCTCTGCACCAGTGTTATTTTCCCTCATGGCATAGCTCCTCCGTTTCCCCTCTATCTTATCTGTGGCATGAAAATGAAAAGTGCCCTTCTTTTCCATCTGCATGACTGGCATCTTTGAAATATAATTCCCATGTATGCTGTACTATGTAATCTTTCATCTAAACATGCCAACTGGCCCCATGACCGTGTGCTAATAGAGGTAGATGCCATGAGTGTAGTCCCTACTTAATTGCCATTTAATTTTTGGCCAGGCAATTAAGACCCTTTAGTGCCTGTACGCGTGACTCTAATGTTATCTTATGTTAAAGGTAATTATAAAGTGCACTGTCACCAACAGAATTAGCCTGCGTGCCCTCTGGCAGATCTCTGAACAGGAAGCAGGGAAGGTAGGGTTAGTAGGGTGGAGGGGGAGTAGGAGAGCTGGAGAGGTGGTGTGCTGTTGGCGGCTTCAGCTTGGTACACACTGTGTGTTGGGCTTTGGTGCAAGTATCGGATGGGGCGAGCCCTTGTGTGCTGTAGGTGCTGTTTATGTGTTGTTGGTGCAGTGTGGTAAAGTGCGTACGGATTGCTGGGAGAGAAATGGTTGTGTGAGTTTTATGTGGGTTGAGTATACAGAGATTTGAAGGTTAGCTTAGTGGGGTCTGTATCCTGATTCTGATACATCTGGTTCAGTTTGAGCTGTATCCCTGTGGGTGGGGTTGTTGCTGATTCCTTATAGGCCGTCATGTTGTGGTGTGGGGTGGTGCAGCGCGGACCCAGCTGTATCCTAGTATTATATGGAGTGATAGGTATGGCTGAACCTTTACTGCGCCACCAATCTCTTCCGCAGGCCTTTTGTTTTTGGGTTGGTAATTCCATTACTGCCACTTTTACTGCACCACCAAACTCTTGCTCAGGCCCTTTGTTTGTGGGGTGGTAATTCCATTACTACCACTTTTACTGCACCATCAAACCCTTCATCAGGCCTCTTTGTTGTGTAACCTGAGGAGAAACGTAAAAAACACATACATTTTATGTTATGTAGCAAACATGCTATCCATGCCATCCTGCTCAACCGGATCCGTGATAACCTTGTTATCACTGGTCATTCTCTGGTGTGGCTGACGTCTTTCCTCTCTGACTGACCCTCCCAGGTCCAATTGGGGTCCTTCCTCTCTGCTATCTTTTTCTCTACCTGCGGTGTCCCCAGGGGTCTAACCTCTCTCCCTGGCTGTTCAACCAATACCTGGCACTCCCTGCTCACCGCATCGCCGCTCTCTGTCCTAACTTTCAGTGCTATGCGGATGACACCCAACTCATTTTCAGGCTACCCTCGGCCTTCTCCTCTGTTTCCTGCTTCCCTCATCTCTGACTGTCTGTCTGCTATCCAGGAGTGGTGTGCCGCCAAAGACCTCTGCCTTAATGCCATTAAGACTGAGATTCTCCTCATCAGCACACCCGCTCCCGCCTTCCTTGTAACTCTCTGGCCAGCATCCCTTGACCTTCTTCCTGCTCCCACCTGCAAGGCTAAAAACCTCATGGTCATTTTCGACTCCATACTCTCCTTCTCTCCTCACATCTCTGACGTCTCTAAGAAGTCCCACTACCAGCTGCACCTCCTCAGAGTTATTCTTCCTTTCTTCTCCTTCCCCCAGAAGCTCACTGTCTCCAGAGCTCTGGTTCTCTCTAGGCTGGACTATTGTAAAAGCCTCTTTCTAAATCTGCCTGCTTCTACTCTCCGCCCTCTGCAACATATCCACAAGAGGACTGCAAGACTTATCTTTGGCCTCAAGCCCAGGGATCATATCTCTCCAGGACTTAAATCTCTGCACTGGCTCCAAGTGGCTGCGAGGATTAAGTTCAAAACCCTCTGCATCATTCACAAGGCCTTCTGGGGCTTGGTGCCTCAATACCTTCAACTCTCTCTTCCTAAATATCTTCCTTCTCGAGCTCTTCGCTCACCCGCCTCCAAGTCCCTCAGGGTCGGTCTCTTCTCCAAGCAACAAGTTGGTGGTAGATCTCTTTCTTCGGCTGGTGCCTCCATCTCGAACAGCCTTCCTGCCTTCCTTAAACTTGAGGAGAACCATCTCCAGTTCCGGAAGCATCTCAAAACCTTTCTCTTTGCTTCTGCTTTTTCTCCTCCTCTCCTCTGTGGACCTCCTGGCTTTAACCAGAACTGCACTGGCTACCTGGACACCCTCTTATCTCAGGCCCAGGTCCTTCCCTCGCCAGCGTCACACACCTGCACTGCCCACCTGGCAACCCTTGCACGTGGGGACTGTTTCTTTATCCCTACAGTCCCATACCAGCCCTTGGCTCCTGTTGCACGCAATTACCCATGCCCTTACCCATGCACTTGCCACATGCTGGCCGTTTACTTATTTATTGTTCTCTTCTTCCCATGTACTGCATTGTCCCAGCCCCCTTCTCACGCACTTGCACGATCTGAATGACACCTGGCCTAGTAGGATCATTGTCCGTCCTCCTTTTGTTGCCTCGTCGTGCCTTGAAATGCTTGTGTATAGGCACGTTATAAATGTCATATCATATCATATTATATTTGTTTGTTTGTTTGTTTATTTATATTTACGGCACACAAGACCCGAGGGTAACTGGGCCCAAGCAATATAGGACAATGTTAGGCTTAGGTTACAGTCTATGTCGTTAACAAGGTTACAGTATATAATATACAGTATTTACAAGGTACATAGTGCATAGTTACACAAAATCAGTAATGTACAATAATTAGAATGTGTATAAATTGCAATTAGAACGCATGAGGTGCGCCAACTAGGTGCTTGGTGTACAGTAAACGTCTGTGAAGCATTGTTGTTCATAGGTTTGTGCTGAGATCTAACTTAGGTTGCGCAGTGTTCTTGAGGTTCGGTCCCAGGATGTTTATCGTTCGTTTTCAGCCATTTCTGTATGTTGTGTCTAAAGCTAGGGTAAGTTTGATTGGTACGGAGTATAAGAGGGAGTGAGTTCCACGTTTGCGCTTGTTAATGACTCCAATCAAGCAGTCCCACTAAGTCAGTGCCTTGTCGGGGATTGCTCAAGGGAAGCCCTTATTTATATGTTTTTATGACAAGTTATAATCTGGATGATGAACCCTTGTATCACGCCCCTCTCTTAGAAACCCCCTGACCCCCCTAAGCCAAGAAGTACGTTTGTTTTGCAAATTGAAAAGGTTTATTTGAAAAATTAGGAGTAGTATAGAGGATAAGGTAGCTGAGAATGCTTTATATGGTACAAGGAAATGCAAGGTGGAAAAGAAGCAACACAGGAATAAACTTGATATGATTTCAGCAAAACATAATATAATCACTTTTCCCCTTTTGGCAATTCACCCCCCCTCTATGCAATGTAAGGAGGTGGAAGTAACAAACACAGTCTTCAGGAATACAATCCCAGTACAATACAAATTCAGTTCCCCTCTAGCAAGCTGAGAGCAACAGGGATGATTTTAAACACAGGCAAAATACTTTAAAGGTGGTATGCAAAGAAGGGAAAAATATGCTAGAAATTATTTTAATTCCCTCTAGAGGTTCAGGGTGAGTGATAGCTACTTTAAATTAGTTCAGGATCACTTTAGCAATGCTCTATGAATGATTGTCAGGTTGCAACGAATTTCAGCAAAGGAAAGCAAGGAGCTACTATTTTGACAAGTGAAGAAATTGAGCCAAATCGCAAATCGCAGCAATTTTTCCGAGTGTGTCGAGCTCGATTACGGAAAAAGTATAATGAATAGTTCTGGTTCGTTGGAAAGCCCGGAATCTTAGCTTTAAGATGAAAGTTAAATTTCGTTCCTAGGACAAACGGTTCCCGAGATATGGCTGATTTTGTGAAGGTAGATTTTCAGAATTGAAATTACAGATTCAGAATGACAGATGCGCTTTGGAAGATTTTGAATTAACAGGATGGACACGATTTCTGATGATGCAGTTCTAATAGGTTAACATAGTTTGAATTAGATTATTTTAAACTAAGAGATTGGTTTTGCACAGTCCTGGCTGAGTACTCACACTATATGTTGGACAAGAATGCGACTTCGTCATGGATCGGGTCAAGATTGGCTGCGGTTCTCTGGTACTTATTCCGCACACAGCGATCTGGGTCAGCTCTCAGCACTGCACAGCGATCTGGTCTGGGTCTGGTCTCTCTGGATAATTCTGCCTTCTGGGTCTCTGGTTCTGGCAAAAGTTCTTGGCAAAAATTCAAACAGCTCGCCCGGCTGTTGAATAGTTTGCAAATGATTTGGAGGCCTGCTGAAAAAGGATTCAGCTTGTGGATTCAGGCCTCTCTGCTACAAGTTCTGGAGTTAATTTCTGGTCTCTGGAGATTGATGGATTTGAAGTCTGAAGTCTGGATGTGAAGTTGTCTGTCAAAATGCTCTGCAGAAAGTGAAAAAAGAAAAAAAGTCCTATCTGGCTTCCAGTGGCTCTTTTTATGTGTTTAGTAAGTGGGTTGGTCGGCTAATTCTGCATGCCCAACCCTCTCAAGATTTGATAGGTCAAAGGATTGTTTGGTCCCTGATTTGAGAAAGGATAGTGTGTCAGAGTGATGTCAGCCATTTACGATCTATTGAAGAAACGCCCTTTTGCTTTTACCTTAGAAATCATTTTTCATAACTACACATATTTCCCAGATACACAGCTGTTTGACATTACATATACATATTACAGATTACTTATGGTCCATGCTTGTTCAACTCTGATCTTCCCGAGAGCTTGCATTAAAAAATGACAACTTATTTTCATTTTTTAGTTGATTTACCAATATCGGACGTTTACCAAAAATGGCACACATGTACACTGCCTTTCTACCCATATTCCATTAATTTACTAGGTCTCTAGCATAAACACAGTGTCTGTAGTATTAATAATTAGCGGGGTTTTGGCTCAGAACATCACAGAGCGACCAGCCTAGTTTTGAACTGGGAGTGAATGTGTCAATTTAAAGATCCCCAAGTTGTACATTTCTGTCATCTGGTTACAATTAGTTATCAGTGCTTTTATAAAACATATATTTGCCTTCAATTCAATTCACAAAAAGTGTCTGGCCCGCCGCTAGGAACTGGGGGAGTCAGGGATCACATGTCTCTTTTTCCAGGCAGAGCTCTGTTTACAGTCAACACTCAAATCAGCATACTCCATTCAATTGAAAGAGTCTATTGTGTCGGCTGAGGTCAGCAGGCCAGGGGGCCACTCTGCATTTGGTTAGCATGTCCATGTGATCTCCTGGCTTCTTGTGTGTAGTTCTGAGGTGAGAAGGTTTCCCAGCCTCTTGCAATGTTAATTGAATCAGCCTGTCTTAAGGGAACAGCAGGTGTTTACATTCTTAATTAACCAAAAAGGCTTTGAAGTTTCCAGCTGTCTCAGGAGGCTGGCAACTCCTGAAGTACAGTTCTACTGTCAGAGTTTAGACCGCTAGCGCCGGCTTGTGTCCATAGCTGGTACTGCAGCAATTTTTTTTTTAGGAGTTGAATTTGACAGGAGGATTTTGCTTGACAGCTCTAATCCTTGCTGCCATTGTTTTGATGGGCATCCTTACAGTAGAGTGGTGATGTGGAACCCCCCTCAAGAAGGTTGAATCTTTACAGTGGTCTTGTGCTCATGATTTTAGCAACTTGTTGACATCAATAAAAACGGATTTTGAACAAATTGAAATGGACATTTTGAGCTTGCACTTCAGAGAAACAGCAGTGATTTCAAGGCGCTTTTGATCTAACAAGCACTGCTATTTTTCCTTTCACCCCTGGCGCTTCCGGTCCATCACGCTTGCACTGGTGGGTGGCAGGTTAGGTGACCATTTTGGTGTGTGCAAAACTGCGTGGTTCTCCTGGTTCTGGGATAGAATTATGGGCGGCGACAGCTCAATCCCCACATCTACCCAATCTATTGATTTAGTTTTGTTCTGGGATAGAATGATGGGCGGCGACCATCCCCACATCTACCCGGTCGATTGATTTAGTTTTGTTCTGGGATAGAATGATGGGCGGCGACAGCTCATCCCCACATCTACCCGTTCTATTGATTTAGTTTTGTTCTGGGATAGAATGATGGGCGGCGACAGCTCATCCCCACCTCTACCCGGTCTATTGATTTAGTTTTGTTCTGGGATAGAATGATGGGCGGCGACAGCTCATCCCCACATCTACCCAGTCTATTGATTTAGTTTTGTTCTGGCCTAATAATTCAACATGGGTCAAAACCCTTGACACGCCACCAGAACTGGGAAGCTTCTGCCGCCAGATTTGGTTAGCTTGAAACGGGGTACATTTAGGCAGTAGGCATTAGTGGTAGTGGAGGGTCGATTAGAGATTGTCCTGACAATGTGGTTAGTGAGATAGGTTGGGGCGGCATTGTTCAGGCATTTGGAGGTCAAAGATGTTATTTTGAGCAGGATTCTGTCCTTAATTGACAGCCAGTGATTTTGTCTTCTGTATTCAGATATGTGATCTTTGTTTGGGACTTTTAGGGCTGTCCTTAAGGCATTGTTCTGCAGTGTCTGAATCTTGTTTAGGATATGCTTGTTGGCGCCCAGATAGAGTGCATTGCAGTAGTCTAATCTTGAGAGTATAAGGGCGTTTGCTAAGGTGATGCAGCTAGGTGCGGATAGCTATGGTCTGCAGGCCCTGATCAGCTTGTATGTGTAAGCTGAAGTCGAAGCGAGTGAGTTAACTTGTTTGGTCAATGTTAAGGTGGAATCGAGGTAAAAGTGTTTACCTCTTTAACAACCTTGATGGTGTTGCCATCAATATCGAATGAGGAGTACTCTCCGCTGAGTTTTTTGAGGTTAGCCGGGGTTCCCATGATCAGAAGTTCAGTCTTATCGTCATTCAGGCATAGGCCATGGGTGGCCACCCATGCCTGAATGAGGAGATATATTTTGTTCACAAGAGCCGTGTCATTGAGGTAATTGCCGAAAGGTGTATGAGGATATGGGTGTCGTCTGCAGAATTGGCGTAGGAGACTCCCAGATTATTCAATTTGTCAAACAATGGCTTTGTGATGATATTGTACATGGTGGGCGAGACGCATGAGCCTTGTGGCACACAGCATGTTATGGGAATTGGATCTGCTGAGTCTGAAGGGGAGAAGACTTGCATGGTTCTGTTGTTGAGGAACGATTGGACCCATGCTATTGCTGCCTTAGAGAAGTGAGCCGCCGAGACAAGGTGATTGCATAGAACTTCATGATCCACCAAGTTAAAGGCAGCTGACAGGTCAAGGAGGAGTAGCATGGCATATATCACTTTGTCTTTTAGCTCCTCAATTTGGGTCTTTAGGTCGATTAGGGCCATTTCAGTACCATGTAATGGTCTGAAACCAATTTGGCGGGTGCCCAGGAGGTGGTTGGTTCCAAGGTATTGCTGTATCTGGAGATACAAAACTTTATCAAGTATCTTCAGTAGAAAGGGTACGGTTGTAATAGGCCTAAAGTTTGTTGGGATGGAGGGGTCTAGTGTTGCTTTTAGAGTAAGGGTATTACCCAGGACTCTTTCAGATTGCTTGGGACGGTGTTGGTTGAAAAGGATGCATTCATGAGTTTGGATATAAATGGAGCCGGGCCTCTGGCTGCATATTTAATTAATTGAGCTGGGCAGTTGTCGCCCTGGCATTTTGAAGGTTCCAATGTGGCGATCATTTTTTCTACTTCTAGGGTGGAGACCTTTGTGAATTTGAAGTGATCTGGTCTATTTGTCAGGTCCACAAGGATTGGAGTTTGGGTGCCCTGTTTGGGTAATGAGGATTTCTTATTGGCTATTTTGTCTTTGAGGAGTATTATTTTGTTTGCTAGTGCATTCTGTATGCTAGTGCTCCAGATTTTGTCTTTGACTATATTTTCGGCTGGTGGGATAGGTGCCTCCATTTCTCGTAAAATGGTAAATAGTTCTTTTGTGTTGGATCTGGCATTGGAAATTCTGTTGTTATATAGATCTTTCTTTGTGCGTATTATTTATTTTTTATAGTTGTCAGCAAATTTCGTTAAGGTAGTTTTATTTTCTTCTGAGGGGGTGTGGCGCCACATGGCTTCCAATTTTCTCTTTTCTTGTCTAAGGGCTTTTAAATGTGGTGTTAACCATGAATTCAGGTGAGAACAAGGTTTGCTTTTGCGTAGCTTGAGAGGTGCAATATGGTCTTGAGCTTGGGACATAGTATTGTTGTAAACTTCAACTAGAATGTCGGGATCAGTAGTGGGTGAGAGGATGTTCAGTGTAGGGAGAATGTGAGGGAGTAGCCTGTCGCTGGTGATGTTCTTTTTATTCCTTGTGCATTGTGGAGGGATAATGACTCGATTGGGGTGTGGTTGTTTATTTATTGCCATAATTAAGGTGATCACATGGTGGTCAGTCCATGGTAGTGGATTTGAGGCATTAATGGACAATTCGCAGTTCAAGTCGGCCACCCAGGCAAGGGTTCTGCCTTTGTTGTGCATTGGCTGGGTTACTTTTTGAGATAGTCACTGTTCTCAAAGCACATTAGTGATTGCCTTGGCGTCTTTGTCAGTTGGGTCTTTGAAGCCTGGGTTAAAGTCTCCCAGTAGGAGTACATGTGAGGTTGCTTTGGTATTGTTGGATAGTATACTTGAGGTGTTGTCCTCGAAAGAGCCAATGGGTCCTGGAGGTCTGTACACTAGATAGATTGTTAGGGTGCTGGAATTAGAGATAGGTACTTTGGTTGTAAGGATTTCGCATGATGAGGTTGGGGGTGAGGGTGCTAGCCTAATTGCTAGGTGAGACTTAGCAATGATGGCAATGCCGCCTCCCGTAGAGTCAGGTCTGTCAGCTCTGATGATTTGGAAGTTTTCTGGGACTGCTAGTGAAAGGCTTGACCCGCTGCTGGGTGTAACCAGGTCTCGGTGACGGCTAGGATATCGAGGTTGTTCGTGGTGATTGGGTCTGCTGGTTCTAAGACATGTGCCACTAGAGATATAGCATTTATCAGTGCAGTCTTGATAGTTAGAGAGGTGTCTAGAGTATGGGCATTTATACATTCAGTAGCTCTAGATTTGATCTTAGGTAATTTCCTATTGGTCAAATGGCTTGATTGTGTAGTTTGGGGACTGAATTTTAGAACAGGTGTTGTTAAGAGGTTGCTTAGGTGAAAGTCTTGCTGGTATGTCGTATAGGCGTGGAAGTCTAGCTCTGAGTTTGTAGTTTCTTTCGATAAGAGGGCAAGGTAGGGTCAAAGTGTTAGCCATAATTAATGAAGGTGAGCCTATTTGGGGTTGGGCACTGAGGCAGTTTGAGACATATGCTTGTAGGATAATCATTGCTAGTGTGATTAGTATAGTTCTGTTAGGCATATTGTAACGTGAGCTGGAATTGGGTCAGATGGATCAGTGGGAATACGTTGAGCAAACTTGGAGGACTTGGTTAGGCACAGTTAGAAGTATAGCAGTATGAATGGGATACATAAGCAACATTCAAATCAATATACAGTTTGTGAAATGGTTCATTCAAGAATCTCCCACTGTCGTACCAGTGTTAGAGAGGTCTAATGCAATCAATGTAGATACAGTGCAGTCAATGCTATCTGAAGATAGGTAAAAGTGTCACCTAGGCAAGGGGTACTTCAATGTGAACAGACGTAAAAGTATATAGATAGGACCACCAAGTTGATGTGTAGCCTTAGATACAGGCGGGCAATTCAGTTATAATGGCGCCTATTTGCGAGTGGATGATTGATCGTCTGCTGGGGGGCGTGATGAGTTTAGTGACTGGCCTAGCAGGGTAGCATCATGCATAGCTAGGTGAATGCAGCAATCAGCAAACAGATTGCAAGGTGGAACAATACGTGGTTCTGGGAGAAAGGCTGTCATGCGTAAATCGGTGTTGCCAGAAGATGCTGGGAACAGCGAATGTCTAACATATGAATTTCTAAGGTTTGCAAACAGGCAAGCATAAGTGATAGGTATTATAGCGTTTATACAAGCTTACCGTTTGGCAGAGTCAATCAGGTGTAGCATGCGGTGGAGACGCTAGGCATAATTCGTGAACGCAAACGAACAGCAACCAGGGGGCGCATGAGCATGGCTGCCTGAACCAGTGTCTCCTCATTCAGGCTGAATCATTTTATATTCAAAACAATTTAAACAGCAATTTTTCCCCTTTTCCTCCTGAGTTCCTGTTCCTTATTTACTGGGGCTCCGCCGACGGCATTTTCAACTGAAATCGGATCCTCCTTGTATGTTTTCTCGAGCTGAGGCGTGGGTTGGCCTTCTCCTACTCTGCCGTGGGTTGATCCTGTGAGATCCTTTCCGCCTTCCCGCTCTGCGGACACCCTGAGCGGCGAGCCTCTCATCCTGCCGTGACACGCCTGGCGCCGGCTCCAACTCCCGGAGCCCCCACACTGGGCCCTTCCTGCCAGCCTCCACATCTCACGTTGCCCTGGAGTACTTTCATCGCAGTGTGGGCCCGAGTGAATTTGCAGCTGTCAGCAGAGCCTGCATTGGGACCTCGAGACCTCCTCTTGGCCCCTGGAGCCTTCTCTTCGTCGACCAGAGCCTGGGGGAGTTGGATTTGGCCGGAGGCAGTGTCTGGGTGAGCCCCCGGAGCCCCTCCTGCATCACACAGGGTCCGGGGAAGCGGCAGCCTCCTCTTCACTCCGTGCTGCCACCGGAGCCCTTCCTCCATCACACGGGGTCCGGGTGAAGCGGCAGCTGGCTCTCCACCTCACACTGTCCCCGGAACCCTTCCTGCATCACACGGGGTCCGGGGAAGCGGCAGCCTCCTCTTCACTCCGTGCTGCCACCGGAGCCCTTCCTCCATCACACGGGGTCCGGGTGAAGCGGCAGCTGGCTCTCCACCTCACACTGCCCCCGGAACCCCTCCTGCATCACACGGGGTCCTTGGAAGCGGTAGCCTCCTCTTCACTCCGTGCTGCCACCGGAGCCCTTCCTCCATCACACGGGGTCCGGGTGAAGCGGCAGCTGGCTCTCCACCTCACACTGCCCCCGGAACCCCTCCTGCATCACACGGGGTCCGGGTGAAGCGGCAGCCTCCTCTTCACTCTGCGCTCCCCCCGGTGCCCCTCCTGCATCACACGGGGTCCGGGGAAGCGGCAGCCTCCTCTTCACTCCATGCTGCCACTGGAGCCCTTCCTCCATCACACGGGGTCCGGGTGAAGCGGCAGATGGCTCTCCACCTCACACTGCCCGCGGAACCCCTCCTGCATCACATGGGGTCCGGGTGAAGCGGCAGCCTCCTCTTCACTCCGCGCTCCCCCTGGTGCCCCTCCTGCATCACACGGGGTCCGGGCGAAGCAGCAGCCACCTCTCAGCTCCACACTGCCCCTGGAGCCCCTCCTCCATCACATGGGGTCCGGGTGAAGCGGCAGCCTCCTCTTCACTCTGCGCTGCACCTGGAACCCCTCCTCCATCACACAGGGTCCAGGTGAAGCGGCAGCCTCCTCTCAGCTCCACACTGTGCCTGGAGCCCCTCCCGCAGCACATGGGGTCCAGGTGAAGCGGCAGCCTCCTCTTCACTCCGCGCTGCCCCCGGAGCTGCTCCTCCATCACACAGGGTCCTGGTGAAGCAGCAGCCACCTCTCCGCTCCACACTGCCCCCGGAGTCCCTCCTCCATCACATGGGGTCCGGGTGAAGCAGCAGCCTCCTCTCCACTCCACACTGCCCCTGGAGCCCCTCCTGCTGCACACAGGGTCCGGTTATTTCCATAGCACCCTCTTCACTCCTTGCTGCCCCCTTGCCCCTTTTGAAACACACTGGTCCTGGCAAGTCTACAACCATCTGTGTGACTGGCATTGGGACCTCCGGAGACTGACATCTGCCTATCACCCTTCCTGTGCCCAGACTGAAACGAGGAGACTCTGTGTGCCCTTCTCCTGCTTTGGTATTGGCCCCTCCTTCACCATATGTGGTCCTGCCTGGGCTACCTTACCAACTTTTGAACCTACAGTCACTGTGGGTCTATACCTACAACGGTCTGGCCCGCTGGAGGTGTGTTTGTTCAACAATGCACTTGGTCTCCTCCAACCGTACCTACTAGTATCTACTCCCTCTGCCTCCAAAGGTCCTGCAGGTCATCTCTCAACTCTGGTCCCGTGAACACCTGGCAGCTGTCCAATATTACCACCTAATTTCCTGTCCCAAGCACCTGGACTCCTCCAACTGCAGTTTCGAGTGCCTGCTCCCTTGACGCTTCTAGCTCCTTCCGGAGCACCTCTCATCACTGGACCTGAGTCCACTTTTGGTGCCATTTTGTACTTGGACTACTCCATTTTCTATCCGGTGGGCTTGCTCCCTCTGTCTCCTCTGTCCTTACCTGCCAACTTTAATCGCTGGACCCGTGTCCCCCTCTGGCGCCTTCCTGTATCCCCTCCTGTCACTTTGCACTCCCCCCTTTTACTCCTGGTCCTTCATTGCCCACTGCCTCCCCCTTCTGTAACTGTCATACTGGTCTCTACCCACCACATTCCTGACTCCTACAACTACAGCCCTTCTCTACTTGTCCCTCTCCTTATTCCTTGGTATGCGATCTTCCATAACTCCCCTCCACCTCACTCTCCCCCCTCTCTCCTCCCTTCCTCCTTCCCCTCTCCCTCCTTCTCTCCTCTCTCCTCCTTGTCCTAATGCCTAGTCCTTTTCACTATCATCACCCCTGCTCCTCCAATTACCCCCAGTCCTTCTCTCACCGCCCTAACCTTCTTTACCCTCCCACTGCCAACCACTCTGCCTTCATCAACACTGCTCTCTGGAACGCCAGATCTATCTGTTATAAAACTGCAGCTACCCTTGATTTATTCTTTCGCCTCAACCTTCATTTCCTCTGTCTTACTGAAACCTGGATTCCCCCTCATAACACCTCTGTTCCTGCATCATTGACGACCTCTTGTTCCTCTTTCACTCACACCCCCCTCCCCTCTGGCCGTGGCGGAGGCGTCGGTCCCCTGTACCACCCCAAATACATCTCCTCCTATTCTTCTCAAACTCTCCCCTCTTTCCCTTCCTTTGAATTTCTCTATAAGTCCTTCTCCTCTCCCCACCCTGTCTCTTTCCTTATCATCTATCGCCCCCCCTGATCCTCTCTCTTCCTTCTATGAAGTCCTAGATAACCACCTCTTGCTTATCTCTCCCTCTCCCTCTCCTCTAACTGTACTTGGTGACTTTAATATCCATCTTCCTTCACCCCCTCAATCTTCTCCCCTCCTATCTATCCTTGACTCCTACCTCCTCTGCCCCCTCCCCCATCCCCTACTCATTCCTCCGGTTCAACTCTTGACCTTATTTTCAATTCCTCCTATCCCTCCTCCCCTGTCTCTTCTCTTCCTGTTTATCTCTCTAACCATGCTTTACTCTCATTCTCATTATCTCCTCTCTCTCACTCCTCTACTGCTAATCCCTCCCCTCCAATCTACTCGCATTGTGACCTTCGTAATTTTGATGCTACCCTCTTTTCTGACACTTGTTCAGCTTCTCTTCCTTCTCCCCATGACTTTGCTCTACTCTCTCCGGAGGAAGCTCTCTCTTCCCTTTCCTCTTCTATCTCCACTGCCCTAGATCAACTCTACCCTCTTTCTTTCTTTATCCCTACTCGGAAGCCTTCTCAACCCTGGCTTACCTCCCATCTCCGTTCTATGCGGCGCCTTCTCCGGCGGTTAGAGAGACTCTGGCTCAAAACTCCCTCGCTTTCTAATCAAACTTCCTACTCTTCTTACCACTCACTTTACAACTCTTGTCTTGCAGCATCTAAATCCTCCTACTACTCTAACCTTCTCCAGTCTCAAGCCTCCCACCCTCGTCGGATTTTTCAAACTCTCTCCTGTCTTCTCTCTCCTCAAACTCCTGATCCATCAACCAACTCCACACTCTCCTCCTGACTTCGCCAATTTTTTCTCCTCCAAAATCCTCACACTCTGGGAAAATATTAACTCCCTCTCTGACTCCCCCTCTCCTCCTCCCCTCTCTCTCCCATCTTCTACTATGTCCCTCTTCTCACCTGTTTCCCCTTCTGAAGTCTCCTCCCTTCTATCCAAAGCCCACCCCACGTCAGCTCCCTCTTACCCTCTCCCCTCTGTTTTATCCCCAAGATATACCCTCTTCATATCCCTTACCTTACCACCTTCTTCAACTCCTACCTCTCCTCATCAACCTTTCCCTCTACGTTCAAACATGCAACAATTATTCCTCTTCTAAAGAAACCCTCTGCTGATCCACTTCTCACTGCTAATTACAGACCTATCTCTCTTCTACCTTTCCTTTCTAAGCTCCTTGAGTGTATTGCTTACTCTCAGCTCTCATCCTTTGTTACTTCCTCCTCTCTCCTTCCTCCCTTCCAATCTGGCTTCCGTTCCAAACATTCCACTGAAACTGCCCTCACCTCTAACCTTAACTCACTCCTCTCTGCTCGTCATGCTAAGCAATCTTCTATCCTTATTCTACTTGATCTTTCTGGAGCTTTTGACACTGTCGATCATCCACTACTACTTCATACTCTTTCCTCCCTCGGATTTAAAGGCCCTGTTCTAAAATGTCTATCCTCCTACCTCTCCTCCCTTTCCTTTGCTGTTTCGTGGGGAGGCCAGTCCTCTCCTTCCTTTCCTCTTATCTGCGGTGTTCCTCAAGGCTCTGTTCTTGGACCTTTCCCTTTCTCTCTTTACACCTCTCTCATTGCCCCTGTCATCTCCTCATTTGGCATTTCCCATCACTTCTATGCTGACGATAATCAACACTTTCTTTCTTTCTCCTCCTTCTCACCTGACCTCCACCTTAAACTCTCCTCCTGCCTCACTGCTATCAAGGACTGGATGTACTCCCGCTTTCTCTCTCTTAACACCGATAAAACTGAAGTACTTTTCTTCCCCTCTAATTCTCTTCCCCCTCCCTCCCCTCCTCCTTTTATTCACTTTCCTCCCTCTAATCTCCCGATCGCCCCCCAAGCTCGTAATCTAAGTGTTCTTTTTGATTCCTCTCTTACCTTCTCACAACACATTTCACCCATCTCCCGCACCTGCTGATACCACCTCCACAATATACGCAAAATCCGTTCCTCCATCACATTCTACGCCACCAAACTCCTAATTTCCTCTCTCATCTTCTCCTGCCTTTTCTACTGCTCTTCTCTACTCTTTGGACTTCCAGCATCACAACTTGCCCCTCTTAAATCCATATAGCACTCTGCTGTCCGTATGCTCTGTCTCCTTACCTCCCGTGACTCCATCTCTTCCTCTCTCTCTTACCTTGGCTGGCTACCTTTCCACTCACAGCTTAAATTCTGATTTCTTTGCCTTGTCTTCAAATCCCTCCATGATCTTGTTCCTCCTTATCTCTCCTCCCTTCTCTCCTTCTACTCCCCATCCCGCTCCCTCCGCTCCGCTGACCATTTCCTCCTCACTGTTCCCCCTTCCCCCTGCACTTCCTCCCGTTTCTGCTCATTCCAGCTCCTTGCACCTTTGCACTGGAACTCACTCCCTCTCACAACCCGCTCTTCCACGACCTTCGCCTTATTTCGCATTTCCCTTAAATCCCTCCTCCTCCATTCTCCTCCTTGAAAACTTCCCCTCTCACCCTATTCCTCTCTCCCCTTCTCCTACTCCTCTCTCTTCCTCTTCCATTTCCCTTGCACTGTCCTACTCCTACTCCCCCCACCTCCTCCCTCTCCCCTTTTTCACCACCCCCTCAGTTAATTGCTCTTTACACTGTTTTGTTGAATGATTCAAGATGTAGATTTGCTCCCATTGTTAAATGTTATTGGTTCTTTGTATTTTGTTGTTCCATTGTACAGCGCCTTGGTGTAAAGCGTTCTATAAATAAATAAATCAAATCAAAATCAAATCAAACAGAATAATAGGTTGTCCCAATCAATTAGTATAGTAGCGTTGTTGGAATAATATTTAGAATGCATTATGACAGGTCAAGCGTTTTATCAAAGTAAACAAAAGGTACCTGCTCATGATGCCGCGAGATGGATAGTGACTGAGGCCGGGAGGGGGCGTGGAGTAGTAGTGATGCGCAGGCCGTTGTAAGGTGACAGGGTTAGATTGTCACCTTGCAAATAATTTTATCAAAAGTAACACGATGTGCAGATTTGGCGCTGCTTTGAATTACGTTTCGGCAGTTTCAAGTGGACATGGTTTGGAACGCTGTGGCCACGCAAAGACCTGATTAGCCGAAGTTTGTGTAATGTGATTCAGGCCAGAGGGTAGACTATGGATGCCGAGGGGTGTTGATGGCGTGCCCTGCTCCCACGCGGCTTGCAGCGGACAGCAGCAGACAGGCCCTTGAGATTGTGGCCGGCTTCCGCCTCCGGTCACGTGTGCCCTGGTAAATAAACTAGAAGCACCAATCAGCTGTGGAGGTGCATGGAAGCGCCAGCTTCAGATGTGGAGTTGCGGTCGTGTCGGCCATTTTTGAAAAGGTATCTGCCATTTACAGATTAACGGCCAATGCCTCTGTGCCGTCTGGATACTGCGGTCGGTAGGGCATAAAAGCAAAAATGTACTTTGCTAGGTCATTTCTTGCTAATTTAGAATTTTAGTGCGGCGGACGAAGCAGTCGTACATTTCATCTAGATCAGCAGAGATTTACTGGAGTGTGGCCAGCCGCAGGGTAGGGGGCTCCTGCCCTTCCTACGGAATCATAAATAATTGATTTCGTTTAGGCTCAGTCCAAATGTTTTTAGATCATACTAATTGTGACCAAATCTGTTTGCTCCATTCTCAGTTGTGCAAGCATTTTCTCAATTTTTAGCATGATGCAAATGTTAGATAATCCAGAACCAGGTCATTTTCCCAGCCCCTAGAAATGTGCAGTTTGCGAGCTAAGTAGGAAGGCTGCCCCAATACCATTGCCATGTAAGTGATGCAGCAAATCCTGAAAAGTGCACGATCGAGAACGGTAAGTCAATGAAATGAAAATAAAATACAGGTAATGTGTGCGAGTTTACGGATGCCAGAAATTATCTGAGCGACAGAGTGCAATATTGTCCTCAGGGGAGCCAAGGTTGAGACAGGTAATCCTGAGAGAACAGCATTGCCACTATATAGGCGAGAGCGCACAAACATCTGAACTTTGCACAGCAAAGACAACTGGAAAAAAGATTGTGTCAGGCGGGAGAAATGTACATTGAAGTTTAGATTATCATATAGGGTGAAACCCAAAGATTTAATAGAGGACACCAGGGAGGAAGTGGCACTTGAAGACGAGAGTGGAGTAAGCCACTGCAGGACAACTGTTGAAAAAGAAGAATTGGTAAAGAAACGGAGAAACTCAGTTTTAAATGGGCTTAGTTCCAAGGAAAGTGAGGACATCCAGCCCTCAATGGCAAGGAGGCACTTCCTAAGGTGCTGGTTGTCACCTGGAGATGTCACGTTTATATATAATTACGTTTTGGCTGGCGTTCTGGTGTATCTGGAGAACCGAAAATTGAAAAGAAGTGTGGGAGCCCCTCTACTGCTAACGAACATGGGTCAAATACCCTGTTCCACAGAATTTCTCCCACTCGGGAGGGTCTACAACCACATTATAGCTCACTGCACCCTTCACTCGGAGAAATAACCATTTGCTTAACAGTCTTTGTCCCAACCACACAGGCAGGCCAGAGCCAAAATGCTTGGCAATTCTCTGAACAAAAGTACCATTAGCAACCCCAGGCACGTGGCGCAGGATTGTTGGGCCTCATCAGTGAGGTGAAGCTGAACCTCTTTAGGGCACAGTGAGCAAGTGGTCCACCTCTCGAGGAGTTTTCCAAAAAACAGGAGACTTGTCATGGGGTGATAGTTTGCAAAACCAGTGGGATCAAGGATAGGTTTCTTTCACTGAAGGGAGTACTTGGCCACTTTACAAAGAAACAATAAATACTGCTTAAAAAAATAGGCATTAATCAAGGGCAGCCAAAGAGAGCAAAAAACAGTGGTACATTTTAACAAGAAAGGAGGGAGGAGATCATCAACATGCGGAGTAGATTTCATACCTAATAATGTAGTAAACAATTCAGATTCAGATAAGAAAGAAAAATAATCCTAATGTGAGCAGTGCAAGGAATAACAACTGGAATGAAGATAAAGAATTAGGAGCTTTAGATTGGATGGCTGTAAAGACTGGATGGGGTTTCTGTACTTCTGCTCTCTACATGGTAGGGTAAAGGCATGGAACACCCCAGCCAGGGTTCTCCATGATGGTAGAATGGACGAGCAACCAAGACTTAAGCTCTCAGGAGGTGATGCAGGCAGGTTCTTAAGTACAGCGTTTCCCCAAAGCCCACACACAGGAATGTCCACACACTATGGTAGGTGATAACACAGCTTCTTTATATAAAATAAGGTTTTCTACACACAAATATATACATATATAAATAATAACACTTTCTACTTTGAGTACTTTTTCAAAGAATGGCAAATATATACACTGTATGTGGTACCACCCATTACTTAAATCCATTTATAGATGCACTAACTGCAGACAGTTTTAAATAGGCAGGTGGATTCTTAAGTGAGGTGTAACAGCATAAAATAAGGAAGAAAGAAAGGTTAGTGGTGAACAGTGGCAGAATACTTTATTTTAGCTAGATGGCAAATTCTGAGTGAGGAACCCCCCCACTTGGGCAACCTGTAATGGAAAAGTTAGGGAGTAACTTATTCTTTCTTTTACAGCCCAGTCCAATAATGTTCAATAACCTTGTGCTTTCTTCAAAAGGTTCTAACACCACAAAGTACCTGAGAGGCCACAGGAGAACAGGACTCAAGATGACTCTGGGACCAATGGACGACTCTTGAGGCTAGAAGAGGTGCTTCTTCCTCACAGTACCTTTGGTGCCTTGGCAGGCAAAGTGGCAGAGTTTCTCGGTTTCACTCGACAATTCCCCCCCGAGGATGGACTCCCTTTGCTGAGTCCGAGAATAAAAAGGAATCACATTATTTCTGAAGTGAAGCAGTTTTACACTTTGCTGTGCTCTAGTTTGGTTGATGATTTCTCAGACTGTAGAAGTCCTGTGAAGATGAAACCTGCTGTGGGCTCCTTAAAGGGTTGGCAGATTAGAGTAGAGTAAGGCCCCTGGGACCCTGCAATGACTTCTGGTGGCAACGGGTGCATAGGTCACCTTTGGTGTCGGGTTTTGGACTATCACGGTTTTCTGGTTTTCAGCTGTTCGGTGCTGCAGCCACAGCACGGACCGCTGGACGGCTTCTGGCATGCCAGACTCAGCCACTGAAGTTTACCTCAGACCCTCACCAAGTCTGTACGCTCAGGACCTCTTTGTTAGCTTCTGGTGACGGTAAACCCACTGGTGGACCTTGCTCTGATTCCAGTGACTCTAGACTCTCTCCAGCGGGAAAAAGTGGTCAGGGATGATGGCAAGGATGTCCTTTGAAATGTTCTTAGAAAGTTTGGAACTTTCCCAGTTCAGGGTGTCCAGCAGCACTATGCCAGGGTACTCCCCTCTTCTGTGCGGTTGACAGCAACGGCTTCCAACAATCACGAAATGCACCCCCGGACCCTGGTGACACCATTGGACTTCTCTGACTCGAGATGTCCGGGCACTCCTCTTCAGGACTCACAAAGACCCCTTCTCCGGATGGCAGGCACACAGGACTGGCTTCCAGGGCACTTTGGATGAAGAACAGCAGTTTTCATGAGGGTCCCTCATAGCTGGGGGAGAGGTCTCCTTTGTAGGTCATCTCTAGATCAGTCCTTGGGAGATACAACAGCATTTGGATTACTTGAAGAAATTGCAGAAGCAGACCTCTCCTCCAGCTGGGCTTTAGGGAACAGCTTCTTCTTGCTAAGCTTTGACTTCAGTTTCTGAACAAATTGGTAAGTGAAATGACCCCAGATATACACATCTGTCCCTCATTCACATTGGCGGTGCCAAGCTCAGTCAGCCAATCACACAGAAGGGCATTCATGTAGGCATGCAGCCAATCAGGCCCACAGGCATTCCGGCCATTCACTCCACCCAGACAACCATAGAAAAGAATGTGGATTTGGGCAAGTACACAGTCTTTTAGAACACCACACTGCATTTATGTCAGTTTCACATATATGGTTTTTCCAACCAACAACCATTCAGGAGGAAGGGACAGAGTCAGGGCTTCCCAGGACTTTAGGAAATAAGGTAAAAGGCATTAGAAACCACAGTGGCCATCTTGCTTTTGTGTAGGAATTCATTGATTCCTTTGTCAGGGCCTGGGTATCCCAAAATGGAGTCCACTCAGGGCCACTGCCAAGTCAGCATGTAGCTTCCACCAGCCCATACCCTGCTCTGTGGGCAACACACAGGGGCCAAAAAACACACATAAGGGGTCCAAGGGTGTACCCCCACCCATGGGTGCCATTAGAACTTATTGAGTGAACCTGAATGGATAAAAGTGTACATAGTAGAGGAAATTATGTTTAAGGAGTGATTTAATAGTTTAAATATTTCACAGGGTTGATTTGAATCGGAGTTTAAGTGAATCTGTTAATAAGTAGATTGAGCTAGGTGCTGAATAAGAGGAGCAAGGATTACTTAATTGCATAGAAAGGACAGTCAGCCTCTTTATGCCATTTTTGTCTCTAGGCAATGGATTGATTGTTTTTCTGCTTTCAATTCAGAGGAGTACCATGTAGCTGAGGGGCAAGGTTTTATTTTAGTAATGCGAGGAAGAGCCAAAATAAATGGCTGTCTTAAATTAAAAGCTTCTGTAAGCATATCTACATCCTTATAAAAGGAGGTAGTAGAAGAAAATGAATCAAAAACATCAGCTCAAGAAGTAGCAGAGATATTTTTAAAGGAATAAACTAACATTGATTTAGAAGAAACAGCTGAGAAGAAATATCAGAGGCCAACAGACAAAAAGCAATAGCCAAGTGATCACTCCATTTCAATGGGATTGGAACGTCACAAAGAAGAGTCGATTAATTTGCAAACATTACATCTAAAATATTCCATTGAGAATGGGTGGAAGACGGAACAAACGGTTTAAGATTCATGATACCTGTGACCAAATGAAATCACCACATAAAATAGAGAGCTCTTACCAATATTGTATTAAGTCTGCATTAATAAATACCAGATCTATAAATGTGCATGCATTGAACATACATGACTATATATTACATACTTATATGGATATTTTCTGTTCAACAGAGACTTGGCTCCAAGAACCTTGTGGCCTTTAATAGCTGTGCCAGAAAAATATAAATTCTTCATGCATAATCGTCCAAATATGAAAGTTGTGCGGTGGGGGGTCATGGCAATCATTATGAAAGAAGAGCTAGAATTTTGTAATTAGATGGAACGAATTGCATCAATGTAATTTTATTACATCGACCATCCAAGGACATGCCAGAATGTAATGATGAATTAATACAGATACTGCACCCGCTAAATAAGCCTGGAAGTGCAACCTTGTTGTTGGGAGATTTCAATCATTGGTTTCAGGACAAAGCAGAGAAGGTTGCAATCTTGTTACAACACAATCTTAGAAATACACCACCTAAAACACCTCCTCATGGGAACTCTTTGAGTTCGCTTTATTCAGACCTTACCATCAAACTTTGCACTCAGAGGGCCTGCCAGTGTTTTCTCAAAGCAGTCTTCTGAGAGTTACTGGCTTAATTGGAGCTGTAAACATGCTACTGGTGTAATACACATTTCTAAACTAGCCTCCCTTCAGCCACTCGATTTATAAGCACTATGCGTGTCCTTCACTGAAACCCCGTTAAAAACAAGCATTGACAAAGCCAACAGTTTTGTCTTGTGTAAGTATAAGGCATTTGCTAGGCACTGCTATCAGATGCAAAGGTACTTGCACCATTTTGCACCTGCTACCATCAATGGTCAGTTAACACCAGTACGGCAGTACCTGCAAGTGCCTTTCCCATGTGAGCCAAGGCTGTTCATAATGATCACCAGATCTGGAGACCACCCTATGTAGTAATTACCACTGCATGCATAATAAACACAAAAATACAATCACACAATGATTTCTTTATGTCTTCCTGGTGACAACTGTTGGCATGGTCGCTAGTGGTCTCAGTGTAAAAGAAAGGTTAACATTTCATGTACCATATTGGTGACTGGGGTAGGCACGGTGTTAGCGTTATGATGCAATCTGGTATGTATCTAGTATAGTTAATGAGAATGTGATGAGTGTTTCTATTAGTGTTATTTTATGTATAGTTTGATGCATTTTAGATTTGCATACATGTAGCAACATAATGACAACCAAATGACAACCATGTGGATACAGTGTGACTACAATGTAGTTGTAGGACGTGCACATAGCGCCTAAAGATGGGAAAAAAGGAGATTTATATGCACATGCGTGGGGAGAAATCTGTGGATGGGGAAGCAACTGAGAGGGGCTGCCGTAGTCCTGAACACACATACATGCATATACACATGGGGGTTTTCAATGGAAATATGTTTGGGACATTTGGGGAACAGGAGGTGCATGTTGAATACATAGGAAGTTGTATACTGCAGGCCCTTCTTAGCTGGGTTTTGTGTCGGCTGTAGAAGCCTGGTTAGGTGAGATGAACCTTCTGTGATCTGGAGAGTTGGTTGACTGGAGTCAAAGAAGGGGGAAGGAAGCTAACTGCATTTGACCAGCTGTGATAGTATCAAATTGTAATTCGAAGTCAGGACAAAATTAAGTGCTCGTCGGTCATAGGTTTATGACTTAGTGCTGTTGTGGATAATGGGTATAGGGACTTATCACGAGTGGGGCGGTATCACGGCGCAAATTCGGCGGGATAACGCCCAACGCTATTAGTGTTACCGCAACTCAGTCCAGCGCAATTTGCGCCAGATCCCGAGTTGAAGTGGCTGTGTTAATCCCCATTCATTCTGAGTCCATAGGACTCTATGGGGCTTCTCAGAGCAATTGCCACCGGCGGTAAACATGCCAGAAATTAGTGGAAAGGGGAGGTTTTTACCTCCAGCAATATTCTGGAGGTAAACCTCCCACTTTCTGGCCAAACTCGGGATTGGGTGAAGGGATAATGTGGCGGTTATTGTTTACTGCTGGATTTTTTCTGCTCCGTCCAACCCCTGATGAGTCATAATCTTCCTAAGAACATGAAAGCATGTTATTAAATTACCAGGGAAGTCCGGCCACATGGCAGGGTCGACTTGGGTGAGTTAATAAATGAGGTGCAAGCAGTGCTTAAGGGCAGGGGTGGAAAATGGTTTATGGGTTTCAGGTTCTCAGGAAGATGACCAGAATGTGGCCAGAGGCCATGTGGCCTAAAATGGCGGTCGCAATAGATTAGCGTGAAATGAGAAATACCAGGGATGCCAGTAAGTCTGTATAGATGAGATATTTATTGCAGGTTCAAAGGAAACTTGTTTTTTTCCCTCCCTCCTCATATTGATGAAGTGTTCTTGTAAAATCCATGTGCATCACAACCGGCGTTCGAGGTCCCCGACAAAATGGAACTTTTAATAAATTAGGATTGTTGTAGGTGATTAAGTAATTATGTGCTGATTCCATGATCAACTATGCAAAAAGCCCAAAAGAGGTTGTACTTGTAAATATGAGCTAATGTAAATGTATGTTGAAGGGGATGGTGTTTAGGTGAATGTGTCCAACAAGAGCATGGGCATTTAAGGGGATTAGATTTCCTTGTATAGGGTTAGCCAATCATTTTTTGGGGGATGACTTTGTAATGAAATATTTGGGAGTGTGTTAAATGTAAAAACTATGTATATAAGGTGTATACTTTTTTTAAAAAAAAAATATTTTATTGATTTTATATTTTAGAAAACCAAACAACACACAACACAATACAACGGTTAATTACTTACAGAAACACAAAAGAAAATACGAAAAAACTCCCCCCACCCCCCATCAAGCCAGAGCCGGCTCCCTTGTATCCTCAGTCGGGGCACCGTCAGGTGGAGCATTGTCCGTATGCCCGTCATCCGAATTCTCAGATTCGTCCAAACCCTGTTGTGGGTTGGTCATAGAGGCCACCAATTGTCGCCAGGCCAGCAAGGGCCCTATCTCCACCTCGCCCCCTCTAGTGACCGCTTCAAACCATACCACAGATTCCGCCTCCGCCCACCTCACAAGGTCCGCCCACCATAGTTCCACTCTCGGCCTGCTGGCCGATTTCCAGTTCATGGCAATCCTGGGTTTGGCCAGAACATATGCCAGGTCCCTCATCTTGCTCAGGTGCCTAAAGTGTCTGGGCCTGGGGAAGATCCCAAGCATACACGACCAGGCCGATCTCACGTCCAACACCACTCCCCCACCTGCGAGCTTCATCTTGACCTCCTCCCAAAATCTATACACTTCCGGGCAGGCCCAAAACATGTGCAGCAACCCTGCGTCCACCTCCCCACACCTGGGGCATTTTTGAGTGATCGAGCCTCCAAACCGTGCGATCTTCTGGGGAGTCATGTAGGCCCTGTGAGTAATGTAGAACTAGAGTTGTTGGAACCGTGCATTTCGGGACACCTTTTTATGATACCCCAGGACCTTCTTCCACTGACCCTCCGTCATGAGTCCACCCATCTCCTCCTCCCATTCATGCCTCAGTTGGAGCAACTCTTTCCCAGCCTTCGCTCTAAGGAGTTCGTATATCTGTGATATTTCATGCCCGCCCTCTGAGACATCATACATAGTTTCAAGGGTGGCATCAGGGTCATCTGCCAGTGCCGTCACCGGCCATCTCTCTTACTCGTTTCACTAGCCTGGCATAGGTGATGTACTGGCCTCTATGCACCCCCGTCTCATCCTGCAACTTTTGGAAGTCCAACGCCTCCCCCTCCTGCCATATGTCCCCGAGCGTGGCCAGGCCCACCGGCTCCCAGTGCCTACGGACAGACTGAAGCAGTTGGGAGTCGTTTTCGCACAGGGCCACCAGCGGGACCTGCCGAGATAGCGGTTCTGACTCCCCCATCAATTTCCACGTTCTGTGCCAGACCTCCCATCCCAACCTCAATAGCCGCCCTCTTCCCGTCAGTTTATTCCTTGGTAGCCACACCACCTCTCTCAGGAAGTATGGGGCCGCATCCTCCCGCAGCAACCTAGATTCCGCCGAATCTTCATCAGACAACCAACTGGCCACATACAACAGCTGCCCCGCCAGATAATATAGTTCGAAGTTGGGCAAGCCTATACCCCCCTTCTCGTGCGGGTTCTGGAGCTTCCACAGGGCCACCCTATTCCTGGAGTTACCCCACACGAAGCCCCTACACATGCTATGAAGTCGCCCAAATAGGCTCTTAGGGATCAAATACGGGACGTTCACGAAGAAATGCAGGAGTCTGGGAAGGACCACCATTTTCAGCAAAGCCGCCCTCCCCATCATGGACAGGGGCAATCTGGACCAGAATGCCATGCTGTTCCTGACCCCCTCTATGGCTCTCTCTGTGTTATGCTTGTGTACCGCCTCAGTCCGGTGGTAAATATTTACCCCCAGGTACCTAAACGTGTCGGTCCGCCATGGTATTGGCAACACAGGCAGCCTCTCCAGCGGGACATCCCTGTACCCGCCCAGAGGGAACAGGCTAGACTTCCTGGGGTTCACTGATATGCCCGAGAGGACAGCGTAATGATCCAGTACCTCCAGTACGTACTGCAGGTTCTCCTCCGGGTAGCGCAGGTAAAGCAGCATATCGTCCGCATACAGAGATATTAAGTGACTGCCGCTGGCGGTGTTAATGCCCACCTCTCCGTATTGTTGCTGCAGACATATCGCCAGCGGCTCCAGCGCGAGTATATATAACATGGGTGACCAAGGGCATCCCTGCCTGGTCCCCCTGCTAAGTTGCCAGGCATCCGAGACTGTGGCCCCTGTCTTGACCCTCGCCACCGGGCTGCTATATAACAACTGGACCCATCTAATATACCCAGGGCCCACGCCGTATCCCTGCAGGGCCGCTTTTAGCCAAGGCCATCTCACTGAATCGAAGGCCTTGACCGCATCCAGCGACACTACCGCCATCTCGCCCATGTCGTCCTTAGTATGGTCGATAACATGATGCAGCCTCCTATGGTTATAAGTGATATTCCTGCCTGGGACATATCCCGTTTGATCCGGGTGGATCAGCTTGCCGATCACCTTCTTCAACCTGTTGGCCAGCACCGCCGTGAGTATTTTGCTGTCCTGGTTTAGCATGGACAGAGGTCTATAAGATCCACACTCAACAGCCGGCTTGCCTGGTTTCAGTAATGGGACAATCATGGCCTCACGGAGGGACAACAGGAGTTCTCCCTGTTTGCATGCCTTGTTAAACAAGGCCAGCAGTGGCTGGAGCAGCTCCTGCGCGTACACCTTGTAAAACTCACTAGGCAGTCCATCCGTTCCAGGTGCCTTACACGTGGGGAGGCCCCGGATCACCACCTCCAGCTTGTCTGAAGTGATAGGGGCGTCCAGTTCCTCCCGCTCCAGGTCGTCTAGGGTGGGCAGACCAATGTCTTCGAGTGTGTTCAGGATGTCCTGACTCCTGTCCTCCCCAGTGTCCTCATACAAACGTTTGTAGAACCTGAGGAATTCCTCGTTCACCCCGTCCTGAGTGTTGCGAAGACAACTGTCCTCACCGCAGATCTCATGAATAACCACCCGGGGGGACTCGCTCTTGTACAGCCAGGCCAGCAGTCTGCCTGGCTTGTCGCCCCCCGCGTGCAGCCTCTCAGTGTATTTCCTATGGTTCAATCTGCATAGTCGATCCCAAAGAGCACTGCACGCCACCTGAAGGTCCCTCGCCCTAGTCTTGTCCTCCTGAGTGGCGTTCTCGAGACGAGCTAGGCTCTCCAGTTCCCTTTCGGTGTCCTGAAGCTCCCTCTCGATACCCCCTTGAAGTCCTTTGGATTTAGAGATGGCCACTCCGCGCACCACTACCTTAAAGGCCTCCCACAGAGTTCCCACAGAGCGCACGCTACCCGTGTTTATCTCAAAGTATTCCCCGATGGCAACCCTCAGGTCCTCCCGGAATCCCTCATCCTGCAGTGCCTCCGACCGAAGCCTCCATGTGGGGACCCGAGGCCTAGGGGGTTGGTGTCGCCACTCTACCACCAGGGGCGAATGGTCCGACAATACTCGGGCCTTGTATTCTGCCCCTACCATTTCACCCGCTATCTCGGCAGTTCCAAACACATAATCCAATCTCGTGTATAAATCATATGGCGCCGCATAGTGCGAATACTGCCTATCTGTGGGGTGGAGTTTCCTCCACACATCTACCAGTCCCAGGTCTCCCAGCAATGTCCCGAGCGCCTTGGCCGCCGGCGACATTTTCCCTTTGGTATCAGCGGACCGGTCAATATTGGGATCCAAGACGCAGTTGAAGTCCCCACCCCACACCATCGCACCCCCTACCAGGGGGCCTAGTTTGCCATAGAGGGATCTAAAATAGGCTGCAGTATCATGATTGGGGGCATACAGGTTGAGGATGTGTACTTCCCTGTTCTCCAGGAGTCCTGTTATCGCCACCATTCTGCCCTCCGGGTCCACTATCGAATCAAGCACCCGGAACGGCACGTGCGGCGCCACCCAGGTAATAACCCCTCTAGCATACGCCGAGTACGTGGCACCCACCACATTGCCCTTCCATTTCCTCTTGACCACCTCCAATTTCTCCCTAGTGAGGTGGGTCTCTTGTAGCAGGGCTATATCTATCCGCATCCTCTTCAGGTATAGCATTACCTTGTTCCGCTTGAGGTAGCTATTGAGGCCTCGGACATTCCAGGTAGCTATGCGAAGATTATCCGATGCCATCAGTTCGGTCTATACTCAGCCCCGCCCTCCCCACAATGCTCCCTTGGTCTAACTCTCCGCCGGCTCTTCCGTCCTTGATCCCTGTCCCCCCTCCCTGTTTCCCAACTACACACCACAGTAAACAACCCATCCCACCCCAACAAAAGCCCAGCTCCATCCCTGGATCTCAGGCCCACCCGCGTCTGGTCTTATCCCGAATTCAAGGAATAGGACCCCGCGGGGCGTCGCCGATCTAACAGCGACCTAACTAACTAGATATTTTACTACTGGGGACAAAGGAAGCCTCTCGGAGCCCCCAACCAAGTAACCACGGGTAGGCACGCCCAATGGGCCAGCCAGTCAGCGCCACATCACACGCACCATATGCCGTATAAATGACTATATTCAAGTCCCAATGTCTCGGCCCCATTGCCCTAGGCGACCCAGCCGTAAGCTACTTATCTTCCGTAGTCTCCGCCTGGATGCCCGGTTCTTGAGGACTGCCCAGCGCGTCCAGCCAGTCCATTGCTTCAGTCGGTGTTTCAAAGAACAGGGATCTGTTTCTGTAAAAAACTTTCAATTTGGCCGGGTAGAGTAGCATGTAGCGATGGCCAGCTTCACGCAGTCTCCTTTTCACCGCCCCGAAGTGCATCCGACTCCGCTGTACTTGTAGCGTGTAGTCAGGGTAGGCCGTGATCTTGGCCGATCCTCTGTCAATCGTTCCCCCTTTTCGAAAGAATTCAAGAATCTTTTCGCGATCTCGGTAGTTCAGAATTTTCGCGATCACCGGCCGCGGGGGGGCCCCAGGGGGCGGCCTCCTGGTTAGGGCCCTATGCGCCCTCTCGACTGCAAACCCCTGGGTCAGCACCCCGCCGGTAATCTCCTGCAAAAGCATGGATTCCAAAAATACCGTGGGGTCTGGTCCTTCCGTTCCTTCAGGTAGGCCCACAATGCGAATATTGTTGCGCCTGGCACGTCCCTCCGCCTGCTCCGCTCTGTCCTCCAGGTTGCCCACCCGTTGCACAAGGGCGTGTAGTTCCCTCTTGTGAGCAGCGCAGTCTGCCGTGTTTGTGGCCGTCTCCTTCTCAATGGTCCCCGTGCGCTCCGAGATCGCCCTCACATCCAGTCTTAGCAGATTCACCTCCTCCTGGACGGCACCGATCTTAAGGTTTAAGCCTTCCTGCAGCCCTTTCATGGCAAGGCCCAACTTGGTCTCCCATGACACTTTTAAGTCCGCAATCGCCGCCAGCACCTCCTGTATCGTCCCCGGCGACTCTGCGACCGTCACGGGGGTCTCTTTGTTCTTGCCTCCTTCCGCCCCTGAGGGGGACTTGGCGTAAGCCTCCATCGTGGGCTGTTTGGCCTTGGGTTTCACACCTCTCGTGGTCATGCTGTTGTATGAGTCGGGCGGGGGCCCATCCCGCCAGGCGCCGAAGGGGAATCACGCCACTCAATGCGCAAAGCCTGGCCCACCACACCATAGGGCATCCAACACACCCCAAGCACCCCAACTCCCGGGCCCACGGTCCCGTCGTCACAGCTACATCCGTTCGGCCCTCCAGCTCGCCGGGCCACCGTGCGTCCTAGGCGGTGCACACGTGTACTAGTCCCCAAGCGAAGGGACCCGTGGGTCCTGCACTCGTGATCGCGACGCTGACTTCACGGTCCTCGGTGTTCGCAAAGTGTCGCCGCCATTTTGTCTTGTCCGCCTACTCAGGGCTCATCCTAGTCAATCGCATTTATTTCGGTTCCCGGGTCTCCTAGACATCACAAACTTACAGCGGGTGTAGTGGTGGCATTCCCACACCTGGACATCGATTTCCAGCGTCGGCCGGCCCCTGTGGACGCACCCTTCCATCAGGATCAAAACAGGATCAACGGAGCTCCTCCAGAGTGCGACCCTTTACATGGCCGTCCAAGCCACGCCCCCTATAAGGTGTATACTTTGTGTGGTTCAAGGAGAATCTGGTTAGTTCAGTCTTTAAGGAGCTGTCTAACCTCTCCCAGACGTTTGTATACAATAAACGTGCTTTACTGACAAACGTGCACTCACTTCTTGAAAGGTGGGCTTATTTTGAACAGAGAGGTTTGATGTAAGCACCGACATTTAGTGATCTGACTTGATCACCAGGGTTTCCGAGATGCTGGGAGTTTCCTGTCTGCACAAATCGGCTGCTGCGCTTCTTTGCAGGGACATGTTTTTTCATGTACATTAAAACGAGAGGTGTGCAGGCACCATTGGTCAAAGGCATGTCTGCTCCCTAAGGCTTGGTGCCGCGTCCCAGTTGTGCAGGGCAATTTGAAGGAGCCCCAGTTTGGAGCGCTTGGGAGGATTTCTACTTTACGTGAGTATATTTTTGTGGCGACACGAAGAGGGTGATGGAGAAAAAAAGGCTTTTTGTCTTACATTTTTCTGGCAGGGTAATAAGGCGTGTTTGTGTGGCTTCAGATACGTTAAGTTGATTGGAAGGTGTGAGTGATTTTGGAAGAGTGGATGAATTATCATGTGTTGTAAGTCCTTTTTTAAAATATATGTTTACCTTGTTAATTATTTTATTTTATTGGTTAGTCAAAGTAGTGAAGTGTATCTTTCCATAGCAAGAAAAATACAACATTGTAGATGAAGATGTTGTAGAAGTGATGAAAAGAAAGTAAAAAGGATTTTGGCCATGGCACTGTGTTGTTGATAATATGGTGTCTTTTGTGTAAGAATGGAGAGTATAGTTAAAAGTTGATAGTGAGATGATTGTGGTGAGAGTGCATAAGGCGAGTGACTGTGGGGAGGTTTTAAGAAATTGGGGAGGACAAAAGTGGCTTTTTGGATTCCGATTTTGTGCCACAGGTTCCGTTTTCGTGTTTAGATTGTTGATTTGTTGAATAAGGTTGTTAGAGTTAGGCCGATTTGCAGTATGGAGACTCCACTTAATTATTTGTGTCAGGTGCATCCAGGGTATAAGATAAACATATTGAACTACCAGAGAGAAATCTATGGTAAAATGTTTAATTCCTAGCCTGAGTGAGAGAGAGTACCACCATTAATAGGAAGGTTAGTTGAAGGATTGAGAATGAGTGAAAAATAGAGAATCGTGCCTCCTATCATGAGGATAAGGAACAGGTTATGAATGATAGTGGAAAATCAAATGCAGAGGAATTTGCAAGAAGCATTGAGACTTGAGGTAAGAAGAGGTAGTGCTGTTGCAGCTGCAAAGAAGTGAAGAGCGGGAAGAAGGAAATAGCCAGATAGAAGATGTAGAATGAGAGAAATGGAAGTATGCACAGGCCCTCTTTAGGCTTGCTAAGCAAGCCTAACTGGCTATGGGATTCAGTTGCAACATGGAAATTACATATTCCTACATGCATTTCTCTTTCTTTTTGTGAAATCTAATCAGAACAAATTTAAATTTGGTTTTAGGAATATACTGTTTGCCTGAAATTGACTCTTTCGCCTGAACCTATTGAAGGGTTGCACTTATCCAACCCACGATTCCTCATCCATGCAGTTCTGCGGATTACAGCAAGCAACTCCAAGAGGGAACATGGATTAGCTTTCATTTACAGGTATGCCTCAGTTCGGTAGCTTACGCTGTCAATAATTAAAATTAATCGATTTACTGTGATTCTCTCTTCATACAATGCTACTATTGCTCTATCTTTTTAGTAATTGGCTGCATTGGAACAAGACCCTTAGTAAGAACTTTATATATCCCCTCTCTGATTGAGATTTAGGATTACATTAGCACTAGTCAATCCATGGCCAATAACTTGACCACACGGGTGTAACTGTTAAATATACCCATCACTTTACACTATTGGATATTCAGGATATTCCACGTTTTCCTTTTCATTTCACAGTTGACAGGGTGATCTTGGTTGGAAGTCTAGTCTGGCACGGTTTCCTAAATTGGGTTAATTTCTCCCTTTTATTGGCAAACATGTCTTGGAAATGGAAGAGGTGGCATGTATTATGAGCATTATAATCGCATAGGGTTTGCTACTTTTTCTTCATTCTTTGTGGCTTCTCCTCTTCTTTTCTCCCCAACATTGCATTGTCAACATTGTACTTCACTTGCTTGACCTCTTCTCCGGCAATCCAAATGTGGTATGTTGCTTTTTGATTATTACTGATGTCAACCCTTTTTATTTTTATTTTTTGGCAACATTTGAATTCTATTACAATTAATTTTGATTTTCAATCTCTTGTTGATGTGCAAAAATTGTTGATATGGATTTATTCAATACTTGTGCTAATCGGATTATGTATTTTACTTTGTGAAACTATGTTTTCTCAACATTTGTGGTGTGGGATTAATAAAGCCTTGAAAACGACCCGCTGGTCGAAACATGTGTCGGCTGTCCAACTTTGAGAATAAACTTCTTTATGGACAAATTTCTGTTTTTTGGAAACATCAATATATTGGAATACTGCAATTCGGATGTTGAATAACTTTCTATAACTTGAGCGCGATTCACCTTCTCACTATAATATATCTGATGTTAAAAAGGACTTCCCAAAGATGTTCAACATGATTTGGACAAGCTGGTGGAAATGGAGGCCCAGGGGTGCCCAGAAATTCAGGCACACATTGTGCATTTTTACAAAAGAAGACAGGAAAAGGAGAGTACCGAACAGGCACAAAAGGCAGAAGAAAAGCTTGTTCAGAAATAAATTGCTAAAATTAGTCTAGAGGAAGCAGTAATTACTAGCTCCATGAAGGGAGAGCAGGGACAATTGGAACTACAGGGACAAATTGAATCAAGTATGGGACAGGGTTGGATGGACGGGTATGCTTCTGATCAATGGCAAATGGGAGTTTTTCTGAGGGGAAGAGTAGTATTTCTGAGAGGAGGTATGTCATTTGGCGGGTTTGAAGGAATGAGGCCCCAGTACAGCAGGCCAATGGGAGGTAACTATGGAGGACTATACGGCGTCCAGTGTTGGTCATGCAGGAGGATCGGATATGTCGAGAGATTGTTGGAGTAGGATACACTATTTTAACCCAAATGGACTAGTAGGTAGGTTCCCCTATAGTCTTTCTCAGCAAATGCAACCCCCGACCATGCCATATGCTCAAGGTTCTGTACAATCGCAGCATGTACGGGTTGGACAGAACTGGACGTCTGAGGCTGCAAAGACCTACATGCTTCAGCCAACTATGTCAGGGCAGGCACCAGTACAGATATGGAAAAAGAATCCGTTACCATGAGGAACCGTTACTCATTATACTGGAGTTGGTGTTTTAGGAGGCAAACTTTCCCGCTTCCAGGTACTAACATGTACCGGGATTAGGAAAGCCACAGAGATCTCTAATGTTTCCAGTCCTGTGTGTTACTGCCAATCCAGAAGAAGAACCCCAGGTAGGCGCAATGATGGGTGATCAAAAGTTTTCATTTATGATTGATACAGGGGCTACGAAATCTTGCATCAAGGAAGGTAAGTTCCCTTTATCTGGCAAAACGATGGACACACAGGGATTCTCTGGGGCTATTCTGTCAGTTCCTTACACGAAGATCTACATATTAAGGTAGGTACACAAAATGTATCTGCTCCTTTATTGTATTCCACAGACATCCCTGTGAATCGCTTGGGCAGAGACCTCTTAAGTAAACTGAACATGACAATTGCATTTACGGAGCAAGTTATATTATAGTATGTTCAATCCAGGTTTGCATCCAGTAAGAACAACACCACTTTTGCATGCATGCTATAATGACTACACTAGAAGGGGGGGAGGTGCCTGTGCATTCAGCTTTGTTCTTTTATGGAGTGATGGTTATGTTGTGTCCCTGGGATCAGAGACCGGGCATGGCAGATACCAATTGAATTTTTATTCCAGCCGCTGTTCCACAAGTAATATTGCCTGTGGGATGTTTTTGCCCATGCATCCAAGCCCTACATTAAAACTTTGCAGTACTGGCAAGGAAAACATCCTGATGACCAGAACTCCCCAGAGAGTGCACAGGGAAAACATGAAGAATAGGCTGCCACCCATTTTTGCCTATGTTGTGTGCACAGGAGGGCACTGCCTAAAACCACCAGTGGGCTACACACACAGTAGCCTGAAACCATTGGGAATGGCAATGCTGATTGCCAAAAAAAAGCAACTCAGAACTGTGGGGAATTCATTTTCCTAATCCCAAAAATGGTTGCATTACCAGTACTCACCACTATCAGAAAGCCGGCGTTTTAAAACCACCACACTTTTGTGTAAAACTGAACAAATGAAACAAAACCAGACCAAGGAAAGAGGTGCTAAGAGGTGGATACAATGTAAAACTATATTCTGAAATGACTTGAAGGAAGTAATTATTTAATGTATATGTAGAAATTGTCAGTTTGATTTGAATGTAGAAAACTGGGAACAAAAAGTGACATTTAGCTGAAACCTGGCTTAATGAAACTGGATTCTGCCTGACAACTACCCCCGACAGGAGTTGAAACCAGTTCAGCCACTCCCCTTGCCAAAAGGAGTTGTCACCTCTCTGATTAGATTAGGGGTGGAGCAGCTGGGAACTACAGGGAGTTGAACAAAGGCCTGTCCTGGACTCAGGCAAATGTTATATTGGGGGGCCGTAAAGTGGCTTCCTCTTAGGGGAAACTGGGAGGGGCAGTGCCTCTGCTAGCAGCTGAGCTTGGGGGAAGTGGATAAACCAGTTATTTCACCCTGTGATGTGGGAAGCCACACCCCTTTTTGACCAGGGCATAATTTTAAAAAGATAGATAACTCATAGTGCGGACTTGTCAGAATTATACAAGTAATATCATTATTTTTGTGATTTTTCTGTGAACATTTTGAGAGGTGTTAGGACCCTGTGGTGTATTCTGGGGGGTTGCTAGCGGAAAATAGGGTCTCACTCCAAATGTCTGCATGTTAAAAATCTGACACTTCATCAATTAATGTCCATACTCCTTGTGCACATGTGTGTAATTTTGGGTAAATGTCCGATATTGCAAAACCAGTTAAAAAGCGCAAAATGTTGTCATTTTTGAATGCAAGCCCCCAGGAAGATCAGAGGCGGACAAGCATGGACCATAAGGAATATATAATGTGCACATGTAATTTCAACAAATTATATATCTGGGAAGGATGTATTTGAATCAAATATAGATTTGTGGGCAAACTGACCAGGGGAGGATCCTCTGACCCATAAACAGACTTCATCATGCTGACAATCCATGTCCTTCCCCCAATCATGGGAGAGGGGAGAATTGGGCCAATGACAAGTAGAGAGGGGCAGGCT
Organism: Ambystoma mexicanum; assembly: GCF_040938575.1. Taxonomy (NCBI): domain Eukaryota; kingdom Metazoa; phylum Chordata; class Amphibia; order Caudata; family Ambystomatidae; genus Ambystoma; species Ambystoma mexicanum. The sequence goes on from NC_090935.1 coordinate 568,512,233, forward strand.
TAGCTAGGCCCAGGCACACACCCATTTTCAAAACACATAAAAAGAGACTGCTGGGACAGGTAGAGACATTCAATTCCATTTGCTGCGGAGCATGCTGACCGACGACTTCACATCCAGAGATCCAACACTTAGACTTCCAAGCTAAACAGAGACTACAGAACTTTGAACCAAGAAGGCCCACTGCAAGCAAAAGTATTTGTCAGCAGGCCTCAAAATCATTTGCAAACTCTTCCACAGCCGGGCGAGCTGTCTGAATTCTTTTGCCAAGAACACTTGCCAGTACCCAGAAAGCAGTGTTACATCCAGAATCCACTTGATCCGGACCGGAAAGCAGAGCAGTATCCAGAACCAGAGGCCGCTGAATACAGAGAGGCTAGACCAGCAGAGCAGAGCTGACCCAGACCGCTGTGAGCAGAACCAGTGATCCAGATCGCTGTGAAGTGCCGAGACCAGAACCGGAGTCCAGTCCAAAACCTGACCAGATCCGTGGCGAGGCCCATTCCTGCACAAAATATCTTGTGAGTACCTAGCAGAACTGTGCAGAACGAATCTCTTAGTTAAAATAATCTAATCCAAACTATTTTAACCTAATTAGAACTGCCTACTAGAAATCGTGTCATCTGTCATTTTTAAAGCTGCACAACTGTCACCTGTCAATTCTGCAGCTGCAAGCTGTCACCTGTCATTTTGAGTTTACTTTAAATCCGAAAAACGACCTTCACAAAATCATTCATATCTCTGGAACCGTTTGTCCTAGGAACTTGGTTTAACTTTCCTCTGAAAGCTTAGAATCTCAGCTTTACAACGAACCGACTTGCTACTCCTTATATGTTTGCCGTAATCACGATTCACGCACTCGCGTATTTTGCCGCGATTTGCAATTCGGCCTGATTTCTTTACCTGTAAAAAGATAGCAGCTTTTTGCTTTCCTCTGCTAAAAATTTGTTTGCCTCTTAATAACCATCCCTGAATCTTTGCTAAAGTGAGCCTGAGCTCATCCCAAGTATCACTCACTCACCCTGAACCTCCTAAAGGGAATTAAAAGCATTTTCAGCATATTTCTCACTTCATTGCCACCACATTCAAAGCACTTGGGCCTGTGTTTTAAAACTCATACCGGTTTTCTCTAAGCTTGCTGGGGTGGAACTGAGTTTTGTATTGTATTTGATTGCATTCCTGAGAACTGTGTGCTCCTCTTTCCATCTACTTCCATTTCTTACATTGCATAGGGGAGGGGGGTGAATTGCCAGAGAAAAAGTGATTATCTTATCTTTTGCTAAAATCATCTCAACTATTTCTGTACTGCATTTTATTCCTCATTGCTTTTCCCTTGAAATCATAAAAGTATTTTTGCTACTTGATCCATCCTATACTAACTCCTCATTGATTATAAAGAAGTGTGCTAGTGTCAGATTACCCATTGTTGATTAACATTATATTTATAAGGGCGATATCGATTATTAATTTATTATAAAAGCGTGGTATCTATATTTTGTTTTATTTCTCAAATAAACCTTTTAAACTTGCAAAACAGAACTTCTTCTTGGCTCAGTGGGGTCAGGGGGATTCTAAGAGAGGGGTGTTATATAGGGGTAGTCATCCAGAACTCATGAACTGGACATAAAGATAGATCAATAAGGGTTTCCATTCAGTATCCCAGACTAGGCATTGACTTAGCTGTAGTGTTGAATTGAATCTCTTACAAATTGGGGGCTCATAGCCGGGGATTCCGGATTAGATCTATCACTTGTGCAGATTAATACAGTGTGCTAACTGACAAGATACATACATCCGGTCGGATCACCACGCTGTGTTACGCTGTAAAGCACTCCTCAAAGGAACGCTCTAAGGAAACGGTCTGTTTTGCAAAAATAAAATACAAACTTCTGTAAGTCAGGAAGGAACTCAAATTCCAGAATGACGACACTGGTAGACATCAAAATAGCCAGAGAGCACTTCTTACATAAGCTATTTGTGAGAGGTGAGTGGACACATCAGGACCAAACGGTCTGGTTGCAGGCAATCGCGCAACAGGTCACTGAAACAGGGTCAGATATATGGGGAGATCAGGGTCCCCTAGATGTGGCCCTGAGTGAACTATATATGGCCCCTAAAGCCAAAGATGAACATAATAAGATTGCCAGGATAGCGGCATATTTGTATCTATATATGGGAGCCATACAGGACAAATGTGCTGAAGGCCAAGATCTGGCAAATAGGCAACAGATGGCGTTAGAGAAGGCCCAATCTGATCTGGACTCTTCTGAGCAGAGGCTGCTCAGGAGCCAGGAGTCAGAAAAGGACAGCAGACAGTACATCACTAAAATAAAGGAGGATATGGATGTGCTGCAACAGGAAAAGGTGGACCAGGATACCAGATTTCTGGCCTTGCAGAAGGAGTACCAAGAAGGTTTGGACACCCTACTGCAGAGCCAGAAAAAGCTGGAGCAACAATTAGATTTCAATAGGGCATGTGCCGAGCAGGTAGTCACCCTGCAAAGCCACCTAGAAAGGGAGAAGGCAGAGAGCAATAAACTGATTTTGAAAGACCTGGATACCCTGGCAGCACAGATGCAGGCTCTTAGTCAGGAAAGGGATACCTTAGGCCAGGAAGTCTGCCACTTAAAAAGGAAAATGGAAGAAAATCACCTGGCCCTCCAGGGACTAGGTGACCTCCAAAAAGAACACCAGAACTTGTTAGAGCACACCAGGAGGGTGGAGGATGCTCTGGCAAGAAAGGAGCAGGCCAATAGGGACACAGCTCAGGAGGTAACCCTCCTGCAACAGAGACTGGCCCAGTACTCCAGGACCAATCAGGAGGCACAGAGAGAAAATGAGGCTCTCTGTCAGCACAATGATAGGCTCCAGCAACAGGTAGCGATGCAGGAGAGACTGATAGAGTCTAGTAAGGCCTTAACTGAGGAACTGAAAGCGCAGGCTCTTGCATTGCAACAGGGAGGAGGGGCTGATAGAGACAAGGTGCGCTGGGAAAGGGAAACGCCTGAGCATAACCTCAGGAGCCCTGGTACCAGAGGCCTTCATCTCTCCCAGTCCCTGGACTCTGCCACCCCCATGTCCCCTCGCGCACATGAGCCCAGGGCCACGGAGACGGCAGATTACTATCCAGTTAGAAGTATGGGGCTCATAGGCCAGTACCTCCCAGGAATGGATGGGCGGGCATCCGGGTATGGGCACCCAAGCACAGTGCAATTTAGTGGGGAACCCCAGGAGAGTAGGCCCATTAAGGGCATCCTGAAAACCTCTGCCCAGTTAGGTCAGTGGGGGGGGGGTACCCATCAAATCCTGGCAGCAAGGAGCGATCTGAAGACTCCTCTGAGCATTACAGGACACAGGAGACCAGGTCCCCACATTCTGCCAGCCATTCCCAGGCTCGCAGAATCCGGGAAAACCTGGAAGATCAGACGGGCACCTCTGGGAGCAGCGCTTCTGAGTCGGAGGATGAATGGACCAGGGTTACTCGAACCGAAAAGGCCAATAAGGCAAAAAGGGCCTTGCTTAAGGACCCATTGAAACAAATAAAGGCAATAAGGAGTGTCATCACGCCTTATCATAAGAACGCCAAGTATTCTGTTTGGGAACACTTAGAGTTGTTTGAGCAAATGATGGAGACTTTCCATTTGAAGGACAGCCAAAGCTGTATTCAATATGTAAAGTGGACCTTCTCACCAGAATACTCCAGTTTCTTTGCGGGGCTGGAGGATCAAAACCATTCAAGGTGGTCCACATACAGGGTGGCCATCTTGAAACATTTTTCTGTGCACAGAAATCCTCAAGAGGCTCGCAAGGCAGCCTACAATTTGCAATGTGGGGAGGATCATGCCCCACAAGAGTTTGTGCAAGAATTAAAGCGTGCTTTTGCGCAGACCACCAGAAGGGTACGCACGGATAGCAGAGAATTTATCAATACGTTTTTCCATGCCTTACCCAAATACATAATGACCCAGCTCGTGAGAGATTTTCATGAGAAAAGATCTTTAGACTGGGTCATTGAACAGGCTACCCGGATCTATGAGGTGCAGAAGCCTATCGAAAATAAAAATAACGCGCCGAAAAACCCCAAAACCAACAGCACCCCTGCTGCTGCCAAGGTGGCAGAGGTAAAGGTTGCCTCCGTTTTAGATTTGGAGATGGGTGGGCCTAAAAACCTGCCTACACCAAATAATTCACAGCCCAGAAGGCCCTCGGGCCAGTCACAGACAAGGAGTCGAGGAGGTAGTCCCACAAATGGGGTCCCCCGCTCCCCTGACTATGTAAGTCCCCGCTATAAGGGAAACCGACCAATCCTGGGTTATGTGTGGACTCCTCCAGCCCAAGGGGGGGATCCAGCCAAGCACCTGACCCATGGAACTTCCCTCCTAACTTCCCCCAGGAGGGCAGAAATTCTCCAAATCCTGGGCAGAACTTTTTCCCCAAGTATCCGCCCAATTTCCAGCCCCAAAATCATCCATCCTTCTTTCCCCAATTCCCTGAGCCCAGACAACCTAATCCGGGAGAGGGGAGGCCAAGGGTGGAGGGGTACCCAAATCTTCCCAACCAGGGGTACTACCAGAGAAGGGATAGCTACCCTTCCCGGGATCAGCCCAGGGGAGAAAATAGAGCCCCATATCAGCCTGAGCGGGTTTCACAACTTGAGCGCCAGGTCCAAAATATGGCACGGGATCTGGGTCACATACTGAGGGCTCAACAGAACCCTCAGATGAGCATGCCACCGCAGAATGCCCCAAACTCTGGACCTGGTGCTCCAGAACAATGACGGGGGCAGCACCCCGATAACCCACCGGTTCCCAGGGAGGAGGCACAAGAGGAAGGGGGGTGTAAAGCCTTGGAGGAAGCTTCCTTCCCAACTTGTAAAGAGCCCCTGGAAAACCAGGAACCGGAAACAAAATCTCCTACCCCTGAAAGTGTGCCAACCAAGGAGCAGAGAGGGGGTAGGAGAAACAAAGTACCCAAACAGACCCAGTTTGTGGAGGAGGTACAGATCTTCCAATTTGAGGGAGAGGGATCCTCAGAGGATCCTGGGGAAAGGATCTTCTCCTTCAGAGATGGGGGAACTCCTCCCAAGGAAAAATGGGCCCCAAGGGATGCCAATTCAGACTGGGGAGATGTGGAGACTGAGCTACCGCCGCCCATCATCTCATCCCAGAACCGACAATACCAAAATCCCCTGGTTCAAACCCATCCTGGTGACTTCCTCCAAAAAGGGGGCGGCGGCCCAGAACCGGAACCAGGGGAACCCACAATGGCTCTGATCTCCAGTTGCCAACTTTTTCTTTCAGATTCCCAAGGCTCTCCACAGAATTCTGCCCAAATCTATTTGCTAGCAATGTCCAAAACCAGAAAGTTAGCCCACCAGTTGTCCAAAAATGTGCATTATCTGTGCCCCCTTGAGGAGATGGAGGGAAGATACTATGCAAGTACAGGGGCAGGGTACAATTTTGGCACTGGTGGACACTGGATCCCAAGCTACCCTTCTGTCCAAAAGGGCCTTTAAGGAACTAAATGCAGGAAGGGGGAGAATTACCGAATTCCTCTCACCTCTCTTCCTGGACAACTGCAGAACTTTGATGGGAAGGAAATTCCCGTTGAGGGGGCTGCAGACTTGGACATTAAAATTGGGCGACACAAGGTGAAACACCCGGTCATAGTAGTGACTCCAGAGGGCACCCCTTGTTTACTAAGGAATGACCTCCTGAGAAGGTTGTTACCCCTAATAGATTGCGTAAACAAGGTCCTCTGGACCCAGACTAGCCGACCAATAAAATTAAAACAGAGTGTCAACCATGTTAGTTTAAATGGCACCTGCCACATGGTTGAACAAACATCCGACCAAGTAGAATTTCACTTCCAGAACAACCAAATTCCAGAAGTGACAGTAATAACAGTAGGACAACAGACTGGTGATGGGGGGTCCTCTCTATTTCTGAAAATCAACCTTCCTTCCAGTTTAAGGTGGTATTCCACACTGGAAGGAAACACCCTGAAATTCTTTACTAATCCACAATCAGAAACTCCCACTCCTATAGTCCAGAAAGATGTGAAATCAGCTCAGAGCCTGGCTGATATTCAGCAAATTGGAAATCAGTTGTTCATCCCTGTCCAGTTAAATGATGGGAAGGACTCTGTTCTCACTCGAGTGTGTGTGAGCAACGGTAAGAGCTTCATCAGCGAAGCCATGTTCCGCCAACTCCCAAAAGATCCAGCCATTCCCACATTCAAACTGATAGACAAATGGGAAATGGACCTGGAAGCACCTAATTCCAAACATCTCCTGCCAAGCAGGTGTATGCTCAAAATCTCCATTGGCAACAAGAGCATAGTCCATAATTGTTGGGTTGTGCGAGACGTCACTGCCGCCTTTTACTTAGGCAGTGACATTCTCAATCGCTTTGCCATTAGTTTGGACCTAATAAACTTCAAAGCTTGGTCCCGATTAGCAGATAATCCCATGGGCTTTGATGATCCAGAAAAAGCATATAGGTCAGCTCAATTGCTACCTTATGCAGTTGAAATTCAGATCAAAGAGGAAGTCACCATCCCAGAAAGGACCCGACAATTCTCCCTGGAAGTGAAAGTTAAAAGAGGACAAAAATTGCAAAACCCTGATGCTTATATACATCTAAATGCTTCTCTCCAACTCCATTAGTCCACATAGAACATGACACCATTCCAATAGAGGTGGATAACAGCGACTTAAAGAGTATTACTCTAGCCGCAGGCACCATTATTGGAATGGCGGTTGATGACCGACATTTCTCCATTGATCTAGGAAATGAACTGTTAGGACCAATCCCCAAGGACTGTTTTGACAGTGACAGTGATGACAAAACAACACCAGACAGGATCTTCACCCGGCATGGGGGGAACTTCCTGGTGTACACTTCTTGCCCTTACGGTAAGGAAGATGTCACTTGTGACTTCAGGAGGGATGAGGTGATTTTCCTGGTCCATGAGGGGTGCCTTTCCCACCGGAAGCCTCCAGTCCAAATCAGCACTCTGACCAGGGACTTCTCCACCCAGCTGGAGGAGGCCGCTGAGATAGCCAAACCAGAAGTCTTTCCAGGCTTCAGGCAGATGGTGGAAGAGAGAGTCAACCTAGCTGATGCCTGTGTGACTCTGGAACAGAAGCAAAAGTTGAAACAAGTTTTCTTGGATTTCCAAGATCTCTTTGCGGTAGACTCATATGACTGTGGTTGCACCGACATCCACACCACAACAATTCCCACGGACCCTGGAATGACTCCAGTGTTTGTGAAGCAATATCGCTTGCCTCTCGCATCCATGGAGTCCCTTACTGAAATAATTAAGAACCTAGAGTCCCGGGGAATAATCCGTCCAGTCCACAGCACTTTCAATAATCCGGTGCTGGGAATATTGAAGCCAAACGGCCAGTGGAGACTCTGCGCTGACCTTAGGGAGCTCAACAAACGGGTCCACACTTCCCGATGGCCTCTGCCCTACATTGACCAAGGGCTGGCCCAGATTCAGGGGTCACAGGTATTCACAGCAATAGACCTGACCAATGGATACTGGACCATGCCTGTCAGTAGGGAGGACCAATACAAACTGGCTTTTACCTTTGGGGGCCAGCAGTACACATGGACCCGGACTCCCTTCGGATACCTCAACTCCGGCAATGAATTCAACATTTTCCTACATAAGGCCATGCCCGACCTGGGTGCGAGGGGTAACCTGGCTTATGTAGATGATGTCCTCATCAAAAGTTCATCTGTGGAGGAACACATAGCGGAGATCCGTTATGTTCTGACACAGTTGAGGGCCGCCGGAGCAAAACTTTCCTTTCAGAAAGCACAGTGGTGTAGAACCCGTGTTAATTTCTTGGGGCATGAGATTACTCCTCAGGGTCTCTTTCCCCAAGAAAAGAAAGTGGAAGCACTCCAGAAACTGAAAGACCCCACAACTCTGCGGAAACTAAGGAGCTTCCTTGGACTGACTAATTACAGCAGAAAGTTCATTGAAGGCTACGCAGAGATCACTAGACCCCTGATTCATCTCTTGAAGGGGGGGTCAAGTGGGAATGGGGTCCAGAACAATCCGAGGCGGTAAGACAACTCAAAAGAAGCCTTTCACAAGCGCCTTGCCTAGCTTACCCTGTCAGAAACAAGGAGTACTTCCAGGAGACGGGGTTCTCTAATACGTGCTTGACGGCAGTATTATACCAAAAGCATGACAAGGTCAATAAAGTAATCTCCTATGCGAGCAAAACTTTATCCTCTGTGGAGGAAAAATTCAACGATTGTGAGAAGGCACTCCTGGCAACGGTGTGGGCATTGAAGAATTACCGCCCGTTTATCCAGGGGGAACACATCATAGTGGAGACTCCACACCAGCCTCTGCAACATCTCCAAAGTATCAGAATCCGGGCCGGAAATGTGAGTAATTCCCGAATTACTTCCTGGATTCTGTCAATGCAAGGCTTTCCTGTGGAGGTCAGATATGGCCAAAACAAGAAGAGTCCCCTCGCGCAAGGTCTGGCTGACTTGCATGATTGTGCCAGAGAAAACTGTCTCGAGGACGAAAGTCTAAAAATCAAGGACAACATGGAGGCATACCTTAATTCCCCACACAAAGTCTTTGAAGAAGACAAGTGTGAGGGAATGCCCACTGTCTATGGGGATGGATGCTCTTACCATGTTGACAACGACGGGGAGAAAGAACTGGTGGCTGGCGTAGGGAATGCATGGGTGAAGGAGCTCCCAGAACCCTCCGCTGGATACAAAATTGGTCCCCGAAGTAGTCAGGTGGCAGAATTGATGGCTGTGCATCAGGCCATCCTCACTGCTGTCCAGCATCAACTCCACGAACTGGTCATAATCACAGATTCGGATTATGTACGGAACGGGTTCGTGGAGCACCTGGTCAACTGGAAAACCAGAGGCATGTTATGCGCTAATAACAAACCCCTGAAACATGGGAAGTTAATCCAAAACATGGATGATCTGGTCACCTCAAATGGGATGACCATCTACTGGAAGAAGATCAAGGGTCATTCCAAAGTAGAGGGACCAGACAAAACTGGAAATGACTTAGCTGATCAGCTGTCCAAAACCGGGGCCATCCAAGGGGATCTAATCGAAATAGAGCCCATGTTGGGGGAAATCCAGGTCACCGCTATCACTAGGTCCCAGACAAATGCTCACAATGATCTTTCAACTGCACAATGGAGTAAGGAGACCCCTGATGCTGATTTAATTACAGCTCAGAAGGGGGATCCAATTATTGGTAAGTTTTACCAACACCTTAAGGACCCTGAGAACTTTCCCCTGACGGATACCGATTACATTGGGAAAGAGGACCTAAGAGTGTTGATGAAATGTCCAAAAACATTCCGAATCCAAGACGGTTTGTTGGTAAGGAAATCCCAAGCTGGCCATGATCAGTGGGTGGTTCCTACCTCATTCCGAAGCCTGATGTTAAGTCACGCCCATGATGCGGCCACCGCCGGTCATAGGGGGTTTCACACAACACTGGAAATCTTAAGAGAGGTTGCATACTGGCCACACATGGGGCAGGACCTCGACCAATACTTGAAGGGGTGTCTTGTGTATGCACAATTTCAGCCATCATCCCTCACACACCGTGCGCCTCTCCAAAAGAGGGGGATGACACTGCCATGGTCAGATTTGCAAATCGACTTTGTAGGCCCTGTGATTCGCTCGTCTAGAGGAAACAAGTACATGTTGACCGTTACATGCTTGTTTACCAAGTGGGTGGAATGTCTCCCAGCCCCAAACTGCAAGGCAGAAACAGCAGCTGCCCTGATGATTAACCACATCTTTTCCCATTTTGGTCTACCTCAAAGGATTGAGTCAGGCAGGGGTAGCCACTTCACTAGTGAAGTAATGACAAAGATGTGGGAGATACTGGGGGTCAAAAGAAAGCTACATATTGCTTACCGGCCAGCTTCTTCTGGAGCAGTGGAGAGATATAACCGAACCATTGTGAGCATCTTAAAAAAGTTTGTGGCAGATTCTGGGCCAAGTTGGGATATCCAACTACCTCTGGTCCTAATGGCCATCAGATCTACCCCTTCATCTGCAACTAAAATGTCACCATTTGAGTTGATGACGGGACGCAAGATGGTGCTTCCCCAGCATTTGCTCTACAGGACCCAAGAGCAGACACTGATAAATGCCTCCACAACTCATGAGTATGTGGAGAATTTAAGGAAACACCTTCAACATGCTTTTGCCTATGCTCAGCGGAAACTAGAAAGATCAGCCGAGAGCATGAAGACCCACTATGATTTAAAAACTACCCGAAAGGAATATAAGGTGGGTGATCGGGTCTATCTATACAATTTCCAAAGGAACCAGGCCAAACAGCGAAAATTCTTGCCTACATGGAAGGGACCGTTTGAAATTATAGACAAAATCTCCCCTGTGGCCTACAAGATCCGCATCCCCAAAGGCGGTTTGGCAGAGGGGGAAGACAAGTGGGTACATATAAATCAGCTAAAGTGTTGCCATCCCAGGCACACTCTGCAACAACTGGAGGAATCCACTGGAATCCCAGAGGGGGCCGCTCCAGAGTAATTCTGTTCCAACCCTAAAATATTCCACATATAGCATATAAAATTCTGTGATCCTTGTATATATGTATATGTTCTTGTCTCCTAAATTAAAAAAGAAATGTATATGTTCATATCTTCTGATTCATAAAATGTATATGTTCGCCACACCATTAATAGTGGTGGAAAAATGTCTAGGAATGTGTATTGCCGCTTTGCTTTATCATCCTAGGAGAGATGAAACCATGGAGACTGACCAAGGAGGACGACCGGGGACCGGGAGCAGAGACCCGAGGGGCCCGGGGCACCGCCCAATCTTCCCATCAGGACCGGCGAGGAGAACCGATCGATCCAACTGGATGGGGGAAAAGATGCTGAACTGTGCCATCTACTGGAAGAAGATGAGGAGAACTTCCCAGATCTTGCAAGTTCCATCTGAGAAAGGACAGAATGGCCATCGCAAGAGGGGGGGCTTGTGTGATGTTTTTACCCATGCATCCAAGCCCTACAATAAAACTGTGCAGTACTGGCATGGAAAACATCCTGATGACCAGAACTCCCCAGAGAGTGCACAGGGAAAACATGAAGAATAGGCTGCCACCCATTTTTGCCTATGTTGTGAGCACAGGAGGGCACTGCCTAAAACCACCAGTGGGCTACACACACAGTAGCCTGAAACCATTGGGAATGGCAATGCTGATTGCCAAAAAAAAGCAACTCAGAACTGTGGGGAATTCATTTTCTTAATCCCAAAAATGGTTGCATTACCAGTACTGACCACTATCAGAAAGCCGGCATTTTAAAACCACCAGACATTTGTGTAAAACTGAACAAATGAAACAAAACCAGACCAAGGAAAGACTTGCTAAGAGATGGATACAATGTAAAACTATATTCTGAAATGACTTGAAGGAACTAATTATTTAATGTATATGTAGAAATTGTCAGTTTGATTTGAATGTAGAAAACTGGGAACAAAAAGTGACATTTAGCTGAAACCTGGCTTAATGAAACTGGATTCTGCCTGACAACTACCCCGACAGGAGTTGAAACCTGTTCAGCCACTCCCCTTGCCAAAAGGAGTTGTCACCTCTCTGATTAGATTAGGGGTGGAGCAGCTGGGGACTACAGGGAGTTGAACAAAGGCCTGTCCTGGACTCAGGCAAATGTTATAGTGGGGGGCCGTAAAGTGGCTTCCTCTTAGGGGAAACTGGGAGGGGCAGTGCCTCTGCTAGCAGCTGAGCTTGGGGGAAGTGGATAAACCAGTTATTTCACCCTGTGATGTGGGAAGCCACACCCCTTTTTGACCAGGGCATAATTTAAAAAAGATAGATAACTCATAGTGCGGACTTGTCAGAATTATATAAGTAATATCATTTTTTTTGTGATTTTTCTGTGAACATTTTGAGAGGCGTTAGGACCCTGTGGTGTATTCTGGGGGGTTGCTAGCGGAAAATAGGGTCTCACTCCAAATGTCTGCATGTTAAAAATCTGACACTTCATCAATTAATGGACATACTCCTTGCGCACATGTGTGTAATTTTGGGTAAATGTCCGATATTGCAAAACCGTTTAAAAAGCGCAAAATGTTGTCATTTCTTAATGCAAGCCCCCAGGAAGACCAGAGGCGGACAAGCATGGACCATAAGGAATATATAATGTGCACATGTAATTTCAACAAATTGTATATCTGGGAAGGATGTATTTGAATGAAATATAGATTTGTGGGCAAACTGACGAGGGGAGGATCCTCTGACCCATAAACAGACTTCATCATGCTGACAATCCATTTCCTTCCCCCAATCATGGGAGAGGGGAGAATTGGGCCAATGACAAGTAGAGAGGGGCAGGCTTAGCTAGGCCCAGGCACACACCCATTTTCAAAACACATAAAAAGAGACTGCTGGGACAGGTAGAGACATTCAATTCCATTTGCTGCGGAGCATGCTGACCGACGACTTCACATCCAGAGATCCAACACTTAGACTTCCAAGCTAAACAGAGACTACAGAACTTTGAACCAAGAAGGCCCACTGCAAGCAAAAGTATTTGTCAGCAGGCCTCAAAATCATTTGCAAACTCTTCCACAGCCGGGCGAGCTGTCTGAATTCTTTTGCCAAGAACTCTTGCCAGTACCCAGAAAGCAGTGTTACATCCAGAATCCACTTGATCCGGACCGGAAAGCAGAGCAGTATCCAGAACCAGAGGCCGCTGAATCCAGAGAGGCTAGACCAGCAGAGCAGAGCTGACCCAGACCGCTGTGAGCAGAACCAGTGACCCAGATCGCTGTGAAGTGCCGAGACCAGAACCGGAGTCCAGTCCAAAACCTGACCAGATCCGTGGCGAGGCCCATTCCTGCACACAATATCTTGTGAGTACTTAGCAGAACTGTGCAGAACCAATCTCTTAGTTAAAATAATCTAATCCAAACTATTTTAACCTAAGTAGAACTGCCTCCTAGAAATCGTGTCATCTGTCATTTTTAAAGCTGCACAACTGTCACCTGTCAATTCTGCAGCTTCAAGCTGTCACCTGTCATTTTGAGTTTACTTTAAATCCAAAAAACGACCTTTACAAAATCGTTCATATCTCTGGAACCGTTTGTCCTAGGAACTTGGTTTAACTTTCCTCTGAAAGCTTAGAATCTCAGCTTTCCAACCTAGAACCGACTTGCTATTTATACCTTTGCCGTAATCATGATTCACGCACTCGCAAATTTTGCTGCGATTTGCGATTTGGCCTGATTTCTTTACCTGTAAAAAGATAGCAGCTTTTTGCTTTCCTCTGCTAAAAATGTGTTTGCCTCTTAATAACCATCCCTGAATCATTGCTAAAGTGAGCCTGAGCTCATCCCAAGTATCTCTCACTCACCCTGAACCTCCTAAAGGGAGTTAAAAGCATTTTCAGCATTTTTCTCACCTCATTGCCACCACATTCAAAGCACTTGGGCCTGTGTTTTAAAACTCATACCGGTTTTCTCTAAGCTTGCTGGGGGGGAACTGAATTTCGTATTGTATTTGATTGCATTCCTGAGAACTGTGTGCTCCTCTTTCCGTCTACTTCCATTTCTTACATTGCATAGGGGAGGGGGGTAAATTGCCAGAGAAAAAGTGATTATCTTATCTTTTGCTAAAATCATCTCAAGTATTTCTGTACTGCATTTTATTCCTCATTGCTTTTCCCTTGAAATCATAAAAGTATTTTTGCTACTTGATCCATCCTATACTAACTCCTCATTGATTATAAAGAAGTGTGCTAGTGTCAGATTACCCATTGTTGATTAACATTATATTTATAAGGGCGATATCGATTATTAATTTATTATAAAAGCGTGGTATCTATATTTTGTTTTATTTCTCAAATAAACCTTTTAAACTTGCAAAACAGAACTACTTCTTGGCTCAGTGGGGTCAGGGGGATTCTAAGAGAGGGGTGTTATATAGGGGTAGTCATCCAGAACTCATGAACTGGACATAAAGATATATCAATAAGGGTTTCCATTCAGTATCCCAGACTAGGCATTGACTTAGCTGTAGTGTTGAATTGAATCCTCTTACATGCCGTGACCAATTGTTACAATTCTATTGGAAGTAGTGGTCATTAAAAAGGACATGGTGGTTCTCTCTGGCACTGATGAGGAAGGTGGAGAGTGGCGCACAGTTTTGTGCATCAATCCGACCCTATCACTAAAGGAGGTGTCAGATGAACAATTGTTCGAGGATGCTGAACACACAGGCAAGATTAATTTTGAGATTGGGGTGCTTTGCCAGATAACAACAGAGCAGAGAGATACCACAGTCTGTGTTTATCATTAGATCTACATCGCCATATTGGAAGAAATATTTGGAGAAGGTGCAGGGTCACTTGTGGACCAGCAATCCTTATGATGTGGGGTTATTAAAGAGTATTTGAGCAGTGCAGATAAAATTTAATCCTGATGCAATATTGCTACATGTGAGACAGTACCCCATGTCTAGAGAGGCCAACAAAGGGATTTATTAAGCCATTATGGTTTTGTGGAAGCAAGGCATACCACAACCTTCCATGTACCCATGCAATACAGCCATCTATGCTATGAAAAAAGCAAATGGGTGCAGTGTAGGATGGTTTAGGATTTTCAGCCTTTGAATAACATTGTTGAGGCAGAGTTTCAAGTGGTGCCAAATACTGCTTGCATTCTCTGAAACATCCCTACTGGGATGTCCCACTTTACTGTGATTGATTTAAAGAATGCGTTGTTCTTGGTCCCCTTATACCCTAATTCTCAAACTTACTTTGTTAATGTCTCATGGTCAGAGATACGAGCACACACGGTTGCCTCAGGGGTACTGTGTATCTCTGAGTATTTTCAACAGGGTGGTTCAAATGGATTTGGGGAATTTGCATAGCTCCAGAACACTAATGTAGTACATGGATGACCTACTATTTTGTAGCATTACAGAAGAGCAGTGTTGAGGAGAAGCGGTACAAAGTGGACAAAGAAAAATGTAAATACTGCCAGTCATAGGTAGTCTATTTGAGGCAAGTACTATCACCCGCAGGAAGAAAACTAATGCCTGAGAGAGCCACTGCAGTTCAGAATACTCCCCAACTGGTTAATGTGAGACAGATGCAGCAGTTCTTGGGACTATTGTAGATTGGGGGTCTTTGACCTGTCTAGTTAAATTTGGGCCTTATTGCAAGGACTTAAGGGAGCACAGAAGTTGAAAGGTCCTATTGAATGGTCAGAAGGAATGGTGACTTGTTTTCAGGAGCTCAAGGCTGCAATGCTCCAGTCTTGGCAACCCCGAATTACAAGAAGCCATTCTATTCTTGTATTCAAATTGGGCCATGACCCTTTGGCTTATTATGGTGGACTCCTAGAACCAGCTATGCAGGGCCAGTTTCCATGTGGGGAAGTTCTAGCTGCAGTGGCTTTTGAGATACAAAAGTCTTCGACCATTACTATGTGCTGCCCGGTGATACTTTAAGTGGAATATGCGGTTTTTGCAATTTTGGATAAGTCCAATTGACTCTTACAACACATAGAGCTGGGTATGAAGTTATTCTATCAAATGCTTCCATACATCCAGTAAGGTGTCACCTAGTCAATCCCATAACATTTGCAGCTGAACCAGTAAAACCCTATGATTTTGTCCATGACTGTGCGACTTATGAAAGCGAAGGCGAAGAGAGGATAACTGTTAAGGAGGATGCCTTGGAGGGAGCTGAGGTATCTTTGTTGATGGTTCCTCAATAATTCATTATTACATACAGGTGTGGCAGTTCTGGGCCTTTGGATGGGAACTACCAGGTCAGGATGAAGAAGCAGTTACCTTCATTTTATTCTGCGCAAACAGCGGAATTAGTAGTTCTTATAGAGGCATTGGAGATGAGCAAGGGGAAGGCGGTCACTATTCACACTGACTCTGCATATGTAACATCCACAGTAAATTCAGGTTTGTTGTGTTGGCATAGGAGAGGGTTTAGGAGATCAAACTAGACCCCTGTCCAGCATGCTGTGCTGCCATACAGATTAATTGAAGTGTTAACATTGTGAACAGAGGTGGTAATAGTTAAATGCGCTGCACATACTAACAGTACCGGCCCAATAGCACTTGGAAACAATGCCTTTGACAGAGCACCACATGAAGCTGTGTATTTGCCATTTACAGATTTTCAGAGAACTGAAACTGTGTCCCACCAGGTACAGTTGCCAGCTCTGTATACTGCAGTCCCCTTACTTCAAATTGTGTAGATGCAGGAAAGAGCATCAAAATATGAAAAAGTGCTCTGGGCAAAGAGGGGATGCACCCTCTCAGCCACAGGTTTGCTGTAGAGACAGGAGATTATGGGAAGGGTAGTAATGCCTATAGAGTTACTTGTTGTGGCTCTGGAGCAACTACAGTACCTGTCACACACTTCTCTGTGACAAATAGCAGCAGAGCTCCAGGAGGATTGGTTTATACCCAATCTACAAGAGCAGGTGGGTAAATGTGTAGGAAATTGTATAGTGTGTAGAGAATGTAATCCTGGAAACACTATGAAGACAATAAGAGGAACCTTGCCTCGACCTTCTGGGCTCTTTCATGAGCTCCACATAGACATTGTGGACATGATACAGAGGTGCAGTCATTTTCGGTATCCTATTGTTGCTGTTTGCCCATTTTCCTGATGGCTTGTCCCTGTGTACACCCTAATGCTAAGTCTGCAGCAAAGGTTTTGGTGTGGGAAATGTTTCCACGGTGAGGAATTTGTTAGGTCCTGAAGTCTGATAATGAGAATCACTTCTTTAATGCCTTGTTTCCGGCGATCACTCTGCTCTTGGGGATCAAGGACAGGTTGTGTTCAGTGCACCACACTCAGGCTAATGGGAATGTGGAGCATTTACATGGAATTCTCACGTTTCGATTAGCAAAGCTTAGAATTAATCTAAAAAATAAATTGGATGCACTGCCTTCTGCTGACCTTGTTTTATTAAAGGAATCAGCCAGGGACAGGGAAGGAGCCATATCTCAGTCCACATGAGATAGTAGGAGGGCATGGACTGCACACACGACTTTCTCCTGCACACACAATATCAGATGCCAGAAGTCAGCAGAAATCCTTGGTGACTAGTTTAGGGAATACCTTCAGGGTTTAACCAAAAGTGTCACACTTATATCTTCACAGGTTGTGTTTTTTCATTAGCAGTCAATGGAAAGACGTGTTCACGGGCCCAAAGATCTACATCGCCCACATCTCATACCCAGGGACATAGGGGGTTATTACGAGGTTGGAGGTAGCCATGGTGCTATAAGCACCATGGCTACCCTCTTACCGCATTCCGGGTCCGGGTTCCCGAAAAAAGGGACTGTCTTAATCTGGGCAAAATCTTCCTCGGGGCCATCCCTTTGAGAGCAAAAAATACCCAATTCAGCCCAAAATACAGGTTCTATTGTGCTGAGCAGTGATCTCATGCTAGTGACAAATGACACCTTCAAATAAGTTTTAACATATTTATTCTAAGCAGTGAATTTCATATACATTTGGGATTCAAGTTAGAGAATATAACAAAGCATAAAACTTAGAGAAATGCAAAATATAGTGAAACATGGAACTTAGATAAACATAGAGAAACATAGAGAAATATAGAGAAACATAGAGAAACACAGTCTTACGTCCCTTTAATCAGCACTGGGAGACCCTGGCCCTCATAAGCTAGCTGTAAACAAGCCCCGCTCAGAGAACAGTGCTGCAGGACGCCGTCAGAGCCAATTCCGGGCACTTGACCTTGCACGAACCAAGTCCACAGGACGATCTCCCCCCGAGTCATGGGAGCATGGATATTTTATAATCTCGTGCTGCCCGTCCATGACGCACAGTTCCAGAACTTTCCCTGTGCAAAATATAGGCTGGCTCATGGAAAAAACCCAACTCTGTTAATTTCCACTGCTCCGTCTGAGCCCCACCCTGGCTCCCATCTGCGAAAGCTCAGGAATGTCTTATCAGTGCCTTCCCAGAGAAAAGGAAGATTAGCTTGGGGCCAGGGCTACCGTTAGTGAGGCTGAATATTCTAAGGGAAGCAGGGATGTATTAACCCCATCTGCAAGCTCTAAAAGGCATGCACTCATAGCTTAGTGTTTATAGCGCTTAAGACTGGCTATCTAAGCGCTATATAGGTGCCATAATGTTCCAAACACTCCAAAAATACCTATTAGCTACAGAGCTAGGGCCCTCTCCCTGCCTGTCTATCAACAATGCATAATGTGACCTATCACTCATACTAGGCCTGCATATTCCTTGTAGCTCACTACTGCATAATGGAAGTGCTACAACAGACTACTGTCAGCATTTTTAGCACATACTTTGAATACACTATTGGCTTTCAGCGGCTAATGCTGTCATCTAAAGCCCTGATTGGCAAGGTTGCAATTTCGTGTATCACTACAGGGACTTACCGGGTCATTCCAACCTTGGAGGACCCGGTAAGTCCCCATTCCGGGAACCATTCCCCATTCCCATTCGAGCCCCCATAGGGCTCAATGGAAATGGGGATGGAGCTAATAACGGTACTGCAGTTTGTGGTACCGTTATTAGCTCCGAAGTCCCTTAATGGGTCCCTTCCATAACACCTGGTAATAGGGTGGTAAGGGATTACCGGCACCGGTGTCCTTACCGGTGCCGGTAATCCCTTACCACCTACCTAGTAATGACCCCAAAATCTTTATTTGTTCTTTCCTTCACCATTGGCACGAGAGGTGTTTCCATGGGCCCTATCACGTGATATTTGTGATTGCGCCTTCTGTGAAGGTGGAGGGTAACAAGAGCTGGATCCACATCAACGACACAAGGAGGGATACCAGCGTCCCTCCATCAGCACAGGAGCAAGAGCAGGTTTAAAAGTTAAGTATGCCCTATGATTCACAGTTTGTTCCAGTAGAGAAGGTTGGACGAATAGAGACAGGGACTGTTTTGTTTTAAATACTGTGAGAAACCTCAGGGTATTTTCACTCCAACTCCCTTGGAGTAGATGGCCAGGGAAAGGCCATCACTTTTGGATCCTGACACTGGGGGAGGAGAAGCGAGGGTGGATCACCTGGGTGGAAGGTCCTTGAGTATTGGGAGTGAGGTGCCCTTGGACGAGACATGGTATCCCCCTTTCCCTAACGGCAACCAACCTAACCCTGCCCCAACCTTTATGGGCTATTATAAGCCAATTCCCCTCAATCTTCCAAGTGTAACACTTGACTGTACTGGGACAAAGAAGAGACCATCAAGAGCAGTGAAGAGTACTTGGGCGAGGAAGAGGCCTACTAAGAGTTGTGAGGGTCAGGCATGTTCCTCTGATTATGGTCAGACAGGCCTTATGAGTCAGCCCCACCTGCATTCTGTCAAGGGGCCTGCAGGTGCATAAATGGAAATCAGGCAGCCAGAGGAAGAGAGAAGGAGCGTGAGATGGGGAGCAACAGGTGAAGAGACAGTGGTGGTAGAACTGGAGCATCACAAGCCAGGACACTGGCAAGACACCCAGCAGACTTGGGGGACATGAAGATAGTGGGCCATGTTTCTTCCCCAAACCTAGGAACTACCACTAACCGAGTTCAGCAGGAGGTGCCATGAAGCTGGAGCCAAGAGGACACTGCCCCGTGCCAACCGAGGCACTGGATCTGCCAGTGTACGGAAAGAAGCACAAGGCCGGTGAGTGGAGCTTGCGTCAGTAATGAACAGAATGCCGGTGAGTGTCGGGAAGTCAGAGAGGCTCTGAGGGGCACCAACAAGACTGCAAAGGAGCTCTGGTCTACAGAATAGAAACCACAATATGGTTTTTGTATACTGAGCTAACGAGAAATATTACTTTGAACAATTAAATGCACATTGAATACAGAGCTAAAGAAAAACTTTACTTTGAACCATAAAAATGCTCATTCAATATGTAAAGAAGCCCCTCTCACTTACACCAGAAAAAATACAACTCACTAGGGAAAGAATCCCTGCACACCTCTTGCAAGGAGAACAAGTCTTTATTCTAATAAAAAATAGGTACGTGATAGCAAAGAACTCTGCTGCCAGAGAGTGCTCTAATGAAACCAACATGGACAGCAGCCTATAAGGGCAAAAAGCTTCACAATGATGTACATCACATAGGGTACAAATCCATGGAGCTGGTTGGTGCAACCCTATGCATCGACGGCCTGCTCCATATGCCATTAAATGTGTTACTTTCCCTCCGTGGCACCTCCCAGCACAAATCATAGGGGCTTCGGACGTTCTACTGTGATCTATATAACAAATGGGTGGTCACACAGTTTTATGGGTAGAGGTCTTGGACTGGCTGATGTCCTGGAATATTAGGATCTTGGGACAGGGGCATCTGGTCAATATAACTTAGAATTTGGGTTGGGCTGGGTTAGAGGCTCGTGGACTCCTCATGAGATAACTATTTGCAGGGAGCTCTCGGACCATGCTCTCGGCCATGCAAGGCCTTGCATGGCGCTTCCTTTCTCAATTACATGTGCTAACGATATGAAACAATTAGAAGGTTATGAATCTGTGTGAGCCTGGCCTGTCCTATTTCCTCCCCATTTGTGCCTTGCTCCCGTATTCACACACATATAACTATGCCCTGTGCCAGGGCCTACTGTTGTGGCCACAGAACGGCACCAGGCCTTAATTTTAAGATGGCTACTACTAACCAAAATGGAATCTTGTGTCTAATGCAATCTACATCCACTCTCACTATATTCTATGCCTAAACACAACCCCTCTAAACACCCCTCTCCCCCATGCACTCCCCAAGCATCTACCACAGAGTTTTAGGTCTTTGTCACATTCGAAACCTCTTGGGGGCCTGGGACGAGCACCCCTGCTTCCCAACAAACACTGAGATAAAGAACAAATGTACTTTGAAAAACTAAGGGCTCATTGACTACCGACCAAAAGGGAAACTTAAATATTGAAATAAAAAGGTGCACATTGAATCCTGAACTTAATAGAACTTTAACAATGTGAACAATAAAAGTGCACCTTTGAAGACAGTGAACCTTTTGTGTGTGAATGCAGTGTGACAAGGCCACAGATTGGACTAGGTGGGTGAGGAACACATGGTGGCAAGGCCACAAGGCTAAAAGGAGAAGCCAAGGAAGTGTCAGATCATCCCCAAAGCCAAGAGGCCAACAAAAGGAGCCAAGTGAGGGTGACTTGATGCACAGGAGCCAGTGCCAAGTAAACCTGTGTGTGTTCCAAGGAGTCCTGGGCCCCTGGTTTGCGTGACCTGTAATGGGTGGACCATGTGGTCTAACAACTGCGCCTAGAACAGAGAGCCCTGCATCGTAAACCATAAGACTGTCAACCACAGCCTAAGGAAACCATGGCATCTGAGCTGGCAAGGTGGGCCAGAAAGAATTTCAGTTTGACCTGGTGTTTTGTTAAGACTTTTTCCTTTTGAAGACTATAATAAGTATAGGGGGCAGAATTGAAGTCTCAGGAAAGGGAACCCTGAGGCTTATAAGAACCACCCTTTGTTGTCTTGAGAGTAGAGTCTCAAGACCCCTTTTTCTTTTGGATTGTGTTACTTGAACCTTGGGGAAGGGAACCCCAAGGGTTGGTTTGGATGTGTGCTGCCCTGAACTGGAAGTAGGTAAACTTTGAGACTTTTTCTTGGAACTTTCTTGTACTTTGGGAAGGAGAGCAGAAAGTACGCTGTGAGCTGTCAGAAGCTTGAAACTTTAAATTGAACACTATTTCCTTTGACTGTGACAGCCCTACACATTGGTTAATTTTAGTTGCAAGGGCAAGGACAGGTTTTGGACAAGAACAGACTTTTAAGTTGAACTCTTTGACTCAGACTTTCCTTAGTTTCATTCAGGTAGAGAACCTGCACCTTAGCATAGGGCAAGTTAGGCATTCAACCATCCTGACGTTTAAGTTAATAAATATCTTTTTTTTTAAATGTTAAGTCTGTTGTCTGTGTCATACTTCATGATGCCTTCACAATATAAAGAAGAACTCTGGTTCCAAAATGAGTGTAAGGATGTATGATTGTATGGTTTCCTCTTTTTTCCTGTCATCTTGTTTAGGTGCAAAAACAATGTAAATGTGAATGATTTTAATGAATCTAGTAATGTAGGACTTGATGAGGTGTTATCTAGATCACAAAGAAGGATTGATTCTGAAATGATGAGAAACTATAATAAAGTAGATTCATATCAAGTAGTGGATGTGCATGGCTTTGCAGCTGATAATGTCTGGTATCAGAATATGAGAAGAGTGGGGAGAGAGAGATCTGCAGAGTCTTGTTATGTCTGCTCTCTTATCCCCATGCTTCTGGTGTCCCTAGAATGTTCATTTTTTATGAAATAGAGTCAAAGGAAGCACTGTGTCTGGTGCATCTAGCCTAGTGTAGGGTTCAATGGCAGTTCCAATGGCAATCAGTTTCAGCTTCTGTCATACCTATTGATGAGTGTTCAAAAAAAGATTGTAAAGAGCAGAAGAATGTACGCTGTACGCAGAGTGCATTTGAATTTGGAAGAGTCTATTGTCACGAACAATCAATGGGAGCAAGGGGTGAAGAGTTGCAGAGTTGGAGGAATTAGGGGGGTTTCAGAAGAAGCAGTGACACATATTAGTAATGATTGTGGATATATCTGGAAGGTAGATTTGAAATGTCTGATGTGGCTCAAAGGGCCAGAGAAATCTGTGTAGATCCAATTACTTACATGTTTTTCTCTGTGTTTTAATGGCGATGGCATAGTGCCTGTTGGCACAAATGGCAACTGCAGTCATACACTTCGCATTGCTCATTTGACTGGAGGAACAGCTGTAGTACTTATGTGTCTTGGTCTTGTGGACAGTTCTCTTACTGGCAATTACCTCTTGCCTGGTGAGTTGTGTGCAGTATCACTACACTGCACATGCCTGTTCTCATTGTACTTGAAAAACATTTGATACTTGCGAGAACGATGCCTAAAGCCACATCTGTGCCCATTTTGTCTCCTGTACCTCTCACTTCCCTTGTTTTATCAAATATAAACACTCTATTGACTCTGTCCGGATGAGAGAAAGTGGATCCTTTAGAACAGACTAAGAGGTTGAACTACTTATCTACAGCATCTATAAAAGCCCTGAAGAACATTCCTGACCAATATAGAATGTGTAGTAGAACTGAGATCATCTTTTCTTCTCTTTTGGCCCCCGGTGTTCAAGCTATTGGTAATGCAAAGTGGCTCCAGGTCACTCGCTAGAAACCTTTATTGTTTAACTGTTCAGAATCAGCTATCAGTGCTATAAAGGAGGAAATGCTAGCTTTGAGGCGCATGACTCTGCAAAACTGGTACATCCGCGATCTCCTGACAGCCATGGAGGGGGCGTTTGTCAGAAAATTGGGAGCACATGTTGCACCTTTGTGCCCCCTAATGACTCAGATTGGGACTCTGACACAGACACTTGCTGCATTGCCGAAACTTAGGGTGGTCATGGAGAAAGAGGCAGGTATTAAGAATGACCCTTGGTTGGACTCTCTTTTTTCCTTGGGTACCTTCCTGGATAAGCACAGCTGTGAAGATCCTCATGCCAATTTCTGTTTTTCTGTATATTATTTTTTGTACCTGTGAGGTGCTCTTAAAATGCTGTTCTGATAAGATATTTAAAGCAGTTGCCATGATGACTGTTAAACTGTCCAAGGCAAGGGGCATTGCCATTTCACATCACATAGGTACTCAGACTGAGTTGGAAATGAAGCCAGGGTTGGTTGGGTCCCCGGGTACTATCTTATCTCCTCCACCAGATTGGGATGATTGTGTGCAGCAGTGGGTAGATTGTAGAAATGATGAATTAACTAAAGAGGTGAATCTTGGTATGGTCGAAAATGGTCTCGATGTGAAAGAAAGGTTTACATTGCATGCACCATATTGGTGACTGGGGTAGACGCAATGTTAATGCGATGTTGTAATCTGGTGTGTATCTAGTATAGTTAATGGAATGGGATGAGTGTTACTATTAGTGTTATTTTGTGTATAGTTTGATAAATTCTAGATTTGCATACATGTAGCAACATGATGACAACCATGCGACAGGACAAATCTGTGGATGGCGGAGCCACTGTGAGGGATGCTGTAGTTCTGAACACACGAACACGCATATACACATAGGGGTTTTCAAGGGAAATATATTTGGAATATTTGGTGAAGAGGGGGTGCATGGTGAATACATGGGAAGGTCGTACAGAGCAGACCGCTCATAGCTGGGATTTGTGTAGGCTGCAGAAACCTGGGTTGGTGAGTTGAACTTTGTGTGACCTGGAGAGTTGGTTGACTGGAGTCAAAGGAAGGGGGAATTAAGCAAACTGCGTTTGACAAGCTGTGATAATATCAAATTGTAATTTGAAGTCAGGACTAAATTAAGTGATAGTGGGTGATAGGCTTATGAATTGGTGCTGTTGTGCATAAGGTATATAATCCTCCTGAGAGTTTATTATTCAGTGACCAGGGGCATCCCACCACATGGCAGTGTCATCTTGGGGCCAGTTAATAAACTAGGTGCAAGAGGTACTTAAGGGCAGAGTGGCAATTGGATTATGGTTTTCAATTAGGTTCTCAGGAAGATGACCAGGATTTGACATGACACCATGTGGGCTGAAATGCAGTCGCAATAGATTAGCATGAAACAAAAAATGCCAGGGACACCAGTAAGTCTGGGCAGATAAGATTTTTATTGCTGGTTCAAAGGAAACTTGTTTATTTCTCTCCCTCCTCATATTGATGACGTGTTCTTGTAAAGGCCATGTGCATCACATCCGGGGATAGAGGTCTCCGACCAGATGGGATTGTTGTAGGTGAATAAGTAATTATGTGCTGATATCATGATCAAATATGGAAACAGTCCAAAAGAGGTTGTACTTGTAAATATGAGCTAATGTAAATGCATGTTGAAGGGGATGGAGTTTAGGTTAATGTGTCTAATAAGAGCATGGGAACTTAGGGAGGATTAGATTTCCTTGTATAGGGTTAGCTAATCATGTTTGGGGGGATGAATTTGTAACACAATATATGGTAGTGTGTTGCATGTTGCAACAATGTATATAAGATGTAGCTTCTGCGTGGTTCAAGGAAAATCGGGTTTGTTCAGTTTCTAAAGTGCGTCTAGCCCCCCCCATACGTTTGTATACAATGAACTTGCTTTACTGACAAATGTGCACTCACTTCTTGACAAGTGGACTTGTTTTGAGCAGAGTGAGACAGAAACAGAAGTCAATGCATTTTGGACCTGAAGTCCATCATCAGGTCTGGTTCAATGAATGATACAAAAAAACAATTTACAATCTGGTGGAAACATAGTTGTAACGTTAACATAAAGGAATTCTTAAAGTAGCTAAAAGGAAGAAATTTTGAACTTAATACAGTAAACAGGACATGGCACGGGGGATGATCCCTCCCACAAAATTAAACAACTAGAATACTTAATTAGAAAAGAAATAAAATAAAAAACGTCATGCACCGACTTTGACAAAATATCACAGGGTACAAAGGATACCCAGAGGACTACAAATGCCTTTATGTCCTACCTTTTGTAAGGGGAGTAAGGAATTTGTAAGGAAGTGGGAACTCATACTTAATAAATGCTCATTAGATCTAATTCGACTCACGATTCAAGAGTGGTCAGTTCATTTGAATCACTTGAATAAGGAAACAACAGCTATCACATCAGATCGAATTGCTACATTAGGACAAGAAGACATAACATCCATACTAGAAGATATAAATAGTAAATTAGAAAGTTACAAATCCAAACTTGAATGCAAAAAAATACAGAAATTGAAGAGAGAAACAAATTATTATTTGCATGAAGAGGTATGCACCTGAATGAATAGATATAGGAATCAGAGAGATAGTAACAAAAAAGTCAAGCTCTTCTGAATTCTCTAGCTCAGATTCAAAGACCAATATCACTGACACCAATAGTAAAATTGAACAGAACCTCAATCGGAGAACAACATAAATACAAGAACAGAGTACAACTAACACACTAACCAAAGTACCACAAAGACTGACTGTGAATTACTTAGTTCGGGATGTAAGAAGAAAAGAACCAGGCTAGGTAGTAGGAAGAAACAACATATAGAGAGTTCAGAACAGATATCCATCATGCATAACTTAGTTATTAACTACCCTATAAGAACACTGACAACAGCAGAGACTAACATCTTTCAGAAAGGGCTCAGTTTTGTTCAGACGTATAGTCAACCTTTTTAACACCAAAATGGAACTTTTCAAATTAATTTGCAAAATTAAGCTAACAATTTTTTTGCCAATCTAGAGACGAAAGACCACTGGTTGAAGTGTATGAAAAGAAGTAGTGAACACACCCTCCCATGCACCATTCAAACCCCTAAACAAATGCACCTGCTGGTTTCTTTTTAAAATCAAAGTATAGGAACAGTAAAACTTAATTTTAAAAAGTAGATGAGCGGCGCTCCCAACCGCTCCTGCCCATTTTGACCACTGCGAAAGACACGAAGATCACAGATAAGGATGAGATGTAATACTTGCAATTAAAATGTAGAAGTACTTTTATGGCACCTGTGGCGCACTCCACAATTGATGTAATCCTTGAGACAGTTCTCAGAGAGTTAAGAAATGAACATACAAAGCAGCTAAATTTAGTTATCTTAATAAAAATGATGTAGATGTTATCAGAAATGTATATGAGGATGACAGTATCACAATTGGTCCAGCCGATAAAAAGGGGGAGAACTGGTCATCATAAATACTGATGACTATGAAGCCGAGTGTAACAAACAGTTTAGTGATAACCAAATATATGCTCTACTTGAACGGGATCCCACACTTAAAATCTCAGAGAAACACAAAGTCTTGTTTCAAAGGGCAGAGAACCTAGAATGGATTAACAACCAGACTGACATATTTTTACATAAAACATACCCTAAGAAACTGAATTTTTATCTCCTCCCCAATATTCATAAGCCCCTAGAGAAGCCTCCTAGTAGGCCAATTGTATAATCAACAGAGGGGATTCTACAACCCCAAGGAATCTATGTGGATACTATTCTGCAGCCCATTATACTGAAATATAACACCTATATCAAAGACAAAACACATTTTTAAATATCCTCAATTATCTTGTTCTGGAGACACACAACCTCTTAGTGACTATAGACGTGAAAACCATGTGCACATCTATACCCCATGATAAGCGTTTAGAAGGAGTGGAATGGATCCTGCTGAAGGATGGATAATTAATCATTTGCTTACTTGATTTCTTATCACAAAACTCATATTTCAACTATAAATCCAACTACTAACTCCAAATCAGTGGAACCTCTATGGGTCAACAGTTTCATGTTAAAGTGTGAGGTAGACTACATCCTAAAGCATCCAGTATGGCATAAATACATTAGATACTGGCGAAGCTACATTGACAATGTCTTTATGGTCTGGATGGGTACTGTTAAGATTCTACATAACTTTCTTGAGTATCTGAATACCATTGATTTACGGATCCAGTTAACACCTGAAATCGGCGATCCAGGCATACATTTCTTGGATGTTCAAATTGAACCTAATGTACCAGGCTTTAACACCATTATCTACCACAAACTCACTGACCACAATAACCTGCTTCACCATTTAAGTTTCCATCCACCCACGACATTGAAGAGTCTTCCTTATAGTCAGCTACCACTGGTTAATTGCATAGTCAGCAATAAAGATGCATGTAGACAAGAATACACTAAAATGGTAAAGAAACTCTTAGAGTGGGGCTACTCTAATGAGGAACCTGAGGTAGGACAAACAAAGGTGAACTAAAAAACTTGAACTTCATTACGTAGTGCCAAGAAAAGAGAACACAAAATCTGTACAGGTGGTCTTTGTGAGCAAATATTGTACCCAGTCATCCAAATCAAAAAAGTGTACTTAAACACTGGACTATGCTTATATGTGATGATGAACTACAGGATATTTTTAAAGATACACCAATAGTTGATTATCAAAGAGGTAATAACCTTAGAGATCTACTTTTTTATACCAAAAAAGACCATAGTCAAAGGGTAAAAATCACAAGAGTGGGAACATTTTCTTGTCTGTCTTGTTGTAATTGCAACAGTGTAAACAAAGGCAGCATTGTTCGGCAAGCTAAAACAGGAGACAGAATTGCATTACACCGTTTTGCACCCTGTGACACCACTAATGTAATATATGTTTTAAAATGCTCCTGTGGCCTCTTATTTGTAGAACAGACAAGCCGTAAGACAAAAGTGAGGTGGAACGAACACAGGTCCAATATCAGATTGCATAACCTTAACTCGTCAGTAGCTAGACATTTTGATGAGCGAGAGATCTCAAATAGCACAAGTTCGATATCAAATCTTAGAGGTAATAGAGACTAAGAATCTCAACATAAGCATCAACAAGAAACTTGAACAAAGGGAGGCATCATGGAATGGCATGGATAGAATGAATGAAGAGCTGTGTCTTAACTATTTTCTGTAAGAAACCACATTCTTTTTTCAGTTTGATAGTTTTTATTAAGATTATAAAAAGGGTAAGAACTGCATGATCGAAACCATACAGATAATCATATAGACAGAAAATATTTGTAGTGTAAATGAAAACAATTGAGCAAAACTGTCAAATATAATGCTGTGCAAAACAGGCAAACTAGTACTTTAAAGATGTCAAGTACCAGCCATACGCTACAAACTCTGCATCAAAAAGACAAATGCAAAAGTAATAGACAAACAAGGGCAACAGACAAGGGGACAGACAAGGAAAACAAAAGGAAGGAAGAGAAGGGAAGGAGCATATAACATTATAACATTATACACTCTGAAATTGAGTTGAGGCACAAGTCAAAAACAAACGTGCGATTCAATTTGAGGAAGAAGAGATGGTAAAGCAACATCCATTTGTGCAGTAATGGACAGCTCAAGAGCCATGGGAAGTCAAGTTAAAGTGGTCCAAATAGCGAATGAAATGAGCCCATTTAGCATTATATTTGGGAATGGCATCAAGGTAAATGGCCATACAGTGTTCTATTCTCTGCACATGATATATGTTGTTCCACCATCCCTTAATGGAGACATTTTGCAAGTTTTTCCAATTGGTATTGACGAGCTTAAGAGCGAGAGCAATAAAGCGGTCATAGAGCTTAGCTGATTCTTAACATTATTGATGGCATGACTACCTAGGAAAACATTCAGAAATGAGAGCGGGATATTGACAGTAAAAATGAAGTGAAGAAAAATGAAGTGAAGAAATTGCCACACCTCTTTCCAAAACTTGAGTACATAAAGGCAGTCGTAAAACATGTGTTTATAGGAAGCAAGGGCATCTCCACAGGACCAGGACCAGAACTTGTCACGTGCATTAGATTTTGATTTAGATAATTTCAGGGGATTAATGAAGGCTCTATGAAATAAAAGTACCTGTTTTGCGTAATGTTAGCAGAGGTGGAGACACCCCTAATCTTCACAAAGAGTTGAGACCAAGTATTATCATCCAAGGTAACACCAAAGTCAAACTCCCATTTAGATTGCACAAACCATTTAGAGGTAGGATGATCCATATTACTCAAAATTGTATAAAATGTTGTGGCTGAGACATGAGAAGCCACGGTTAATAGCAGGAGTCTAGAGGCATCAGGTAATAGAGTACAATTCACAAAACGCTGCAGATGCACTTACCAATTTATTGTAGAAATTGAAATCCGAAGTAGGAATGGGGAAGAGATATTTTAACTGTTGGAATGAGAGAAGGGAGCCATAATCTGATAAATAAATCTGATGCCTTTATTTAACCAGGATTTGCAGTAGAGTGCCATGCCGTTCATAGCAATAGATTTGTTGTGCCACAGAAATGGAGAGAGACTCTGGGAAGGGGATTTTTAATGGGGAAAGAGAAACAGTCTCAAGGCCGAGGTGAAAACCTTGCAGGGGTCTGAGAATGAGGCATAGATGTGACTAAAGAGGTAAATTAGATCAGCAATGTCATACGGGAGTACGTTTTTTTTTTTTGTGAGAGGGAACAGATGTGGTGAACCAGCAACAGGACTGTTTGAGTAAGAAGGCAGAGTGATACACTTTAAAATCTGAATATCTGCCCCCCCACACCATCATATGAGGCTTTTAATTTGCCCACAGCAATTCCTTTACACTTCCCTGACCCCTAATGGAAATTGAGAAGAATTGAATTAATGGAATTGAAAAATGAGGAAGGTAATGGGACCGGGAGTAGTTGCAGATAGTACAAAACAATAGGGGACATCATCATTGTAATGGTATCTAGATGATAAAGGGGTGACCAACTCATTGTGAGTTCTTTGAGTTTGTTGCCTAGTAACTCGGCATTCATTTTTATGGTGTTAACCACAGTAAAAGCAAATCATAGACCTAAATATTTAATTGAGTCCTGACACCATTTAAACCCGAACACGTCCAGATCATGCTTAACACAGAAAGAGTTCAGAGGAAGAATCTTGGACTTATCTCTGTTAAGCTTGTAACCAGAAACCAAGGACAACTGACACTGTCTGTCCAGCAAATAAAGAAGATGAGGCTTGAGGTTTTTAATATGAATCAAAATGTCATCAGCATGCGCAGGAATTTTAGCACTAGATGTTCCATATGAGATCCCAGGGATGTTTCCATCTGATCGAATGAGTTCTAATAGAGGTTCTAGAGAAAGAATGTAAAGAATGGGGGAGAGAGGACAGCCCTGCCTGGTGCCTCTTAGCTAAGGAAAGAAGGATGAGATTAGACAGATAGAAGATTTAGGGCAGGAATAAAGACGTTTAATGAGGCATATAACATTTTCCCAACACCCATGACAACGAAAAAGTTTGAAACATGAAATCCCGGTTGACCCAATCAAAGGCTTTTTCAGCATCGATTGCAAGATTGTCCTTTTCATCCTTCGATACCATGTGTAGAGCATTCATTAGAAGCCTTGCATTCACAGATATGTTCCTACCTTTGACATAGCTAAACCTGATCAGACTTAATCAAGGCGAGTAGAGAAGATTCAATCCTGTTGGCCAGAACTTTGGCAAAAGTCTTGCTTTGCATGTTAATGAGGGAGAGTGGTCTGTAATTATTGGGAAGGTCGGGTCTTTATTGGCTTTGGGGAAAAGAATAAAAAGTGCCTCGGAGAAGGAACCAGACAAACTTTTCTGAGATGCGAAATAGGAGTACAGCATCTTTAACCTGGGAGAGAGGGAACTAATGAAGTAATTGAAAAATTCAATGGAGGGTCCATCAGGACCAGGGGCCTTCCTTCTACCCAACCCCTTAATAGCATGATTAATCTCAAGCAGTGTAACCTCTCCCTCTAAATGGGCAAGATTAGTCTGAGAGTATGATAATCTATTGATCTTATTCAAAAAAGAGTCAATACGAGCAGGAGAAACAGACATCTCGGGGGTACATAACAGAGCAAAATTGTTTGAAGCAGTTTAGAATATCATCTGGGTTAGTCAAGAAGGTGCCAAATGTATCCTTAATGCGCAAGATAAAGGTTTTTTCGTTTTTGGTCTTAAGGTATGATGCAAGGGATTTGCCAGCCTTGTTGGAGGTCTAATAAATCTTGGTTTTATATTTTTACAGCACCCAAGCAGCCGTTTCAGTGAGTTCTTTATTTATCTGAAAGTCCTTGAGATGTGTTTTATGTTCTTTTCTTTTCTTACAAGAGTAAGCGATGATATAACAACGTAATGTCGCTTTGAAGGCATCCCAATTAGTGACTACTGAAATATCACAGTCTAGGTTTTAAGAAAAATACTGTTGCTGAAATGAATGAAATGACTGGATAAACTGTTGATCTTCTAGCAAACTATTGTTAAATCTCCAACGGGAAGATTACTTTTTCATATGAGCAAGGTTAAACGTGGTAGAGACAGGGGTATGATCGGAAATGATCATGTTAGAAATAGAGGAGTCAATGATAGAAGCAGTGAGAGATTTTGATGAAAAATATAATCAAGACAAGAAAGAGTGTTGTGATGGGGTGAGTAGAAGGACTACTCTAAGTGAGTTGGGCGAGAGAGCCTCCAAGTGTTGATAGGCCAGTCTCAGCTAGACAATGCGTGAAGGCCTTATGGGACTTGGAGCTTTTAAAAAATACACTTGGATTTCCTGTTTAAAAAGAAATCCTGTACCTGGTTAACACGCCTCACAGAATGAGGTTATTAAGGCAAGAACTAACAATAATTTGTTTAATAGAATCCCAGAAATCAGGGTCACGGAGCGTGGGGCCATAACCATTCATAATAGATAGAGAATCAGAGCCAATCAGAAGTTTAACCCAAGCCCAATGCCCATTAGTGTCAGCATCCTGTGCTAATGTTTTGAAGGACACTTTTTTCCTGATAAGTATAGCAACACAGTTTTTCTTGCCCACAGCACTGCTAGCAATAACATCTTTAATCCAGAATGATTTAAGATTCATGACTTCAGGAAGAGATAAGTGAGTCCCCTGTATACATGCTACAGATAGTTTAAGTTTATTAAGGTGTGAGATGATCATGTGTCTTTTAATAGGGTTGTTACACCAAGTCACACACTTAATAACCATAGCAGCACATAAATGTAGGTGAAGAGAACAGCAAAATATGGACCAAAACACAGTACAAAATAAGAGTAATCCAGAGAAGAATGCACCATAAATTCAAATGCAGATTCAAAAACATGCAATTGTGACATAAACGGCCTCAAACAAGGACCAAACACAAAAGGAAAGAGCATGAGGATAAAGCGGGAGGGAAGGAAGGCCTGACCATAGATAACGTGTGTTTACAACTGAGGGGGGAAAAACACTATTCCAGGCAGCAAACCATATACAAAATGTATAAAACTTGTAGGGTCAGGCTATAAAACAGGGAAAACAGGGAAAAACACACACAGACAGTCCTCTACAGGAGATGGGTCACAAAACCACACCAACCCATCAAAAATACAGAACAAAAGTTAGTAACAATAATGCATAGAATTAGTTCAAATAAACCACCAAATACAGAAGAGGATGAAGATCCTGAGGTAGAAGGTGAATCTAAGAAAAGCAATGTATCCATGCCTTCAGTTTTTATGGAGCAAATTAAGACCGTCAAGTCAGCAGGATCAGCAAATATGGCTGTTCGCCCATCATGAGTTATTTTTAATTAGCAAGGATGATAAACGCTGTATTTCACGTTTAACTGTTTCAAGGCTGGGCAAAAAGACAGAAATACCTTACGACATTGAGCAGTCTTTTTTGCCACATCTTGCATGATATGAATTCTGCTGCCATGCCTGCTTAGGGGGTTCCTCTCCTTAACCTTCGAGATTAGAAGCTGGAGTTGAATAAATTCAAGAAGATAAGATATCAGCGTACAACGAGGTTGATGAGATGACGAGGAGCTTCTGACTGGACAGATGCGATGGGCACGCTGGATGTTGAGTGAGATATCTGGTTGGAGGCGAAGCAGGACTGGCAGCATCTTCTGTAGGAATGATATGGGACCGGACCCTTCACATCCATCAGGTAGACCAGCGACGTGCAGATTAATTCACCTACTTCTGTTCTCCAACTCCTCAGTATGTCTTTGAAGTTCTTTGATTGTTTTTTCAAGCGATACCACAATTGGGGTGACATCCTCTACGAAACCAACCCTTCTCTCCATTTCATCCATTCTACCTTCAAAACCTTTCCATCTGTCATCACGTTGCTGTAAGTTTGGTTAGTGGTTTCAATGAAGGGGTTTTGAGCTCTAATCGCTTGTACAATAGCCTCAATAGCTGGAACAGCAGGAGAGAGTGGTGGCGGCGAATCACTTTTAAGATTGGCTGACAGAGGGCTTGAATACTTGGTGGTGGGCTGTAATATTTGCCTTTGATTGCCCTTACCAGAAGCCATGGCAGCAGCTAAGATAGGCCGCTGTGAAAATGGAGCTGAATAAAAGCGGTGATAGAGCACTGATGTAGAAGAGTCGACGAGGTAACAAAGTGTAAAGGTCTGAGCCTTAATGGCTTAGAAAACCCAGACCAGTTGTAATGTTCAATATGAGGTGTATAGATGGCACCAGAAGTACAGCATCCAAGAAAAAGAAAAGTGAAAATGTACAACACATTAAGAAATTGTGGGATGTTCTGACCCACTAGGCTCTGCCCTGCAACATCACTGTGTGCTGCTTTCATCAAAAACAACAGAATGGCTGCCAAAAAGCCCGATGTGCGCTAAAAATCTCTGTGAAGTGCACAGGGAAACCAGAAAAATAGGCTGCCAATCCATTTTGCCTATGTCAGTGGTAAAACAGAGACCACACTACCAAAACCTGTCATTGGGCTGCCCACAGAGTGAAATAGAACTGCTTGAAAAGGAAAGGCAGTACTGCATTGCCAGGAAAACCCAGAAGTGCTTAAAAATCCGTTTTTCCTTGGCTGTTGAAAATGCAAAATCATGTTCCCCAAACAACAGAGAAGATCCAACATCCTTGTGGAGTGTTCACCATCACCTTATTTAAGGAACCCCCATAAGCACAATGTCAGGAGAAGCACCTTTCATCACAGAAATATCCCCATTCAAAAAGGTGCTTGCCTGGAAAAGCCTGTCAGATATGGGCGCAGTACCGCCGCTCGCTTGTGTCAAAGCTGTCATTTACTTACCCTCCCCAGACTTCCAAGGGCACATCAAAAATAGAACAGCCGGGCAGATCCATACAAGTAGAGCAGAGCTATAACCTGATAGCTGCAACCCAGAACAAACCCGTCAGATCCATTCCAGAGGCCGTGCAGTGTCCCGAGTGCCGTGCTGCGTGCAGAAACCAGCGCCTGAATCCTGTCCGGTGGGCTAGCAGAATTCCAGTGCAAAACCCTTGAGGAGATCTTTGACGGGCCATTCCAAACCATAGTTGTGAGTATCTAGCATAGAATTGTCCATAGCCAATCTCTTATCCTTAAGTAATCCAATCCAAAACCATTCTACCATATCCAGAACTGCATTGTAGAATCTCTTTTGTCTTTTCTGAATCTTTCCCTCATCCATATAGTCCTTTGTTAATTGTAGTGATAATATCATCTTTGCGCTAATATATTTGCTGAAGAAAGACAAGTGTCTCGGCGGGCAAAAGTCAGAACAGAGGCGCCGCTGATCTGGTGGCTGTCCATTTGGGTATCTTGTATCTTCATAGCCTCCCTAGTGTAAAGAAATTCCTATTTGTAATTCAAAAGCGCATCTTTCATTTGTAAATTTTGACTCTTTCTGAAAAAAACAACCTCTACTAAAACCTTCATATTTTCTGAACCGTACATGCTCAACCAAATCTAAAACCGCATTCCAGCTCCTTATAGTTTTGCCGCAATCGCGTTTGTCGCGCGTTGAAAAGTTTGCCGTGGATTTTTCGTTTGGCTCAATTTCCTCACGTGTAAAATAGCTATCCTATGCATCTGACCTCAGAATTCAGTTTTCAATCTGCTAGTTATCCAATCGTCATTGCTAGTTTTTACCTGAAACTATACAGAGCGGCTCCCACAAGTTTTGAATCCAATTTAGAGAATTAAATTAATTTTTCAATGTTTGTTTTTCCCATTCATTCAAAACCACATTCAAAAGCATTTGACCTGTTTTGAAATCATTCTTGTTTCTCTCTATGCTTGCTGAGGGGAATTGGGATTATAACTGTATTTGTTGAGTGTTTATTCCTGAAGCCTGTGTTCTCTCCTTCTATCTCTATATTGCAGATTGGGGGAATTGAGTAGTGTGCATGGGGAAACAGTGACATTGCATTTGACTGAACCCACACAACGTTTTATTCTGTGCTGCATGATTTTTCTTATCCATACTCCTTATGATTAATATGATTGTTGATTGTAACATCACCCATGGTGATCATTGTATAAATATTAATAGTGTGATATCTAGATATTGCTCAAAATTCATAAAAGTGTCATATATATCTTGTTCAATTTCTTTAAATAAATCTTTTAACTTTGCAAAACAACCTGCTTCTTGGTTCAGTGAGACCGGGGGAGGGATCCAAAGTGAGGTGCGTGATATAAGGGTACATCATTCAGAAATAGAAGAACTTATAGACAAAAATATATAATGAAGGGTTCCAACTGTGCATCACACGCTAGGCATTGACTTAGGTGGAGTGCGGGTTGAAATTACTTACAAGATGGGGGCTCGTCTGGGATTTCTGAATTAGATATACCACTTGTGACAGTCTAATACAGTGTGCTAACTAGTGGGGTACATAATCACTGCTGGGCTACCACGCTGTGTTACACTGTGAACAAGCACCCCTCAACAGGAACACTCTAGGGAATTGGTCTGTTTTGCAAAAATAAAATAAACTTCTGTAAGTCAGGAAGGAAATTAATATTTCCAGAATGGCGACTGTGATAGAGATGAATATGGCTAAAGAACACCTATTTCATAAATTATTTGTAAGGGGTGAATGGACAGAGCAGGATCAGAATGTGTGGTTGCAGGCAATCACAGAACAGATCACTGCAACAGGGTTAGATACATGGCAAGACCAGGGTCCATTACATATGGCCCTGAGTCAACTATATATGGCCCTTAAGACAAAGGAAGAGCAAAACAAGATTACCAAAATAGCGGCATATCTATACTTGCATATTGGAGCAATACAGGACAAATATGCTGAAGGCCAAGATCCGGCAAACAAGCAACTGAAGGCATTAGGAAAGGCCCAAACTGATCTGGACTCTTCTGAGCAGAGGCTACAGAAGAGCCAGGAGTCCGAAAATGAAAGTAGACAGTACATAATCAAAATAAAAGAGGACATGGGTAACCTGCAGCAGGAAAAGGCAGAAAAGGATACCAGCATTCTGGCCTTGCAGAAGGAGTACCAAGAATGTTTGGACTCTCTACTGCAAAGCCAGAAAAAGCTGGAGCAACAAATACATTTCAGCAGGGCATGCGCAGAGCAGATAGTCAACCTGCAAAGCCACCTACACAGAGAGAAGGAAGAGAGTAATAAATGTATCCTGAAAGACCTGGATACCCAGGAAGAATTTGATGAAGAGCGCCAGAAAGCCGGTGTGCTCCAAAGACAGAGGGAAAAGCTGGCTGCAGAGAGGCAGGCTCTGGCTCAGGAAATGGACACCTTAGGCAAGGAAGTCTGTCAATTAAAAGAGAAATTACACGAAAATCACCTCGCCCTTCAGGGACTGGGTGACCTCCAAAAAGAGCATGAAAGATTGTTAGAGTACACCAGGAGGGTGGAGGAGGTTCTAGCCAGGAAGGACCAGGCCAGTCTGGACAGGACTCATGAGGTTACCCTCCTGCAGCAAAGACTGGCCCAGTACTCTAAAACAACACAGGAAGCACAGAGAGAAAATGAGGTTCTCTGTGAGAACAATGACAGGCCCCACAGGCAGGTAGCCATGCAAGAGAGATTGATAGAAACTAGCAAGGCCTTGATAGAGGAACAGAAAGCTCAGATTCTTGCATGCCAACAGGGAGCAGGAGCTGACAGAGATGAGGCTTGCTGGGAAAGGGAAACACCTGAGCATAACCTCAGGAACCCTAGTACCAGAGGCCTTCATCTCTTCCAATCCCTGGACTCTGCCACCCCCATGTCGACTGGTGCACATGAGCCAAGGGCCACGGGCAGGGCAGATTTCAATCCAATCAGAAATAAGGGGATCATAGACCAGCACCTCCCAGGAATGGATGGGCGGGCATCTGGGTATAGTGGGCCTACTCCATGAGAGTAGGCCAACTAAGGGCATCCTGAAAACATCTGCCCAGCTAGGACAGTGGGGGGGGGGGTACTCATCAAGTCCTGGGAGGAAGGAGCAATCAGAAGACTCATCTGAGTGCCCCAGGACACAGGAGACTAGGTCCCCACATTCTGCCAGCCATTCCCAGGCTCACAGAATCCGGGAGAGCCTAGAAGACCAGATGGACACCTCTGGGAGCAGTGCCTCTGAGTCAGAGGAGGAGTGGACCAGTGTTACCTGAACCAAGAAGGCCAATAAGGCAAAAAGGGCCTTGCTCAAGGACCCCCTCAAACAAATCAAAGCGATACGGAGCGTCATCACACCTTATCATAAGAACGCTAAATATTCTGTTTGGGAGTATTTAGAGCTGGAAACTTTCCATTTGAAGGACAGCCACAGCTGTATTCAATATGTGAAATGGACCTTGTCACCAGAATACTCCAGCTTCTTTGCGGGCCTGGAGGACCAAAATGGTCCACATATAGGGCGGCCATATTGAAGCATGTTTCTGTGCACCGAAATCCTCAGGAGGCTTGCAAGGCAGCCTACAACTTGTAATGTGGGGAGGATCAGGCCCCACAAGAATTTGTGCAGGAATTAAAGTGTGCCTTTGCGCACACCACCAGAAGGGTGCGCATGGACAGCAAAGAATTTGTGAATACTTTTTTCCACGCTCTCCCCAAATACATCATGACCCAGCTAGTGAGAGATTTCCATGAGAAAAGATCACTAGACTGGGTCATTGAACAGGCCACACGAATATATGAGGTGCAAAAGCCCATAGAAAAAAAAATAATGCAAAAAGCCCCAAACCAACCAAAACCCCTGCTGCTGCTAAGGTGGCAGAGGTGAAAGTTGCCCCCATTTTAGATTTGGAGATGGGGGGCCTAAAAACCTGCCTGCCCAAAATCAGAATAATCCCAAGCCCAGAAGGCCCTCGGGCCAGCCACAAACAGGGAGCCAAGGAGGTAGTCCCACAAATGGGATCCCTCACTCCCCTGACTACATAAGTCCCAGCTACAAGGGGAACAGACCTATCTTGGGTTATGCGTGGACTCCTCCAGCCCAAGGGGGGATCTAACCAAACAGCATCTAACCAAGGGAACTTCCCTCCTCACTTCCGCCAGGAGGGCAGAAATTCCCCAAATCCTGGACAGAACTTCTTCACCAGGTACCCGCAAAACTTTCAACCCCCAAACCATCCATCCGTCTTTCCCCAATTTCCTAAGCCCAGACAACCCAATCCAGGAGAGGGGAGGCCAAGGGTGGAGGGGTACTCAAATTTTTCAAACCTGTGGTATTTTCAGAGAAGGGATAGCTACCCTTCCCGGGATCAGCCCAGGGGAGACAACAAAACCCTGTATCAGCCTGAGCGGGTGTCACAGCTAGAGCGCCAGGTCCAAAACAATGCACAGGATCTGGGTCACATGCTGAGGGCTGAACAGAACCCTCAGACGAGCATGCCGGCGCAGAATGCCTCAAACTCCGGACCTGGTGCTCCAGAGCATTGATGGGGCAGAACCCCTACAAACTACCGGTTCCCAGGGAGGAGGCACAAGGGGAAGGGGAGTGTAAAGCCTTGGAGGAAGCTTCCTTCCCAACTTGTAGAAAGCCCCTGGAAACCCAGGAACCGGAACAAAAATCTCCTGCCCCTGAAAGTCTGCCACCCAAGGAGCAGAGGTGGGGTAGGAGAAACAAATAACCCAAACAGACCCATTTTGAGGAGGAGGTACAAATCTTCCAATTTGAAGGAGAGGGATCCTCAGAGCATCCTGCGAAAAGGATCTTCTCCTTCAGAGATGGTGGAACTCCTCCCAAAGAAAAATGGGTCCCAAAGGATCCAAATCCAGACTGGGTAGATGTGGGGACTGAGCTAGCGATGCCCATCATTCAACCCCAGAACCGACAACATGAAAATCCCCTGGGTCAAACCCATCCTGGTGACTGCCTCCAAAAAGGGGGGGGGCCCAGAACCGGAACCAGGGGAACCCAAAACCTCTCCCATATCTAGTTGTCACCTTTTCTTTTCAGATTCCCAAGACTCCCCACAGAATTCTGCCCAAATCTCCTCTCGATCAGTGTCCAAAACTAGAAAACTAACTCACCAGTTGTCCAAAAATATACATTATTTGTGCCCCCTTGAGGAGAAGGAGGGAAGATTCTATGCCTCGGTCCAGATACAGGGGCAGGGTACAATTGTGGCACTGGTGGACACTGGATCCAAAGCTACCCTTCTGTCCAAAAAGGCCTTTGATAAACCAAATTCGGGAAGGGGGGAGAAATACCAAATTCCTCTCACCCCTTTTCCTGGGCAACTTCAGATTTTTGATGGGAAGGAAATTCCCATTGAGGGGACTGCGGATTTGGATATTAACATTGGGCGACACAAGGTGAAGCACCCGGTCATAGTTGTAACTCCAGAGGGCACCCCTTGTTTACTAGGGAATGACCTCCTGCGAAGGTTGCCTCCCCTAATAGATTGTGAAAACAAGGTCCTCTGGACCGAGACTAACCGACCAATAAAGTTGAAACAGAGTGTCAACCATGTTAGTTTAAACGGCACATGCCAAATTGTTGAACAAAAATCTGACCAAGTAGAATTTCACTTCCAGAACAATCAAATCCCAGATGTGACAGTAATAGCAGTAGGACAACAAACTGGTGATGGGGGGTCCTCTCTATTTCTGAAAATCAACCTTCCTTCCAGTCTAAGGTGGCATTCCACACTGGAAGGAAATACTCTGAAATTCTTTACAAATTCACAATCAGGCATTCCCACTCCTATAGTCCAGAAAGATGCAATATCAGCTCAGAGCCTGGCTGATATTCAGCAAATTGGAGAGCAGTTGTTCATCCCTGTTCAGTTAAATGAAGGGAAGGACTCTGTTCTCGCCCGAGTGTGTGTGAACAATGGTAAGAGCTTCATCAGCGAAGCCATGTTCCGCAAACTCCCAAAAGATCCAGCCACCACATTTAGACTGATAGACAAATGGGAAATGGATCTGGATACACCCAATTCCAAACATCTCCTGCCAGGCAGGTGCATGCTCAAAATCTCCATAGGCAACAAGAGCATAGTCCATAATTGTTGGGTCGTGTGAGACGTCACTGCCGCCTTTTACTTAGGCAGTGACATTCTCAATCGCTTTGCCATTAGTTTGGACCTAATAAACTTCAAAGCTTGGTTACGATTAGCGGATAATCCCATGGCCTTTGATGAACCAGAGAAAGCATTTAGGTCAGCTCAACTGCTGCCTTGTGCAGTTGAAATTCAGATTGGAGAGGAAGTCACCATCCCAGAGAGGACCCGACAATTCTCCCTGGAAGTGAAAGTTAAAAGAGGACAGAAATTGAAAAACCCTGACACCTATATTCATCTAAATGCTTATTTCCAACAGCAAGGATTGGGGGTAAACCGAACACCACTAGTCAATATAGAACATGACACCATTCCAATAGAGGTGGATAACAGCAACCTCAAGAGTATCACTCTACCCGCAGCCACCATTATTGGAATGTCGGTTGATGACCGACATTTTTCCATAGATTTAAGTAATGAACTGTTAGGACCAATCCCCAAGGACTGTTTTGACAGTGATAGTGATGACAACACGACACCAGACAGGATCTTTACCCGGCATGGGGGGAACTTCCTGGTGTACACTTCCTGCCCTTATGGTAAGGAAGATGTGACCTGTGACTTCAGGAGGGATGAGGTGATTTTCCAAGTCCGCGAGGACTGCCTTCCCCACCTGAAGCCACCAGTCCAAATCAGCACTCTGACCAGGGACTTCTCCACCCAGCAGGAGGAGGCCGCTGAGATAGCGAAACCTAAAGTCTTTCTAGGCTTAATGAAGATGGTTGAAGAGAGAGTCAACCTAGCTGATGCCTGTGAGACTCTGGATCAAATACAAACATTTAAACAAGTTTTCTTGGATTTTCAAGATCTCTTTGCGGTGGACTCATATGACTGTGGTCGCACTGACATCCACACAACAACAATTCCCACGGGCCTGGGTATTACTCCAGTGTTTTTGAAGCAATGTCGCTTGCCTCTCGCATCAATGGAGTCCCTTACTGAAATAATTAAGAACCTTGAGTCCCGTGGGATAATCCGTCCAGTCCACTGCACCTTCAATAATCCGGTGCTGGTGATATTGAAGCCAAACAGCCAGTGGAGACTCTGCGCTGACCTTAGGGAGCTCAACAAATGGATCCATACTTCCCGATGGCCTCTTAGCTACATGACCAAGGGCTGGTCCAGATCCAGGGGTCATAGGTATTCACTGCAATAGACCTGACCAATGGATACTGGACTGTACCTGTCACTAGGGAGGAGCAATACAAGCTGGCCTTTACCTTCGGGGGGCAGCAGTACACATGGACCCGGACTCCCTTCGGATACATCAACTCCGGCCATGAATTCAACATTTTTCTACCTAAAGCCATGCCCGACCTGGGTGAAAGGGGTAACCTGGCCTATGTAGATGATATTCTCATCAAAAGCTCAACTTTGGAGGAACACATAGCGGAGATCCGTTATGTTTTGACACAGTTGAGGGCCGCCAGAGCAAATCTTTCCTTTCAAAAGGCACAGTGGTGTAGAACCCGTGTCAATTTCTTGGGGCATGAGTTTACTCCTCAGGGTCTCTGTCCTCAGGAAAAGAAAGTGGAAGCACTCCAGAAATTGAAAGACCCCACAACTCTGCGGGAACTAAGGAGCCTCCTTGGACTAACTAATTACAGCAGAAAGTTCATTGAGAACTACGCAGAGATCACAAGACCCCTGATCCATCTTTTGAAGGGGGGGTCAAGTGGGAGTGGAGTCCAGAACAAGCCGAGGCAGTAAGACAACTCAAAAGAAGCCTCTCACAAGTGCCTTGTCTAGCGTACCCTGTCAAAAACAAGGAGTTCTTCTTGGAGACAGGGTTCCCTAATACATGCTTGACTGCAGTATTGTACCAAAAGCATGACAAGGTCAATAAAGTAATCTCCTATGCAAGTAAAACTTTATCCTCTGTGGAGGAATAAGTCAACGATTGTGAGAAGGCACTCCTGGCAATGGTGTGGGCATTGAAGAAATATCGCCTGTTTATCCAGGGGGAACACATCATAGTGGAGACTCCACACCAGCCTCTGCAATATCTCCAAAGTGACGGAATCCGGGCCGGAAATGTGAGTCATTCCCGAATTACTTCCTGGATTCTGTAAATGCAAGGCTTTCCTGTGGAGGTCAGATATGGCCAAAACACAAAGAGTCCCCTCGCGCAAGGTCTGGCTGACTTGCATGATTGTGCCAGAGAAAACTGTCTTGAGGGCAAAATCTAAAAATCAAGGACAACATGGAGGCATACCTCAATTCCCCACACAAAGTCTTTGAAGAAGACAAGTGTGAGGGAATGCCCACTGTCTATGTGGATGGATGCTCTTACCATGTTGACAACAACGGGGAAAAAGAACTTGTGGCCGGCGTAGGGAATGCATGGGTGAATGACACCCCAGAACCCTCCGCTGGGCACAAGATTGGTCCCCAAAGAAGTCAAGTGGCAGAGTTGATGGCTGTGCATCAAGCCATCCTCACTGCTGTCCAACATCAACTCCACGAACTGGTCATAATCACAGATTCAGATTATGTACGGGACGGGTTCGTGGAGCATCTGGTTAACTGGAAAACCAGAGGCATGCTATGTGCTAATAATAAACCATTGAAACATGGAAAATTAATTCAAAATATTAATCATCTGGTCACCTCGAATGGGATGACCATCTACTGGAAAAATATCAAGATTCATTCCAACGTAGAGGGACCAGACAAAACTGGAAACCACCTAGCTGATGAGCTGGCCAAAACCGGAGCCATCCAAGGGGATCTACTTGAGATCGAGTCCCTGTTGGGGGAAATCCAAGTCACTGCTATCACTAGGTCCCAGACAAATGTTCACAATGAACTCTCAACTGCACAATGGAGTAAGGAGACCCCAGATGCTGATTTGATTACGGCTCGAAAAGGGGATCCAATAATTGGTAAGTTTTATCAACACATTGAGGACCCTGAAAACTTTCCCCTAATGGATACCCATTACATATGAAAAGAGGACCTCAGAGTGTTGATGAAATGTCCACAAATGTTCCGATT
This sequence comes from Ambystoma mexicanum, assembly GCF_040938575.1. NCBI lineage: Eukaryota > Metazoa > Chordata > Amphibia > Caudata > Ambystomatidae > Ambystoma > Ambystoma mexicanum. The sequence continues at coordinate 568,556,114 of NC_090935.1, forward strand.
CCAATACAGTTTGTTGGTAAGGAGATCCCTAGCTGGCCATGATCAGTGGGTAGTCCCTACCTCATTCCGAAGCCTGATGTTAAGTCACACCCATGATGCGGCCACAGCCGGTCATAGGGGGTTTCATACAAAGCTTGAAATCTTAAGAGAGGTTGCATACTGGCCACACATGGGGCAGGACCTTGACCAATACCTGAAGGGGTGTCTTGTGTGTGCACGATTTCAGCCAAAATCCCTCACACACCGTGCGCCTCTCCAAAAGAGGGGGATGACACTGCTTGGTCAGATTTACAAGTCGATTATATCGGGCCAGTGATTCGCTCCTCTAGGGGAAATAACTACATGTTGACTGTGACATGCTTGTTTACTAAGTGGGTGGAATGTCTCCCGGCCCCAAATTGCAAGACAGAAACAGCAGCTGCCCTGATGATCAACACCATCTTCTCGCGTTTTGGACTACCCCAAAGGATGGAGTCAGACCGAAGTAGCCACTTCACTAGCGAAGTAATGACAAAGATGTGGGAGATACTTGGGGTGAAAAGGAAATTACACATTGCCTACCGGCTGCCCCTAGTGGTGTAGTAGAGAGATACAACAAAACAATTGTGAGCATATTAAAAAAGTTTGTGGCAGATTCTGGGCCAGGTTTTGATATTCGATTACCTCTTGTCCTAATGGCCATCAGATCTACCCCTTCATCTGCAACTAAAATGTCACCGTTTGAGCTGATGACTGGACGGAGGATGGTGCTTCCCCAGCATCTGCTCTACAGAACCCAAGAGCAGACATTGATATATGCCTCCACAACTCATGAGTATGTTGAAAATCTAAGAAAACACCTTCAACATGCTTTTGCCTATGCTCAGCGAAATCTAGAAAGATCTGCAGACAGCATGAAGACCCACTATGACTTAAAGACTACTAGAAAAGAATACCATGTAGGATACCGGGTCTATTTGTACAATTTCCAAAGGAACCAGGCCAAACAGTGCAAATTTTTGCCTACCTGGAGGGGTCCTTTTGAAATTGTAGACAACATCTCACCAGTCGCGTACAAAATCATCATCCCCAAAGGCAGGTTTGGCAGAGGGGGAAGAGAAGTGGGTCCATATTAACCAACTAAAGTGTTGCCATCCTAGGCACACTCTGCAGCAACTGGAGGAATCTTCTTGTACCCCAGAGGGGGTCACTCCAGCTCCCTAGAATTCCCACTATAAAATATTCCATCTATATAGTCAATAAATGGCCAATAGAAAAATGTGTCCTGATTTGTCAAAATGTATGTGTCCGCCCCACTACATTAATAGTGGTGGGGAAATGTCTACAAATATGTTTTTGCTTTGTCATCCTAGAATTGGAAATAATGGAGACTGAAACCAAGGAGGACCACCCAGGGACCGGAAGGAAAGATCCAAGGGGACGGGGGTATCACTCCATACTCACATCAGGACTGGGCGAGGAGAACTTGTCGATCCACGCCTGATGGAAGAAAAGATTATGAATTTTGCCATTTTTGGAACCAAAAGATAAAAGAGACTGGTCATCCCAGTCTTGTGACTTCCCATTGATGGGCGATCAATGCCAAATTGCAAGGGGGGGCTTGTGGGATGTTCTGACCCACTAGGCTCTGCCCCGCAACATCACTGTGTGCTGCTTTCATCAGAAACAACAGAATAGCCGCCAAAAAGCCTGATGTGCGCTAAACATCTCTGAGAATTGTGCAGGGAAAGCGGAAAAATAGGCTGCCAATCCATTTAGCCTATATCTTTGGTAAAACAGGAGACCACACTGCCAAAACCTGTCATTGGGTGGTCCACAGAGTGAAATAGAACTGCTTGAAAAGGCAGTGCCGCATTGCCAGGAAAACCCAGAAGTGCTTTAAAATCCATTTTTCTTTGGCTGTTAAAATTGCAAAATCATATTCCCAAACAACAGAGAAGATCCAACATCCTTGTGGAGTGTTCACATCACCTTATTTAAGGAACCCCCATAAGCACAATGTCAGGAGAAGCACCTTTTATCACAAAAATATCCTCATTCAAAAAGGTGCTTGCCTGGAAAAACCTGTCAGATATGGGCGCAGTACCGCCACTCGCCTGTGTCAAAGCTGTCATTTACTTACACTCCCCAGACTTCCAAGGGGCACATCAAAAATAGAACAGCCGGGCTGTGCTATTTCTGCTTTCTTGCCAAGAACTCTTGCTAGAACCCAGAGATCCATACCAGTAGAGCAGATCTGTAACCTGATAGCTGCAACCCAAAACAAACCCGTCAGATCATTCCAGAGGCCATGCAGTGTCCCGAGTGCCGTGCTGCATGCAGAAACCAGTACCTGAATCCTGTCCGGTGGGCTAGCAGATTTCCAGTCCAAAACCCTTGACCAGATCTTTGACGGGCCATTCCAAACCATAGTTGTGAGTATCTAGCATAGAATTGTCCATAGCCAATCTCTTAGCCTTAGGTTATCCAATCCAAAACCATTCTACCATATCCATAACTGCATTGTAGAATCTCTTTTGTCTTTTCTGAATCTTTCCCTCATCCATATAGTCCTTTGATAATTGTAGCGATAATATCATCTTTGCGCTAATATATTTGCTGAAGAAAGACAAGTATCTCGGCGGGCAAAAGTCAGAACAGAGGTGCCGCTGATCTGGTGGCTGTCCGTTTGGGTATCTTGTAGCTGGATAGCCTCCCTAGTGTAAAGAAATTCCTGTTTGTAATTCATAAAGCGCATCTTTCATTTGTAAATTTTGACTCTTTCTGAAAAGGACCAACCTCTACTAAAACCTTCATAACTTCTGAACCTTATAGTTTGCTGCAATCGCATTTCTCGCGCGCTGAAAAGTTTGCCGCAGATTTTTCGTTTGGCTCGATTTCCTCACGTGTAAAATAGCTATTCTTTTCATCTGACCTCAGAATTCAGTTTTCAGTCTGCTAGTTATCCAATCTTCATTGCTAGTCTTTACCTGAAACTATACAAAGCGGCACCCACTAGTTTTGAATCCAATTTAGAGAATTAAATTCATTTTTCAGTGTTTTTTTCCCCATTCATTCAAAACCATATTCAAAAGCATTTGACCTGTTTTGAAATCATTCCTGTTTCTCTCTATGCTTGCTGGGGGGAATTGGGATTGAAACTGTATTTGTTGAGTGTTTATTCCTGAAGCCTGTGTTCTCTCCTTCCATCTCTATATTGCATATTGGAGGGAATTGAGTAGTGTGCATGGGGAAATAGTGACATTGCATTTGACTGAACCCACACAATGTTTTATTCTGTGCTGCATGATTTTTCTTACACATACTCCTTCTGATTAAAGAGATTGTTGATTGTAACATCACCCATGGTGATCATTGTATAAATATTAATAGTGTGATATCTAGATATTTTTCAAAATTCATAAATGTGTGATATATATCTTGTTCAATTTCTTAACATAAATCTTTTAACTTTGCAAAACAACTTGCTTCTTGGTTCAGTGAGACCAGGGGGGTGGGGGGATCCAAAGAGAGGGGCGTGATATAAGGGTACATCATTCAGAAATAAAAGAACTTATAGGCAAAAATATATAATTAAGGGTTCCAACTGTACATCACACGCTAGGCATTGGCTTAGGTGGAGTGCCGGGTTGAAATCACTTACAAGATGTGAATGGAATGCTGCAGTAAAATATTTCAAGTCCCCCAAATCCAATGTAACTTTTTTAGGGATATTAAAGTAGCATCCAGTTTCAACTGCGACAAGAAATGCCCCAGAGAACAATGCAATTGTATAAGAATGGCCTTAAAACATCAGGGAAGCAACATTTTGAAGGTGTATAAAATGGAGGCGTTGAAAAATAGACAAGGCGCAGCAGTAGAACTGATCTCACAAAAGCCTTTAAATTATTGAGACTAAGCAGTCGGAACACAACATGCTTATTAAGGTAAAATTATCATATCAGGAAAAAATGTCAAGCGTTGCAACAAAAGTCAGCAAGAATAAGGAAGAAACAGCTTTAAGCTGGCAGATCGATTCTAGTAATAAAAGGAGCCAAGTGATGGTGCTCCCCACAAGAGCGAAGGCGATGAGCCGACAAGGCCCGAGATGACCCGTTGTGTCACACGCGACGCCTAACGTTATCACACGTGGGGCAGTTGAAGTCAGGAGCAGAGAGCGCTCAATTTCCTTCACGGATCGAGTCCGACAAGCACAGCAGATCTGGCAGGCATTGGCCACAAGAGTGGGCAGCGGAAGAAATTCATGAAAAGAAGGCGGTAAGTAGTCAAATGGATGCCGTTAGAACAATGATGAGTCGGAGTGGTGCGATTATGCGGCCATTCACCCCGGCGTCAAGCCCCCAGAGAAACCACATTCTTACGAAGCTGAGTAGCCTGCAGTATCTATTTTGGTCGCTGGACCTTCATGTTCCTTGCACACCCCCTTATTTTGACTGTACAGTGTTCTATGCATACCCTCCTGTTTTGACTGTACTCTGTTCCATTAAAACATAAGATCACTATTTTCCAGTTGTAGTCACCTTGATGCTGAGTAGGTTATGTGTATATTATGTTGCTAAGAAACAATATATGACTTCCAAACGGCTGTTGAGTGGCCATATATTATGACTGTGAACCTACTAGTGTATGCTGAATCTATGCACATAGTGTGCATCAATGTGATCTGTACAGTGCACATTCAGGTTTTTCATTTACAATTGCTGATCTTAACAGTTATGGACCTAGCATAATTGTGTATATTTTATTTACTTGTGACAGTTTCCTACTGCTTGAGATCAGCACAACATTGGCATTGTAAGAATCGCCACACAGCCGGTTCGGCTCGTAATTATGGCATTCCTTATGCACCTATGACATTGTATTATGCCATGAGTCATTACTACAGTAAACAATTGCATAGTTAGCAACTTCAGCCATTGTTGTGGTGTGTATCCTTCCTAGTCATACACCGTCATTGTAAGCCATGTTTGTATACATTACTGCATGTATCACCATATGTTTTCAGCAATACCCAGGATGACATGCACCACCTAGAGGTATCTGCGTCGAATAGTGATGCGTGTAGCATTGTTTGTTTTTGACAATACTGCAGGATGACCATTGCTTATTATGGACCTCCCAGTGTAACAGATGGGCGCTGCATCCGACGTTCTTGTTGCATGTAATTTACTGTAGGACCCCGATTTCCTGTTTTTCCTAGAAAAGAACGTTGAGTACAGCAGCCTCATTATGTTACACACAATGTAGATGATTTTTTTTTTAACCCTGTCATCATTGAAGGTGCCCATGAGCCTGTGCGTTGTACATTACGGTTCCTTTTATGAGCATAGTGCGAGTGGGATATACAGAACACCATTGAAATCTCTCTTGTCCATTTACCTGGAGCTCAGGTCAGCGAGGGAACACTTATGGGTGAGTTCACATAGCCTTATACACCATTTTAATGATTTTTAGCTCCGCATTGTGACAATTACGTCACAAAGATAGGCACCTGCTACGCTACCGACTTATGTGGAACACGACCCTACAAGGTGATGGCGTCCTCACGTTTGATGACATCACACACGGAAGATCTCTTCTTGTAAATAGAGGACGACCCGTACACGGCGTTTATACGACAATTCACTGTTGGGAGGACCAGCATTTCCGTTTGGACAAGGGAGCTGCTTTTTTATGATTTTTCGAGCTGCACATACATATTTGGACTCACTTTGAGGTCATACTGAGCATTCTTTCATCAGGATTCCTAGAATTTGAAAATAATAATAACCGTTTATATTGTAGCCTTTATTCACATTCCCCAGCACTCCATCACGCCTGACAAGTCACATACTTTTTTAAAAACTCTTATGAGTTTCATGTAGTCTTACATTGTTGAGTTCCAGACATTCGCCTACTATCATCAGAGTCCATACGACACAAAAAGAAGTCATCTTGCTATTAGCTTTATTTTTTCTTTATTGGTTCGTTTTGTTCAATGAATAGGTTTCAAAGATTGGTGACATAGTACCTCATCCTGAGTTGGGTGCTATCCCAATGCTACTTGCCCCCGGGATACCGCCCAACGCAAGTAGCGTTACCGCAACTGGGTCAGGCGCTATTCGTGCCGGATCCCGAGTTGCAGGGCGAGGCGGTAAGTCCATTTTCCCATTGGGTTCAATGGACCCAATAGGTTTGGGGGTGCTGAAAACGGCCTTGAAGCCGGCACATTCACCTCCAGCTGATAGCTGGAGGGGAATGCCCCAGAACACGATATTGGGCGGAGTGGTAAATGCAGCAGTAATAGCATTACTACCGCATTTTACTGCTCTTTGTTTCTGTCTCTTTGGTTTTAAGGATGGCACAGCATGCATCATTTAAGATTGTCATCACGAATAAATAAAGAAATCATTTTGTGATTGTAGTTTTATGTTTATTATGAATGCAGTAGTATTTATTACATAGGGCGGTCTCCAGATCTGTTGATGAATATCATCAGCTTTGGCTCACGTTTCTATCAACTGAAAGAGTGCATTTCAGGTCACTGATAGACCCCAAATAACGAAGGTGTAATACGTAACTTGCTTCTAGACAGTAGTGGCTCCGTCAACACCCGCAAAGTGCCTTTCCCATGCCTACACTAAAGCCCAAACTGTTGGCAATGCCAATGCTTGTTTAGAAAGCCATCTGGATGAAATGCGTGTCTCTCAGAATCCTTACGTTGAGATGACAAGCTCCCAGCTTTAGTAGGGACTCGTTGCACATTGCCCAGTGACTTGCAGCAGATGGCGTGGGGCAGGGGCACAGGGGCTTTGAGAGTTCTGTGTGAGTGTATGGGTTGCAAGGCATCTAGTTGGATTGTGAACTGATAGCCTCAAGGATGCAAGGGGGCAGGCGGCCAATCAAACAGATCCTTTCTGTTATAAACTAAGCCACCTTCTTCACAGAACAGGACCCAGTAGGTAAGTAGTTTACCTGTAGGTTTGTTCTCCAGTTATTAAGTAGAGAAAGCACTGGGACCTCGATCCAGCCCAGCACATTAGGTCCAACTGACTCCAGTAGAACCCAGCACTTCAAACCTCCACCAACACTCCACATTCTATGTCAGTGACATCACTACACTCCAATAACAACACATAGCCATAATCAGTCCCCAGCACAGATTATGACACATCTCCCTCCTTACCACTGACACAACACTAAACCCATAATCACAGACACAATATTGTAAGAAAAGTTATGACCCACCACTAGAACACAACACTTTGATTGCAACACTGCTAACCAACCACACAGATGAAAGAACACCCCAATCGTCACCAAGAAATACTTACAACTCAGAAATAACTCCCACTGAGCCAATCTGCTACACCACAAAATCTAACCAAGATCTTAAATGGAAAACACATGAAACTAAACCCAAACCACAGGCCCTCCCCACAGACCCTCCCCACACCACTCAGCTATAAATCGCTGAAGAACAACAACAAAGGAAGGAACCAAACAATAACTCCTTCCCCGGTGGAGACCCCACACACCACAACCTTACTAGCCCTCTCGACTTCGAAGCCCCATACAGACATGTGGCCAAAATTTCTATGTCCAACTCAAAACACCAAACCAAAACTCATATCCTATCTCCAGACATCACACCACCACACTATCCCCACAACTTACCAAGACAGCACCACACTGCCCCTTAACCACAACATAGACAGCACCTCGCTGATCCTTAACCACACCATAGACAGCACCTCACTGCCCTTACTACAAAATAGACAGCACCTCACTGCCCTTAACCATACCATAGACAGCACCTCACTGCCCTTACTACAAAATAGACAGCACCTCACTGCCCTTAACCACACCATAGTCAGCACCTCACTGCCCCTTAACCACACCATAGACAGCACCTCACTGCCCTTACTACAAAATAGACAGCACCTCACTGCCCTTAACCATACCACAGACAGCACCTCACTGCCCTTACTACAAAATAGACAGCACCTCACTGCCCTTAACCACACCATAGACAGCACATCACTGCCCTTACTACAAAAAGACAGCACCTCACTGCCCTTAACCACTCCATAGACAGCACCTCAATGCCCTTGACTGCCCCGAGACAGCACCTCACTGCCCCTTAACCACAACATAGACAGCATCTCACTGCCCCTTACCATAACATAGACAGCACCTCACTGCCCTTTAAAATCACCAGACAGCACCTCACTGCCCCTTCAAACCACCAGGCAGCACCTCACTGCCCCTTAAAATCACCAGACAGCACCCCACTGCCTATATAAATCATTGACAGCACCCACACATAACCAGGGAACATACCCCTACGAACAACGACAAACAAAACACCACAGGACAACATACAAAACCCCACAATAACCAATCCAGATAAAGTCCATGGCGCCAAAGTCCCTGTGCCAACCCCATCATGTCCCTGAAATGCAAAGCAACTAAATGCAAGGCAAGTGAATACGACATGGCGCTTAAGTCCCTGCGCCATCCCCACACTCCCATGTCCAATTTAACCCATCTGCAAATGAAAAAACATTGTAAAAACAACATTACAATTGCCCATGGACCCCACACCCACGAGGCCATACTGAAAACCCAGTAGACATATCCTAACAGCAGGCCACCGACATATACACAACAACAGTAGATAAAGCTTAACAGCGCTTAAACCACTAACATTTACCTAGGACCCAACCCACCGGGCACATCCTAACCCCTGAGTCCACAACACTAACCACAACATAATTAATACCAGCCTCACCGAACACCTACCCTACTTAGTTCCTTGATAGGTCCTCCATCAGGATGCATGAGCCCCACTGGCCCGGATCCACCGCTCGCCACCTTGCCAACCTTCTTTCCAGATCGCCACCTCCTTGCGGCTTCCACTTTCTTCCAGCAAATGGACAATAAAGGGGCATACATCCAGGTACGATCCCGACACTATCCAACTGTGCAGAAAATCCTCTGGCGTCACTGTTTACATCCACGACGAACAACTTTCTACACTTCAACATCCTTTCCAGTACACAACTCTCGCAGCCGGTGGTGTGCTCAAATAAAATGTTGCGTTCCAAATGAACACTGCTGAACGTTACCACGTTGCATTCCCTGATACGAGGGCGGAACATACGCTCAACGTCCGCATACGTTATCATTTCCTTAGCTGGTAGCAAAGGGCAACCACCACTGTCCGTCTGCCCGACTGCCGTAACCAAACCCTCGATGCCTTGTAGCGGCATAGACCTGCAGACAGCCGTCCCAATTTCTGCAGAAACGGCCAAGGCGGAATCCAGCAACATTCCTCGGCGCACCCTGACAGCAGCCACCTGTTAACAACGGCAGCTGCCTCAGCTGCCCGTCAAATCAGAGTCCCACACTGTGCGACCTCTGCTCAGATTCAGCCACGGTCCAGCAGCCACTGCCCTGGGCACTCAGTCCTCTGACAGCCCGCCTGGCACCTGTGTGGATCACACAACCAGTGATCTTCCTTCCGGCCACCTCAGCCTTCTGGCAGCCCGGCTGGCTACATGCAGATCACCCGACCTCGTGATCCTCCTCCTGACCGCCTTAGCTATCAACCAGCCCGCCTGGCCGCCTGGACACTGGGTTCGGACCTCCACCGCACCGCCCGGCCTGCAGCTTCCTGCTGCTGGATGGATGTCTAACAGTAAGGCAGCACTTCTCACCCACTGCCCCTTCCCAGCAGCAGCATCCTCGTCGCCAGTGTTATAAACTAAGCCACCTTCTTCACAGAACAGGAACCAGCAGGTAAGTAGTTTACATGTAGGTTTATTCTCCAGTTATTAAGTAGAGAAAGCACTGGGACATCCATCCAGCCCAGCATATTAGGTCCAACTGATTCCAGTAGAACCCAGCACTCCAAACCTCCACCAACACTCCAACACTCCACATTCTATGTCAGTGACATCACTACACTCCAATAACAACACATAGCCATAATCAGTCCCCGGCACAGATTATGACACATTCCTACCAGAGGTAATATTAGGGTCATGTCACTCTGATGAACCATTTCATGTACTGTTTTCACACCTGGTCATTATTGAAGATGTGTGAATATACTGCATGTTTTATTGGGCAAGAGGCCAGGGTAGCAACTGCAGGCTTGCCGCTCTGCAGCAGGCATGCCAACAGGCGACTGGGTCGCAGCATCCCAGAGCATCACTCATCAGCCAGTGCAACTATTCTTGAGGTTGACACTGCGTGACTTGTTGGGTGTTCAACATCTTTCATGTGTACATATGCAGCAGGCATGCCAACAATGATCTGGGTTCCAGCATCCCAGAGGAGACCTCATCAGCCAGGGTAACTATACTTGAGGTCGACACTGTGGCTTGTCAGGGGATCTTTAGCTTGTCGGGTGATTTTGGAATTAATGGTCTAGGTTTAATTGATTTGATTTGAAACCTTGGATTATTTCAGACTATTCAGTTGAAGTGCTCTATTGATCTTATACTTTGTAGACTTTGAAGCTATTTTTAGTCATATGTTACTGAATTGCGGCCTCTATCACATATGCTGAACAACAGCTCCCAGCAGTTCTGAAGTTCACAGGGACCACTGTTTTGCTTACCAGGCCTGTGAGCGCCGGCACGCAAGCAATCAGCTGGTCTATGCCGGTCCGTGGCGACCAAGCTGTAGCGCTGTCTCCCCTCTAAGGTTTGTGATTACGCTACGCCTGTCCTTTATTAGTACTTTTGTCCACTACTTTATACACTATGCATCCTTTATAAGCCATGAAGATTTCCAAGAGCAACACAGGAACTGGCTCCAGTGATGCTAAAATGCTCTATAAACACACCCGCCGCAATGATGTGGCAGAGCATTATATGGCACCTTATATCTTTACCAGCACCCAACAACCTATGCAATGTCATTTTAAACACTCATAACAACACTCCAGACAGAACTCTGGACTCAGTAGTGGATCTGTTGGAGTGCAGCACACTAGAACTGTGTCAGTTTTATGGCAAACAGACTGTAGAAACCTCCTTAGACATGCGGGATGAACACTGTCTCTGTGGTGTTACGTGACCCTGCGTGCGCAGGCACGTGACACCGGAAAAGGGAATAAAGGAATCACCGGAACTGACGAGGGGCAGTCCGGGTTTAAGCACGAAGGCCGCAAGTCGCGTGTTTTGTTACGCGCAGCTGCTCCCGTGCTGCGACCTGAAATCGCCCGCCCCCGCGCATCGGCAGGGGCGGTAGCAAACCCCTGGGGCCCTGATAAGCATCATCACACTGGCGACGAAGGGAGCCACGAACCCGACACAGAGCTGTGCACCGACGCCCACATCAAAGGAAAAAAAAAAAAAAAAACAACCTGCAGCCAAGAACAACGCTGCGATTGAGGTGGTTGAAGCCCCACCTTCTGATCTAGACAGGGGCTCCCACACACAGCTGCAACGAATCCACCTGACACTCCTGGAGGAGTCCATCAGCCCTGACCAGGTACTGCGCAGCAGCATACAAGCACCCTAGGCCCACGCTCCAACACTAAGAAGAACGCCCACAAATTAACATGTCGAGCCCAAGCACCAGCCCTGGGAGGGCCGGCACAAGTCCTTCTTCCAGGAGGAGCATCTCCTACGAACACCCTGACCCGACACAGACATCATTTATGCCGCCATTCGACCCTTTCACCTCTGGCGCCGCCATCAGATGGGAAATCTGGCTCCAACAATTCGAGATGCACCTCGAAGCCAGAGACATCACCGTGCCTAAGAAAATGCGCACTTTCCTCCTACTTAACATTGGAGCTGCGGCCCTGCGCCTCTTTAATGCAACACCCAACCACGGCAGCGCAGACAATTATGACGCAGCGAGATCTGCACTCACAAATATGTTCAAGCCCGACCTCAACCCGGACTACGAACGCTTCCACTTTTGCATGGCGAGGCAGCGAGAGAAAGAGACGGTTGACAAATTTCACGCCCGCCTTCGTGAAATGGCTGTAGGCTGTGAGTTCCCAGACGAGGAATTCGCCATCCGTCTCCAAATCATTAACGGAATATCCTCTGAGAAACTGAGACGGGCTATACTTTCAGAATGTAACATACGCCTCTCACGGATCCTTGAAATGGCGCGCCTCCGTGAACAAACGGAAGACCAGGTAGCAGTCATGGAAGCAGCAATCCAGAAACTACCACTAGACAGCCCCGGACCTACGGAAGATGTAGCAGCCATTTCCAGGCGCCAGAACACTCGCACGAGACAAAATTGGAAGCCCCACCCACCACAAGGGCGGGACAAAAGCTGCAAATGGTGCGGAGGCCCATGGCACAAAGGCGAATCCTGCCCCGCATGGGGTTCCACGTGCAGGAAATGCAATCGCCTTAACCATTTTGCAGCGGTCTGTCTAAACCCACCGGACAAAGACTCTACCCCGTGCCAGACACAAGAACGCCGGAAAAAGTTTGCGCCCAGAGAAACCTCACACCTCCAGACACGAAAAGGAAAAGCCAGAGCCGTCGATGAGTCCCAAAGGTCCCCGGACTCGAGCGACAGCGGTGATAGCGACAGCAGCATGTCCCCCGAAAGAGGAGACAAAAGTAGACAGAAAAAAGGAGGCAGACGGATACACCGAATACATCTCATATCTGCAGTTGAACCACATCGGTCACGGCAGAGGAAGAGACCGTCGTGCACCGTCCTCTCCAATGAAGAACCACTGAAGGTGGACATCGACACCGGCGCAACAGTGAACGTCATGCCGGTGGCTGCATTCAACAAACTTCACCCAAAGCCCGATCTCCAACAAAAAAGAGTCAGGCTATACGCCTACGGTTGCAAGAAACCCCTCCCCGTGCGAGGGTCATTCAAATCAAACTTTGCCCACGAGAACACCAACTGCCGCGCACGCATATATGTGGTGGACGTCGGCTGCGAGACGCTACTGAGCTGCAGGACAGCAGAGAAGCTGAAACTAATACACTTCGCGTTCAGCCTCCAACAAGACGAACTCAACAGTCTACAACGACACAGTAAACTATTCCAGGGCATCGGGTGCCTCAAGGGGAGGACCATCAAACTCCACATAGACACCACAATTGAACCGAAAGCAGTTCGGCACAGACGGATCCCGTTCCACCTACGAAGTGCGGTAGAAGAAGAACAGACCAAGCTTGTAGAAGAAGGGATCATTGAGAAAACATCTGGACCAACCCCGTGGGTCTCACCCATGGTCGTGGCGCAAAAACCCAAACAGCCGAATGCAGTAAGAATTTGCATCGATATGAGGCTTCCCAACGTCGCGATCGGGAGAGAACGCGACGTAACCCCCACGATCGACGAACTCATCGTAGACCTCACCGGAGCAACCGTCTTCAGCAAACTCGACCTCAGATCGGGCTATCACCAGCTATGTCTATCGAAAGAATCGAGGTACATCACTAACTTCTCATCTCACCTCGGCCTGATGAGATACAAACGGCTACATTTTGGAATATCCTCTGCGGCAGAAGTGTTCCAACATGAAATCCGCAAAGTTATCGCAGGTTTAGAAGGGACCACCAAAATCAGCGGTGACATCCTCGTATATGCCCCAAATAAAGAGGAACACCACCAACGCCTAGCGGCAGTCCTGAAAAGGCTCGAAGATGCAGGCCTGACACTCAACGCAGAGAAGTGTGAATTCAACAGGAGTGAGCTGTGTTTCTTTGGCTACATATTCAGCGCGGAAGGAGTATCCCCCGACCCGTCAAAAGTGCGAGACATCAAGGACTCCAAAGCACCACAATCAGCCTCCGAGTTGAGGAGCTTCATGGGGATGGCTACCCACTGTGCACGTTTTATCCCCGACCTCGCAAGCGTCGCAAGTCCATTCAGAGAATTAACAAAGAAAGACCAGAAGTGGGAGTGGACCGCAGCTCACCAACAAGCGTTCCAACAAATCAAGGACACTCTATCTACCTCCACCACCATGGCATTCTTCGACATAGGAAAACAGACCGAGCTTCTCGTGGATGCCAGCCCTTGTGGCCTAGGAGCAGTGTTAACCCAAACAGACAACGAAGGCAGAGTGTCCCCCATAGCATTTGCCAGCAGAGCCCTCACAAAACCCGAACAAAACTATGCGCACATTGAAAAGGAAGCTCTGGCCATTTTGTCGGGATGCCGACACTTCAAGGTCTACCTGCTAGGGAAGCAGGCTAAAGTATTTACAGACCACAAACCACTAATCCCGATCTTCCGAGGCTCAGCCCCCCACCCACCTGCACGCATAGAAAAATGGATGCTGCAGCTACAACCGTACAACATTGAGGTGGAGTACCGCCCAGGATCGGACAACCCAGCAGACTACCTGTCTCGTCACCCAAGGCCAGCTACTGACAGTGAGCAGCACCACGCGAAAGAGACCGATGAGCATGTTTGTCAGGTAGTTGCCTGCGCAAGACCGAGAGCCCTGACTCTACAAGAAGTCGTGCATGAGACAGAAGAAGATACCGTCTTACAACACACGGCGGCAGCCATCCAGTCTGGCAATTGGAAAAACTATCTCACGTCAATTGCCCACCGCACAACACCAGCCCAAACCAAGCTCAGAGCATTGTTTGGGATCAGGCACAAACTCTCAATAGCTCCAGAAGGAGTGCTGCTGAAGGGGCACCGCATCATATTGCCCGAGTCCCTAGAGGAAAGGGCTCTCAGATTAGCACACAGCGGACACCAAGGAATCGTAAAGTCAACAGCCTACCTCAAGTCCAGGATGTGGATGCCAAACATGCAGCAAAGAGTAATAGAGCTAGTCGAATCCTGCGCGGCCTGCCAAGCATCCAGGAGGCCCGAACACCCTGAACCAATCAGCAGTACCCCAAGGAGCTGCACACGCTGGGACGCGGTCAGCATGGACCACTGCACCATCGCGGGAGAAGGGTATCTGCTCGTAGTCATCGACGAGTTTAGTAGGTATCCAGAAGTCGAACATGTAACCTCGACCAACGCCGCAACCACCATCCTCACACTGGAGAAGATATTCGCCACCCACGGAATCCCGAGGAAAGTGAAGAGCGACAACGGGCCCTCCTTCACCAGTCAAGAACTACGAGACTACTTCAAGGATGTGAACGTCAAGCACCAGCGAATCACCCCGAGATGGCCCCAAGCAAACGGAGACGCAGAAAGATTCATGGGATCACTTAACAAGGTCATCAGGATCGCCAAAGAACAAAGACACTCATGGCTGACGGCTGTGTACCGGTTTCTGAGGACACACACAGACCCTGCTCTCGGCCACTGGGATCAGCCCCGCCGCCCTCATGTTCGGGGTACCTATACAGGCAGAACTCCCTGTACACCCCCACTGGACAGCCCCAGAGCCTGACATCCCCGCGATAGACGCCAGGCGGCTAAGGAGAAACGAACAGGAGAGCATCGCCAGGCGAGCCAGCCACCGAGAACTAACCCCAGGGGACACTGTAATTGTCAAGAACCGGGCACCGCCCAAGAAGATGTCCCTAAACTTTGAAATACGACCGTGGACAGTCAGTACAACCAACCACAGCATGGTCACCGCCACCCGAGGGGGAGAAACCGTGACACGCAACGTGTCACACTTCAGGAAAGTACCTCTGGAGATGTGGGAAGAACCATGAACACCCCCAAAGGAAGACGGAAGAAGAACACCGCAGACTCCTCGAGGACCGGCACCAAGGGAGAGTCTAGCCACACCAGGAGATGCAGGCGGATCACACTCGCCCAATGGGGAAACCGAAGCAGAGATCACGGAAAAGGACAGGCCTACAGAAAGAAACACCCGCTATCGCCTGAGAGAAAAGCCCAAACCGTCATGCCGCCTCCAAGGATACATAGTAGACGGAATCTACAGGCGAACGCCCAAGCCAAGATGAACCCAGAGAAGGACACGAATGGAAGCAGAGACAGTTAAGTCGCATCTTACTCTGCCAGTCAAAACTGTTTACAAGATCCCGCGTTAATTACCATGTTATTAAGTGTAATGCATAAATATCTCCAAGTTGGGGAGGAATGTGGTGTCACGTGACCCTGCATGCGCAGGCACGTGACACCGGAAAAGGGAATAAAGGAATCACCGGAACTGACGAGGGGCAGTCCGGGTTTCAGCACGAAGGCTGCGAGTCGCGTGTTTTGTTACGCGCAGCTGCTCCGGCGCTGCGCCCTGAAATCGCCCGCCCCCGCGCATCGGCAGGGGCGGTAGCAAACCCCTGGGGCCCTGATAAGCATCATCACAGTCTCCAATAGTACCCCATTTTGAGTACCATTATTCCTCTTAAAGAACATGCATATGTTACTAATAAAATGGTTTCCACTCTGCATTTAGTAAATATGGATGGATTAAAACCTGCAATATTAAATACTCACGCTATTGTCAAACATGCCACAGAGGTGGCAGGCTGACTGTGAGCCAAGACCTAGACATAACATGTCTAACTGAAACTTGGTTTAACGAAACAACAAATCATGTTTCCCTATTGGCCATACCCTCAGGATATAGGATCTTCAGGACAGACCGCGTGCAATGTAGAGGCGGTGGTACCGCTATCACCCAGAGAGATATGTTTAATGTGCACATGCACACTTTATTTACTCTAGACAGTAGTGAATAGAACCATATCATAACTAAGTATTGACAACAATACCACCATTAGCATTCGTGTGCTCTATCGACCACCGACGAATACACCATTATTTGAAGAACAACTCCTCACTTTGTTGGGAGACTTTACTAAGACGTCATCGCACACACTAATCTTGGGTGATTTTAACCTTTGCGCTTGTCATAAGGACAACTCATAGGCAGACTCCCTTCTTACTGCCCTCCAGGCAATCGGGCTCTCCCAGTTGGTCAAGAACCCTACACATAAAGCGAGACATTTTTTAGATTGGGTGCTAACCTATAATCTTCTTACTACTCCCCTGTTAACTCTACTAGCCCTTGGACAGATCACTTCCTGATCATGTTTTCACTTTTACTACGCACAAAGTGGAAAAAAGCCAATAGTCAGCCAAGGATAGCATCCAAAGTAAGAAACACTCACAGGGTCTCCCCTGAAGCCTTTGCATACCTGCCTGTCCACTGATAAGTAATCTTGCTCCAACCAACGACACGTGTGTCCTCGTGGAACAACGTCAAGAAATTACTACATTGGCCCTCATTACGACCCTGGCGGAGATCGTGGTGCAATATGCACCATGGAGCACGGCGGAAAGCTGCCGATACCGCCATGGGGGTTGGCGGATTTACCGCCCCATGCCGACCTTGGCGGGGCGGTAAATCCCCATTCCCCATTTTACCCTTCCCCATTCCCATTTTTGCCCCATAGGGTATAATGGGAGTGGGGAAGGCGTTAATTACGCCACCGTAAAATACGGTGGCGTAATTAACAACAAGGTCCCGTAGCGCCATGGATTTCTCCGCCTGGAAAAACCAGGTGGAAAACGGCTCCATGGCGCTACGGGAACTCGTAGTAGGGCGGACGGGTCCGCCGCGAATACCGCTGGCGTAAACCCACTCCGCCAGGGTCGTAATGAGGGCCATTGACTATAGACACCCTGGCACCTGTCAGTACGAAAAAGGTAAAGACGGAGACCTTGGGCAAAACTTGGTTCTCTGAGAACATAATAAAATGTAGAAGAACAAAAAGACAGCATCAAAGGACATGTCGAAAAACGCCCTTGTCATGAGAATCTTACCTTGTACTGTATTGCTGCAGCAAACTAAAAAATCTCAATTATAAAGCAATAAGAGATAACTTTGAAAACAGGATCCTCACCATGAAATCCTGCCAAAGAGAACTGTTTTCTGTTCTCAAAGAAATTGAAGGAAAATATAGCACTCACCCTGCTATAGCAAAACGTGATACATGGTACACTGAAATTCAACATGGTTTTAAGATGAAAATCAACTCGCATCAAGCCACTATTGAAGCACACCGCACAAACTCATCTCATATGGGCAACAATGTGCTCAACAATATAAAGTGCTCAACCACATATCCTCATCTATCTCCTGAGTTTTATTTTTACACATTTCAGAGGATGATTTGATAAATATCATCTAAAGTCTGAAGCCTTCTGTTTCCCTTGGTTATGTGTGCCCAGCCAGCATTATTAAGGATACCATTGGCTGCTTTGCCCCCCACCCCGTATTGCTAAGATAGTCAATTCCTCATTTGCCTCATCGGTTGTGCCCCCCACCCTTAAAGATGTATGGATTATACCTATTGTGAAAAAGGAAACACTAGATCCTGGAGTTGCGGGTAACGACGGCCCCATTACAAACATCCCATTTTTATTAAAAATGTTGGACAGGGCGGCATATCTGCAGCTGCAGAATCACACAGATACATATCATATGGTCGATTAAGCACACTGCATATCCGTTTTCGTGCAATGCATGGGATGGAAAGCACTATGCTCAACCTATGAACAAACCTGTTCAATATTGTGGACCCAGGATAGGTGGCCTTATTAAGGCTTCTCGATGATCGGCAGCATTTGATCTTGCTGATCATGCCTTGCTGCTTGAGGTTGGAAAAAATCGTAAACTGTTCGATATCTGCCCTACCCCAGATTGCATCTTTCTTGGGGCCAAGGATGGCCAGAGTGGCCTCTGATGGTTTTCAGGCACCACCGGAATTGTTATCCTGTAGAGTCCAACAAAGGGCGTGTCTTTCTCTCTCCCTGTTTAATCTGTACACCTGTCTGCTCTTTGAACTCCTAGACAAGGTCCGCATTAAATACACGAATTATGCCGATGAGACCCAGGTGGTCTGTGATCTGATGGGTCACTACGATAGGTATACACAGTTGATCAATCAGACATACAGCATGAAACAGGGATGGATGAACGCCAGTTTGCTGGCTCTAAATAACAGCAAGACTGACTTTATATTGGTTGGGTGCAGTCGATGCCTGAGAAAGTTAGAGGCCAGGTACAGCCAATTTCAAATTTCAGACTGTGTCATTCAAGTGAGCCCCTGGGTGAAAACTCTCAGAGTCTATTTGGACTTGAGCTTAAACACGAAAAAGCATGTGATGCAAATTACAGCCTCTTGTTCCTACACAACTAAATTAATTAGGAAGATCAAACCATACTTATCACTGGCCACCATATCTATGCTGGCCACAGCACTTTTGAGCTCGAGATTTGTGTAACAGTCTCCTCGCAGGCACCTCCAAAAATAGTTTGAAGATGCTACAGGTAGCCCAAAATGGTGCTGTCAGAGCAGTGTGTGGACTGGCGAGAACTGACCATATCACTCAGGCTCTGAGATCTTTACATTGGTTGCAGGTCCACCATCGCATCTCCTACAAAACGTTAACCATAACACACATTCCTGGCAGGGAAAGCACCTGTATACCTGATGAAGAGGCTACGGAAGGCCCGAGCCACACACTCCCCCCGTTGAAAAGGCCTTGATAAATTACATCAGCCAAGACACAAATTAAAGAACTTCGAAGCCACTAGTTTCAATATCTTCGCCCCAAGGCTTTGGAACTCTATTCCGCCAGAACTAAGAAACATTCCAGGCCTTTCTAATTTTAAAAAAGACATTAAGAGCTTTCTTTTTAATTCTTAAGACTAGACTGCCTTTCTTGGACAACTTGGATAACCCGGACTACCTGGACTTTATATCTTTTGTTTACTCTGACTCTCCTCCTTTATGTGGTGTGCGTACTGTCTCCTGTTGTATGTGCGCACTGAGGCCTCTGGGCATGTTGCTCTTTATGAGAATGTCTTCCTATTATTATTAGCAATAATAATTGTATTAGTAATAATAATAATAATAATATAATAAATGCATGATCAGCAGGCGTGCAAACAGTGCTCTTCCACCCAGCATCCCATAGGAGCACTCATAAACCAGTGCAACTATTCTTGGGATCAACACTGTGTGGCTTGTTGGGTGATCGTTAACTTCCATATGTGCATGTGCAGCCGGCACGCCAACAGTGATCTGCGTCCCAGCATCCATTAGCAGCATTCATCAGTGAATGCAACTATTCTTTAGGTTCTCACTGCATGGCCTGACGGGTGCTCATTCTCTACCATGCGGGCATATGCAGCAGGCATCCCAACAGTGATCTGGGTCCCAGCATCCCAAAGCAACACTCATTAGCCAATGGAACTATTCTTGAGGTTAAAAGTGAGTGGCATGCTGGGTGTTCATTCTCTTCCATGTGTGCATACGTAGCAGGCATGCCAACAGTGCTCTGGGTCCTAGCATCCCAGAGCAGCATTCTTAAGTTAGTGCAACTATTGTTAAGCAATAAACCCTGAGCAGGGTCAGTTAATGCCCTGGGGCATTAGTTTAACTTGGCCCATTACCTAACTGGTAAGGCCCCCACAAGGGGTTTATTGATATTGGCCTTATGACATGTCATACCAGGATGCTAATAGTTGGGTTTATTTCTTGTTGAGAAATGAGGAATACACCATTTCTCAACTTGAAAAAATATTCAAGATGGCCACCATGGAAGAGCAAAAGGGGAAAAGGGAACTACACGTAGTCCCTTTTAAATTTCCATGCCAACCTTGTCTGTGACAGGGATGCGCTGGGAGCACTAATGCTCCTGTCACTGACAAGGGACAAGCGAGAATGCCAGGTAAGTGGGGTGGGAAGGGTGGTGTTTAAATGTGTGAAATAGGGGAGTGGGTGAAGCAGATGTGGGGCATGCAGCGGCGCACGTAGCTCCGTCACAGCAGGAGAAAATAGCAGCCTCCCGCTGCAAGGAGGCTTGGAATGGGCCTTAATGTCTGGTAAAGACCTTGTTTTGAGCCTCTTGAGTGGCTGGGAGGCCGCCAAACCGCTCTCGCCGTGTGCTAATTGAGATTGACAATCCGTGGATTGTCGGGGTTCATCATTTTCCACATGCATCAGTCACACCAACACTGATCTGGATCCCAGCCTTACAGAGCAGCACTCATAAGCCAGTGCAATTATTCTTGAGATTCACACTGAGTGGCTCTTGGAGCGCTCATTGTCTTCCATTTGTGCATGTTCACCAAAGCGGGCCAAGAGCCAAATAAGCAAAAACACTTCATATAATTTGTCAGAGAGTACACGGTGTGCTGCCGTAAATGTCTTTGCATGCACTGTGCTAGAGAGTAACTGGAGTTTTTGCACAGCGTTGCCAATTTAAGACGTTCTCTTGATTTTGTTCCATCTGTAAATTTATGTGTCCTGGCAAAGCACAATTCTTAATCTAGAAAGGTCAGAAGACTTGCGGAAATCCAATATTGTAAAACGGTGTTGCTTATTTATCTCTCTGTGTTCTTTTTTCTAATTTCTGTTGAGGGATAGGGTTGTGCAATTATTAATGAGCGATGAACTTTAACATAATTACTCTATAACTACTTTATAATGCTTTACGGAAAATGCTGCTCCAGAAGTAGTTGGCAGTGATGCTAAACATGATGACGTTGTAGGGGGCATTTCAAGCTGCTTCCATCCCATTGCCTGCCATTCAAATTATATCACTTCAGAGCAAAGTGTGCAGTGTGGGGTGGACCATCACAATGCTGCATGAGAAAATGAAGTGGAACCTCCTATAGTGGAAATGGAAATGATGGCACGTGGTATTGGCAAAGGGCTAAATTGCCATGGGCGTGGCCAAAATGGTGTGGGGGCGGTTTGGTACTACATAGCTGCACCTAACTGCGTTTCCAGTAGATGATATTCTGACACGTGGCGTAAATTGAGTCCAAAATGACCGTATAATTGCATAATTAACAAGCAGTCATTAGGCTGTCCAGTGATGTTACCAATAGGCCAAATGCAGAAGCTCTGAGGATGTGGTACTGTGAGAATAAAGGTCTGTGGCTAGGGTTGGCTCAAGGAGAGTTTCAGATAGTGCGCAAGGACAGTGTGAAGTTCGGTTTGTAGGTGGTAGTATGCATGATACCTGACAATGGTTTGCAAATTATGAGCTTTTTCTTTTCACCCCTTAGAGGGGTTAACATATGATAACACAGATACTGAATAGGGCTTTCATGAGTTCTGGTGCACTGCGCAGAGTCCCATCGAAGTAACAGGTTTGGAAGAATGGACCTTGGCAGGGAGAATGTTTTGGTGTTTTGCAGGATAATAGTCAGTGGGTGGGATGGGGGTGTTTGCTAGATATTAAGTTATGTTATGTTATGTTATTTTGCATTTATAAAGCGCCTTATATACCATTGGTATGGTCTGAAGGTGCTGGTAGGTTGAACGCCCTTGGGAACCGAAATTCAGATCAGTAGAGCGAGTAGGGAGAGTCAAAGGTGCATGTGAGCACCAGGTATGTGTGCAACTTGAGCGTGTAATAGCTGCTTCTTAGCGATAGGTGTGGTGATTGAGGGGTCAGGAAGATGTGTTTGTTTGGGCAGGATTTATCCAGACCGGATGTGGCTGCGTTAGGTCTGAAGAGTACGCTTGGCTGGGGGTGTGAAACCAGCAGTGTTTACATAGAGTGATGTGGAGTATGTGGCGGTTGTAGGTATGAGAACAGTTATACTGAATGGTGTCATAGAATCTCTGTGTTCTAGTTGAGTATGGTGGGTTGTGATCATTCAAACGTTTTCAGCATTCCAACTATCCTTTGTACTTCAGAACATCCGTTCCATGCACCCAATCCACTCCACGCACCCATTCTGTTCCCAACATTCCGGTCCGCTCCACGCACTCATGCATTCCAGTTCGCTCTGCGCGATCTAGTCCTTTCCGCGTGCTCCAGACTGCCCCGCGCTCACAAGTCTGGACCGCGCAAGCCCAACATCATCATCCGTTCTATGCAACTCGTCTGCTCTACGTGGCACATCGGTTTGTTCCAGGCACTCCTTTGCTCGTGGTACTGCACTCCTTCGCTCCAGGCACTCGTTCGCTCCAGGCACTCCATCGCTTTATGCCCTTACATGCACTACGCATTCATCCCCTCTACGCACCCGTCCGCTCTCCACACCCATCTGCTCTCCGCACCCATCTGCTCTCCGCACCCACCCGCTCTCCGCACCCACCCGCTCTCCGCACTCACCCGCTCTCTGCACTCACCCGCTCTCTGCACTCACCCGCTCTCCGCACTCACCCGCTCCCCACACTCACCCGCTCCCCGCACTCACCCGCTCCCCGCACTCATCAGCTCTGTGCATCTATGCATCCGTTCCCTGTGCTCATCTGCTCCCCGTGCTCATCCGGGCCTCGTGCTTGTTCGTGCCCCGTGCTCATCCCCACCCTGTGCTCATCCCCGCCCGTGCTCATCCCCACCCCATGCTCAACCCCGCCCGTGCTCATCCCCGCCCGTGCTCTTCTGCTCCCCGTGCTCATACGCTTTATATACTCATCAGTTTACGGGCATTTAACAGCAATATCCCATTCTACATATTCATCTCTACACTCATCCGCTCTACACACTCTTCTGCTCTACACACTCATCCGCTCTACACACTCATCCTCTCTACACACTCATCCGCTTTACACACTCCTCTTCCCAGCGTTCTACACATTCTTTCACAGTCACTCGGTCTACACACTCATCTGCTCTACGCACTTCTGCATTCTACGCACAACTCTGTACTTACGCATTCATCCCCTCTACGCAACCGTCCGCTCTCCGCACCCATCTGCTCTCTGCACCCATCTGCTCTCCGCACCCACCCGCTCTCCGCACCCACCCACTCTCCGCACTCACCAGCTCTCTGCACTCACCCGCTCTCTGCACTCACCCGCTCCCCACACTCACCCGCTCCCCGCACTCACCCCTCCCCGCACTCATCAGCTCTATGCATCTATGCATCCGTTCCCTGTGCTCATCTGCTCCCCGTGCTCATCCGCGCCCCGTGCTCATCCCCAGCCTGTGCTCATCCCCGCCCCGTGCTCATCCCCACCCCGTGCTCAAACCCGCCCCGTGCTCATCCCCGCCCGTGCTCTTCTGCTCCCCGCGCTCATCCGCTTTATGTACTCATCAGTTTACGGGCATTTAACAGCAATATCCCATTCTACATATTCATCTCTACACTCATCCGCTCTACACACTCTTCCGCTCTACACACTCATCCGCTCTACACACTCATCCGCTCTACACACTCCTCTTCCCAGCGTTCTACATATTCTTTCGCAGTCACTCGGTCTACACACTCATCTGCTCTACGCACTTCTGCATTCTACGCACAACTCTGTACTTACGCACTTATCTGCTCTACGCATTCATCCATTCTGCACATCCAGCTGCTCTACACACTCATCCGTTCAACATATTCATCTGTTCTATACACTCCTCATATCTACACACTAATCCGATCTACACACTCATCTGCTCACCGCATTCATCCGCTCAGCGCATTCATCCATTTCACATGTTTCGTCGGTTCTAACGATTTCATCCACTCCATTCACACCATTCATTCATCAAACATCATGTTCTTTTCCTCAGGTGCTTCTTCAATGCTAGTGCAATGGGAGCCTCTAGCCAAAGATCAGTTCAAGAGGGGCTCACAAAGTCACAGATTTAAAGACAGCCAGACTCGACAAATGTGAGTTGCCAACAGCAGAGGCCCATTTGTGTAGAGCTGCATCACTCTTACAATGGTGCACATTGAGTCATACCCTCCTTTACTGCTAGGTAATAGTCGGCCAAACTAATAATGCTTGATTACTTACCGGTAATGTTCATTGCTCGGAGTCTGGATCTTCCTCGTCACCGTCCCGATTCACTCCCACCATGCATATTCTTTTGGATTGCTTGGAGAAAAACAGGACGAGGGTAGAGGTGCAAGGAACCGTGTTGGATGGTTAGAGCAAAGCACCACACCTACATATACATGGCGGAAGGACTGACCTAGTCCAAAGCGTCCTCCATGTTGATGTGGGAAAGGGTGGTTTGGAAGTTTGTTAGGAGAAGCAGTGCCTCAATGAAGTTAGGCCTGTGATGAGGAAGCGGGACAAAGCTGGTAAAAGACATGCTATGTTTTTTAGGTGTTTTTTTATAGACCCAAATGCTTTTTTAGGTGCTTTTTTTTTATAGACATGCTATGTTTTTTAGGTGTTTTTTTATAGACCCAAATGCTGTTTTACACTGCATCCGCATGCTTTAAGACAAAATAATATGTGGCAGTGTCAAAGACTAAAGCTTTTGCAATGGCAGGAAAAGGCATACTGTATTGTGTGTTTTGGTGATGTATATAGATTTAAAAAATAGGAGTCTGCTTTCACTTGCTGTTACCCTGCCTGCACTGACGCTCCACCTCCCTACGCCTGCTTGCTTCATAAACCGGAAGTCAAGCGAAGCGTAGCGGAGTGTGTCAGAGTGTCCGGTGTGCCGTGAATACTGTGAGGATTTCTTGGGACTGCTGCTAGAAATCACTGCTGGAAAACGAATTTATTTATTTATTTATTTATTTATTTATTTATTTATTTATTTATTTTTTTGCTGCCTTGGAACTTTACATTGGAGTCTGCTTTCACTTCGCAGACACAGGAGTCTGCTTTCACTTGCTGTTGCCCTGCCTGCACTGACGCTCCACCTCCCTACGCCTGCTTGCTTCATAAACCGGAAGTCAAGCGAAGCATAGCGTAGTGTGTCAGAGTGTCCGGTGTGCCGTGAATACTGTGAGGATTTCTTGGGACTGCTGCTAGAAATCACTGCTGGAAAACAAATTTCTTTTTTTTGTTTTTTTTTTTGCTGCCTTGGAACTTTACATTGGAGTCTTCTTTCACTTCGCAGACACAGGAGTCTGCTTTCACTTGCTGTTGCCCTGCCTGCACTGACGATCCACCGCCCTACACCTGCTTGCTTCATAAACCGGAAGTCAAGCGAAGCGTAGCAGAGTGTGTCAGAGTGTGTCAGAGTGTCCGGTGTCAGGTGGTAGGTGGAGTGTGGAGTGCTAGACCCCAGCGCCGTAAAAGATCTTCTAAACTTCAAAACACAAAGGAAGGTAAGCCTTCCTTTTTTTTTTTTTTTTCTACACGGGTCATCCGGATTAAGTGAAGAAGAGCACGGATATAAAATGCTCTTAGGGAGAGACAATGAACAAACTGGAGGGGCTGAGGGCACAGCTGGGGACACAGATATCACCTGTTCCACCCCCTCCTGGGCTGCGGAGGCAGAACTACAGTTGGAGGTCCCTGATCCCCTATTAAACGAAAACCCTTGCCCCTTTAACATTCAAGTGAAAATTGGAGCAAGCACAGCTCTATACATAGATAACGGGCTGGGGGCACCCAATACTGGGGAAACACCCAAAGTCACGGGAGCCGCCATGGATGACATCGAAATTGTAGCAGGAAGCCTACAGACGGCCGCTGAGCATTCGGCAAATCAGGTCACACAAAAAACCATAGATAAACCTGTAGAAACCCAAACGCAAAATCTGGTCAGTTCGCCAAATCCAACAACATGGAACGTTTCTACTATTGAGCATTGGGCAAGCCCAAATGAGGCAAGCATAGGTGACAACGCCAGTCTAGGGCCTGCATCCAGTGGGATAGAAAAATCAAACTTACCAACATCGGGGGAGCATCACATACAGAAGATCCTGAAAAGAAAAAACTCAAGCTCCGAGGCAGAAGAAGAAAGGCCGTGGATGGAGTCAGCAAAGTCGGAAGGCTGTGAGGGAGCAAACCCAAGGAACCAGCTTAGCCCCCCAGCCAGATATACAGTTAAGAGGACGAAATACCCGACCAACCAAAAGGAAGGTGCCCCCAGAAGCATTATATGGAAACCATTTACTGCAGGACCATTGTCAATAAACCTAACAAAAGGGGGGACCAAAACTCCAACCATCACAAATGGAGGAACTATAGTAACCCCAGTAAACGTAGGACAGACCCTTAGCCTCAGTTTTGGCAGCAGGAGCTCCGCCTGTACGAATCAATTAAAGAAAACGACAGGAGTGGAAATATCAGACGCAGTTTTGTTGGAAACGTCAATGGACATGGAGAACGCATTAAGAGATAAGTTTACAGGAATCAAAAATGTTGACAAAGCAAAAGGAACGAGTGCCAAAGTAGCTACTGAAGACAAATTGACGCAAACGTTGCCACCAAAACAAGTGGGAAGCGTAGACCAGGTCATATCAGACCGAACAATGGAAGACAAATGGTCGCAACTTTGTCAGGTGTCCTAGCACCCTTCATGAAATTGTACGAGGATATCGCGGACACACTAAGAGATCATTCTACAATACTTGCTATGGTTCACACTAAAACAATATTTGTGGAGGGCTTTATCTCAGCAATCCAAAACAACTTGGACAACAGTACCGCCAACGTCACCCAACTGCTACATGACATAATCGAACCTATACTAAAAGAGAGAAAACTAGGGAAGTCAAATCCAAAAAGCAAGGAACCAATAAGGAAAGACTCTGGAATAATGACCACACAAGAGGTCAGCCCAGTCATAGAAAAAGAAAACAAAGCTGGATCCAACGAGCAAGAAAACAAAGGAGAAAGGTCCACGGCAACACCGGTAAACGTAGAAGAGGTCGCAGAAACCCAAAGTGCGTCTGTTACGGGACCGCAAGCAGCCCATAGTGAAGAGAAGGGGGAGGCAAAACAAAACGAAGACGGACCCGCCCTGGCCGAGGACTGCACCAGCAATAATCTTTTGAGAGAAAAATCAAAGAGCACATCATACGAAATCACTAGAGACTGAAGTGGAAAAAAAAACCCTAAACAGAAGTGCCAGGGGAGGGCTAAACAATTCTACAGAAATAGTGGAGGCTATCTCTAGTACAAAATCGACAACAAGGCCTGAAGACCCCACCACTACAGATAAGTGTCGGGAGAAAGGAAAGAAAAAGGGGAACGTGTGTGAGATCTTCAAAACAAGAGACACAAACACAGGAGGGAAAAGATCAGATAAAAACTGAGAACAACGGGCCCGCAGACAACAAATCAGGGGGTCATCACAAGATCACAGGACCCACTAAAAAACAGAAAAATCAACCACCAGTAAAAGCCACCAGCAGTAGCAAAAGCCGGGCATTTATGAAAAATTTGACAATACCAAAAGAACAACCGAGTATAATTGACCAGCTAAGAAACAACAAGAAAAAGGTCAGAAGAGAACAAAAGACTGAAGGACAAAAGATCTTAGAAATCGAAGAAGACGATTGTCCTGAACATGACCTGCTGGATCTCTCTACATACCCGATCTCAGATGATGAAGACAAACAGGGAATAAGAGGCTTCGAAGAGGTAAATACAGAGGCAGAAGACTCCTTGAGTGAGGAGCATACAGACTATAGTGAGAGTGATACCTCATCTATAATGTCAATACAGACCGAAAACGAGACACAGAGAGACAACAAAAAAGTTCCAGATACTCATACAGAAAAGGATGCATTGAGAAAAAACCAGGATCTAAGTGAAAAAACTCAGAAGAGTGAACGTAGAGGTCGAGAAAGGAACGTGGGGCGGTCTGAGACCCGGAACCACGGAACCAGTCGGGAAAGTGAAACAAGATACAGCAAAAAGCAGACCGAGATGGAGGAAAGAAGAGATCGGCATCAACAAAAAGAGGGGGAAAGAGACCTACAGCATCGACCGCGCAAAACAAGTGCTGGTGACAGTTATAAACAACCGGGGCTTGTCCTAGAACGTATCCTTCATTATGAAGACCAACTAATTCTCAACAGAAATAAGATTACTCCACCATATACCGGCATTAAGACTAATTACAACAGACGACCTGGCGATCGTGGAATTCGTCGAGGAAGAGCGCACTGATAAAGTAATTCTGCACACAAGATCAAATCTGGTGAGACAACTACTACTGGAAGAAGCCCCGCAATTAAGACCAATGGGTTTTGACTTACAAGAAAGTGACGAAGTCCTAAAAACCCAGGAGAGAGTAAAGAAACACTCGGTGAGACAGATCAACAGAAAAGACAGAGAGACCAGTAGTGTTAAAACAAATAGAACATCAGCAGTGAGAAGGGGCAACCAGAACACACAAAGCTCAAACAATAGAAGTCAACATCAAGGAGAAGAAAACGAAGCGGCAAGGTGGAAATGGTTGAAAAACATGATTGATGACAAAACAAACACCCAATGACATAAAACAGTAAAAAGTGTGGGTTCATGGAGCCTGGGAAGTTGGAACACTAGAGGCTCTACCCACCTTTTTACTAAGGGAGCGCTTCAAAAAGAGAACTTTAGTGTGTTGTGCCTACAAGAAACATGGCTGTTGCAACCACCGACACTGGAAGGTTACGTGGTTCTGCTAAATCCAGCGGTCAAAGGTCAAAAAGGCAGACCCATGTCAGGCCTACTTATAGCCATCAAAAACGATCTGGATTGGCAAGTCCTGGAGGAGTCAAACCCAAATTTATTCATCCAGATGGTAGTGTTACAGCTGGACAAAAAAGCCAGTAAAATACTAATATTGATCAACATATACTGGAACCCAGCACATTTATCAAACGAAAACCTACCAGATAAAATAGCAGAACTAATTGATGAACAAAGAGAAAAATGAACTGATTCAATATTCATATTGGCAGGAGATCTAAATTGTTCATGCCTGAACAAGGACAACCAACCCGAATCCGATACAACAACTGCCTCAGCAAAGGAAAAAAGAGGAACAATGTGGAATCGTATGGTACAATCAAGGGACTGTGTCGTTCTGAATGGAAAGGTGAAGGGGGACCAACCAGCAAAACCTACTTGGAAGGGAACACAATCAGTAGAGATCCTGGATTACATTTGCATTTCAAGCAACTTGTCAGATAACATCCAGACCTTGAAAGTAATCCCAACAGGAGAAAGTGACCACAATCTGTTAAAACTGACGTGCAAAAACATAAGCAATAACAAGATTGGAACCTACAACCAGAAGGTGGTCATAGAACAAAGGGGTATTAAATTAAGGATCAGACCAGAGAAAACAAGAGAACTAAACCATAACCTAAAACAAATGATCTCGGCGCTTGAAAACGAACAAAGCCAAAAAAGGATTGACTACACCCCGCTTTTCAGAGCATTTGTTACAGAAAGGAAGTTTGGAAGTAACCATCAAACAACGACTCACCAACATCAGTATGACAGTCGCATACGAGAAAGGAAAAAGGCATTAAGGAGAGATATTAGATGACTAAAAAAGACCAAACACGACAACTGGAGTAAAGAGATACATAAGTTAAAACAAAAGTACAGAAACTGGTTACACTTACACAAGAAGACATTGCTAAACCAGGACGCAGAAAGAATGTTGGGGAAAATAAGATCTAAAAACACAGCCGAAATTTGGGCAATTATCAACAAAGCGGAGAAGCCTCAAGCAATAAGTCAAATGAACCCAATAAGTGCTTCATCATGGGTTAAGTATTATACACAGCTGCAAGGGGAAATTTACATCGACCCAAAGCGGAAATCAATGACAAACAAAAATGAGGCAGTAATAGATATCAGTATTGAGGAAATATAAAACATCCTGAAAAAATTGAAAGACTCGAGAGCCCCAGGGCCCGACGGGCTCACAAATGTAATACTGAAAAGCAACATAGGTGAATGGGCCAAATTCCTTCAACTTCTATTCAACTACATATTAACAACAGAAAAAATCCTGGATTCCTGGCGAAAGGCAGTAGTGGTACCCATTTTCAAAAAGGGTCTCAGAACATCAGACAACTAGAGACCGATTGCATCACTGGACGTGGTGGGGAAGGTCTTTGCGTCCACACTATTGAAAGCATTAAACCACTGGGTACAGCAAAGTGGACGTTGTGATCCTTGGCAATCGGGTTTTGTGAAGGGGAGAGGCACAGCACTCAACATTTTCCTGATTAACTTATTGAAAGCCAGAACACAAAGAACAAAAACCAAGGAATCTACATCGCGTTTGTAGACTTGTCGAAAGCTTTCGACACCATAAAAAGAGCCAAACTATGAAAGAAAATGGAAAACTGGGAATGTCCTCAGTCACTGGTGGAGAACATCAAGCACTTGTACACGGACACAAGCATCAGAGTCAGACTGGATACAGCCGGTACACTAACAGACGAAATTCAGATAAAAATGGGCTTAAAGCAAGGATGCCCGCTGGCACCGGAACTGTACAACCTGTTCACGTCAGATCTGGAAGATTCATTTGAGTCCACCCGCTGCTTTCCACCAAAAATAGCAGGAACGCCGATTGGGAGACTGCTTTACGCAGACGATATCGTCCTGATGGACCAAACCCAAATCGGCTTGCAAAGACAGCTTACATCATTACAGTCGTATGTGGACTCAAATGACCTGGTTATAAACCCAGAAAAATCAGGAATTCTGAAGTTAGGCCCAGGAGGTAATAAAGCCAGAGGGAAAAAACTAGGATGGTCTCTGAGAAACAAAAAAATCCTGGAAGTCGAAGCATTCACGTACTTAGGAGTCTGTATAGACAACACGAAGAACAATACGCCAAGAATAGCTGGGCTAAAAAGAAAAGAAAACCAATCTAGCTGCCCAAGGGAGAATTCTGCGTAAAAGATACTGCAGATTTACCTTATCACCTCTAATAGCCTTTTATAGGATGAAAGTGGTGCCAATACTAACATATGGGGTAGAATCATCAATCCCCTTACAAGCTCAAACATGGTCAATCCTGGAGGGTCTGTTTTGGAGGAAAGCTTTACAGCTGCCTAAATCAGCCCCAATACAGCAGATAAGAAGAGAGATGGCTCTGACATCACTCAAAACAATAGTGGTATGGAAAACACTAAGTTTCTATCGGAAATGTCTTGAGGAAAACACTACGGGTGGATTTGGGGTGTTGAAAAAAGCCCTAAAAGATCAATCCGATGTAATCCTAACAGACTGGCAAAAGTCATGTCAAGGGATCCTAGTGAACCTCAGCGAGTCAGAGGATGACTTATGGATTAACCCAGACAAAACTAAAAAGAAACTATACATGGCAGACTGGATCGAAACCCAAGAAGATAACTGTAAATATAAAGGTTACGAAGACTTCTGGGCCCAGCCACGAAAACTGAATCAGATCCCAAGCTATCTGACTTTATTCCCCAATTGGTACTTCCGAGACCTTTTCCTGAGATTCAGATTGAACATTTTACCAACAGGAGAAATATTACAAAGAAGAAAAAGGCTGGACATCAGGGAAAGCTGCAGAATGTGCAAAAAAAAAAAGGAGAGATAGAATCTCTGAAACACCTCATACTACAGTGTACCGGTTTAAGGAAAGAGCGAGAGCAGTGCTTGGGGGACATCCTTAGAAGCTACACTACAAGGAATGTCGATGAGTGGTGGAGGACTCTTGTAGAAGGTGAAAAAATGAAAACGACATTAGCACTCATAAAATTAGTGATTTTAATCCTTAAGAAACCAGAGGAGATCAACAACATAACCCAGGACTAATAAGATGCTACCTAGCACTGCTACTAAGATACTGTATACCAAACAAAGAATCATGATGAAAGAACGGACATGCTCAGGTTAAAGGTTTCAAATAAGGAAACCACACAATCTGTTTAAATAAAAAAATAATTTAAAAAAATAGTTTATGGCAGCTTCTGATCAATTAAAAAATCTGTGCTACAATGAAATAAGCAAGAACAGTGTTCATTAAGCTGGGGAAAAAGGGTGCGAGTATCAGTGCAGCAAGGGGCCAATCTGTGATTCAGGGTCCTTACACTCAGGGGCCCGAGACAACCGACGATCCAACATTTATCCAGAGACACTACCATATTCCTCCTTGACGTAGATGATGAGTACGAGAATACACTGTTTGGTAAAGTCCACATTAGAGGGGGCTCATGAAGACTAGAGCGGTCAATAAAGAGCTTGACCACCCGCGTTGCTTCTAGAGTTTACTGGCGTTTCCTCCACAGGAATTACTGAGAGATAAACAATTTCATGTTCCTTGTTATTGTGGGGGTCAGGGGGGTAGGAGGGGTCAGGGGGTTGGTCTAAATATATGAGTATATGGAGGGGAGTAGGGGATTATGGAAGGGTGGCGAAGAGTGGAGTAGGGTGTGGGAATGAGGTGACAGGAGGCAGGGTGTGTGGGTACCCTCCATTAAAACATTTTTTAGAAAGCCACAATAAAAAATGAGCACAAAGTAACTTACCACTCAGTAATTCTAGACGATGAAACCACACAGAACTGGTTCTTTCTCAAATTGGTGCGTGGAGAATGGATAGTTTTAATGTAGTTCAACTAGAACGAATATCCAATTGCCCATTGTTTGCATTATAAAACTGAAACCTAATATGTCCTTTGCATTCTGGGTATTTCTATCATCAAATGGTGACATGAAAGAGGCAGCTTGGATCATGAGGAAGGGTGTTTGGCCCGACAGGAATTGATCAGGAATTGATCCTGAGGCATTTTGCACTATGCATCTTTTGCCCTACCTTGTGACATGAGGTACTTTACACTGTTTAGAATAAATCGCAAAGAAACCAGGAAACTTAACTGATTAATTTGCTGTAAAAGTGCACCGTCGTTTTTAGTTTTGGATATTAGGAGTGTCTGTGCCACCTATCTGCTGAAACAATTGCATTAGGGTACAGCTAGGGAGAAATGGCACATGAGCAGGGGCACAAAGCTTGTAGGAGTTGTTTGGCAATTAAACCCCCATTGACTGCCCGTGGCCTGGCTAATCCCTATTCCCAATCACTGCCTGCCTCTCCTGCCCAAAACACATCCTCCTGGGATCTCTTTGAGCTAGCTGTATCGAGTCTTACCATCAACCTTTGTGCTTGAAGTTCCTGCCAGTGTTGTTTTTTCTAAGCAGTTTTCTCGGAGTTAATTACTAAACTCGAGCTATAAACGTGCTACTGGTGTAATAAAACAGTCTTAAACAGGACTGCCGTCAGCCACTTGATTTATAACCACTATGTATGTACTTCACTGAAGGACTGTTAGAAACAAGCATTGGCAAAGCTAACAGTTTTGGCTTGTGTATATGTATTAGGCATTTGACAGGCACTGCTATTAAATGCCCAGGTACCCGACAGTTTAGCAGTTGCTACAATCGATGGCCAATTAATATCACTGCAGCAGTGCCTTGCAACAGCCTTTCCCAAAAGCCAAAACGGTTGGCATTGCCAATAATTGTTCCTGTGATTTTTGTTTAATTCCATGTTTGGCTGCATACACATTGTTCGGAAGAAGAGACGATTTTCCTGCACCCTCAAGCAGTTTAGAATAAGGCAAACACTGTGAGATATAATATAAGGGATGAGTGGGCAGGGTAGGTGCCTTTAAAGTCCTCTATGCAATCACATTATTGCATGCCTCCTAGATGTACTGCACATATGGGAACAAAACTCCATCTTAGATATTAGCAGTTATATTGGAACATAAGGCTTAAATGCAATGCATCAGCCAGAATCCCAGGTCTAGGACACAAACGTGAGAAAAAGAATAGGTTGTGTCCCGGGCACCAATGAGAAAGGCCAGAGCTACAGAGATCCATTAACCGTTCATTGTCTTAAAAGTTGCCAGTCTTCATACTCTAGGAGGCATGTGACTTGCAAGGCCACAGGACGAGGGTTGAATGCCTTTGTGTAATACAATCCCACGAGAAGGAGGGTAGGGCCTCTGACACCCACCAGTCCCATTTCTAAGTTATAGCACTCAAATGCCCCAGCCTTAAGGCCCCTGAATTCCAAGGTACCAGTCATCTCCAGACCAGTGATCATAAACCTGTTAGACCCCCGATCAATGACAAAAGATCTGAAAGCAGGAACTTCTGCCTTCACTCATGGGTCACGTGATTTGTGCTTCGAGGTGCAGGGGCGGATACAATTATAGCCCAGAACGTGGGTCGGAGACCTGGGAGAAATGCCAGCCTGTCTGGGATTGAGTGAAGTTGGTGAGTTAAGATGACCTTGGCTTTTCCCTCAAGCCCCTGTCTGCTTGTACCAAGTGCACTGCTGCATAGATAGAGATGTATTATTTATTGTTTGCATAACTGCCACCTCATGACTTATGACGACTGCAGCATCAGCCACTTAGAAGAAGATGGACGGAACGGGCTGGGACCAATGGCCTGTCATCCTCTATTGACTAGGCAGCCTATACATAGGGTCTCGCCAACCAGCCGATGTGTATGTAATGATGTCACTTATGATGCAGTGTACCTTCTTAAAGCGCTGCTCATGCAGATTTTGACAGAACGCCCCACGGCAGCAGAGCTATTTGTTGACGATTTGCATTTTTGTGTGGAAATAAACCTTTTTATCCTTGCAAAGGGTATATTGGAACTTTTTCCCCCGAGTGGGTTGTATTTTTTCTGGTGTGAGCATCTAAGTGCTTTTCTACAACATTGACCTTTCATCAACATCACATTTCACTGGTATTTCCATATCAAAACTCCCAAAACACTCTCAATTTGCGTCAGGGATGTCAACTGACTAAAATGGCCATGGTAGCAGAAGTTACATAACACACCTAATGATATCACATGAACTGGCATTGCATGATCTTTGACCTGGCTGACAGCACAGAATGTGGTTTCAAATGACCTTCAGGCCTAATAACAAAGCAAGAAGGGACATTGTGGATGTAAACATATTTTAAATAGCTTATGATTAATAATAAATAGCTAATAGCAGACAAAAAATTCTCTTAGTTACCAACCATATTTCTATATGGTTGGTCTGACCTGATATGTCATGGGTGTTATGTCCCATGATGTAAATGGGGGACATCCAGCAGAACCAAAAATGACAATGTTGACTGAGTGTGTATCGCAGTAGAGTCCTATATGAACAGTTACTACCATTGTACATCCTCAAGTACAGCCCAAAACACTAAATAGCCCACAGTCCCATATTCTGCAGTTATACATGGCGTGCATCCTCAAATTACCCAGTAATGTCATTATATGCCAGTTTATGCTTCTTACAGCTGGTATAGCAATCCTGTGACAGATACAGCCGCACATGTCATGAAATTGTATGCAAAGTGCAGCCTTAAATGCCCCAGTAATGTCATCCAATGACAACTATCACCTCATATGCATGGCACCCACATGATTTGTGCAAATACTCATTTACAGATTGTGCTATCATAGGCCAAGTGCAGCCTCAAATACCCTTTCCAACACCCAATGGCAGTTAATGCCTCCTGTGCATAGTGGTCACCATAAGAGCTGTTTACCCAGCTTCATGTGACCTTGATGCTGTCATCATATTCCAAGTGCAGCCTCAAATACCCTAGATAATGCCATCCAATGGAAGGTAATGTGTCATATGAATGGTATGGGCCCACTTGAAATGTGCCATTTGACATGTTCTGGTGTTGTGTCCGTTGGCAATGCCACCTAACGGCCATTCACACCACACTCACCTGAAGGTGCCCATGGCTCACCACTATGGGTATATGAGAACAAACTTTGATCCACAGTCCAATTTGTCCAAAGGAGGAGGAGTCGCATTCATACATAGTGACAAGATCACCATGAGAACCATTGGCAATGCCCAATTCAGCTCTGCAGAATCCCTATCAGTGAAACTATCCCTCTCACCTACTAACACAGCAACACTTCACCTTATATACAGACCTCCTGGACCACTTGTCTCTTTCACTGATGATGTTACATCTACATTGTCT
Source organism: Ambystoma mexicanum (assembly GCF_040938575.1). Lineage (NCBI taxonomy): Eukaryota > Metazoa > Chordata > Amphibia > Caudata > Ambystomatidae > Ambystoma > Ambystoma mexicanum. Next base: position 568,592,669 of record NC_090935.1, read on the forward strand.
TCCAACACGAAGCCTAACTCTCAGGTACTGCTATTAGGTGTCCTTAACCTTGGCCTCTCCGATCCCAAGGATCACATGGCCACCAAAGTTGCCACCACCCTCGCCAACCTAGGTTTCCAGCAACGCATTCTCGAACCTACCCATAACAAGGGCAGAACGCTGGACTGGTTAGCAGACTTTAATTGCAATACCACGGTCAGTTCCAACACTTCTTGTGCCTGATCTGACCACCACGTCATTACCTTCCTCGTGCCAGCCACCAACCCTCTGCCCATACCCACCATAGCCCCTGCTATACCCACTAGAAACAAAAAGGACATTACCAGGGAGAAATTGCTTCCTCTCATCCTCCCTATCTTGAACACTTGTGCCGCGCAGCACAAGGACCCCACCGTCTTAGTAGACACCTTCAACAGCACTCTGCTCAAAGCCATTGAGACCGTATCCCCGCTAAAAATACGCAAAGCCAAACAACAATCCCACCTGAACTCATGGTTCACCCTGCAGCTCAGCGCTCTGCGTAAAGAAATGCGTAAGGCCGAAGCTCTTTGGAAAAGGCATCCTAGTATGACTAACAAAGCTTCCCTCCTGATCACCTCACTTAATTATAAGGAAGCCATCCTTCAAGCCAAAAAAGAGACGTATAACCTATGCATAACTCAAGCGCAATCTAACACAAAAGAATTATTTAAAATTCTCAAAGAATTAGAATTCCCTTCACCCGCCCCTGACTCATGTATTAAAGACAGCACCTGCTGCAACAACATTCATAATGCACTTCTCAACAAAATAACCACTCTGCAATCCAAAATTAACGCTAAACAAAACGTTCTCCACACTCCCCTCTTAATCAAAACCTTGCCACCTAAAACAAACACCCCAGTCTCTCCCTTGCCATTCAGCTTTACGCCGCTCACCACCCTTGAGGTTGAAAAAATCATTTGTAACTTAAAACTTTCAAATTGCCAAGGGGACTCCTGCCCAGCACCGATCATTAAGGAATCGGCCCGTGACCTCGCTCCTTTCATAACAACCTTTATCAACTCCTCATTTCAATCGGGAGTGGTCCCTAACAATTTGAAGGATGCTTGGGTCATCCTTCTTCTAAAAAAAAACAACCCTAAATCCTGAGGTCCCAACTAACTACAGGCCCATCACTACGGTCCCGTTTCCCTTACAAATCTTAGACAGAGCAGCTTACCTACAGATACAGAACTACTTGGAAACTAACAATCTTCTAGGCACCAGACAATCCGGCTTTCTGACTGAATCTTGGTACGGAGACAACCTTTCTGGACCTCAAAACCCAAATTGAGGATCTAAAAGACAAAGGTAAACTAGCCCTGCTATTGCTGCTGGACTTATCCGCTGCCTCCGACTTGGTCAATCACCAAATCCTTTGTCAACATTTGAAAACTGCAGCCCATTTCTCTGACAATGCCACTAATTGGATTAAATCATTCCTGGACAACAGACATATGAGAGTATTCTCCCCAACTTCCTCTGCAGACCCTGCGCCAGTCCCTTGCGGGGTCCTCCAAGGATTGTGCGTATCCCCTACCCTCTACAATGTTTTCACTAAACCTCTGTTTGATGTGCTTGACTATCTGGGTGTCACCTACACAAATTATGCCGATGACACCCAGATACTCATCCCCCTCACGGGTGATTACACGGTAGACTCGAAATCTCTAAATGACATTTACCATGTCATTCAAGCCTGGATGGCACAACATGAGCTCTGTCTCAATGACAAGACATAGCTCCTCATCCTAGGTACACAACAAAGACTTAACAAGTTGAACCCTATGTTCAGCTCCTTCAATATCGACAGAAACTCCATAAAAGTCTCCAAAGATACAAAAACCCTCAGAATCTACCTAGATTCCACTCTCTCCCTCCACAGACAAACGAATGCAGTCACTGCCGCTTCTGCCTACACATGCAAGTTGATTACAGCATGTCGCCCTTTCCTTTCTACTCAGAAATACATCACCCTTGCTAGGACTTTGGTCATGTCCAAACTTGACTACTGTAACGCACTGTACCAAGGCACTAACCAATGTAACCTTGACAAACTCCTGATCATACAAAATAACTCCATTAGAGCAGCCCTCAACATCCCTAGATCAGCTCACATCTCTGAAACTAGGAAGAACCTTCACTGGCTTTCAGCCTCCCAAAGGATTTCACTAAAATCTCTTGCCCTGACTTACAAATGCATGAATAACCAGGCCCCTATCTATCTATCCTCACGGTTCACTCTATATATCCCGGCTCATCACTAAGGTCTGCCTTTAGCCGGAGCCTACTGATCCCTAGCTACAAGCTCTAAACAGCCGGAGGGGCTAGCTTCCCAGTCCTGGCAGCTAAACTTTGGAACTCTGTGCCTCTCAGTATTAGAAACCTTTTATCCCTGAACCTATTCAAACACAAAGCCAAACTCTGGCTAGTCACCTCAGACGACCAATTGACACTCTGAAAACTTGATTACTTGTGTATTGCTTGTCTAACCTGTAATGTGATTGTACTACTTTGCTCAACCTAAATGTTTTATGTAATGTCATCCTTTGATGTAACCACTGTTTGAAGATATGCACCCGGTAGCCTCCGGGCCTGGTTTGCGCTATACAAATAAAATAAATTCAAATATAAATACAAATTCAGCCGGCCTCAAACATGCACCGCATCATCACCTACTTTTGGCTCTAACCTGCACAGCATTTTCCTCTTTATTTCTGTGCCTGTTTGTCCACCTATGTGTACCACAGCAAAAACATCTGACACAGTCCCCACCCCTTGTCTCACCACTTGAGGCCACTGAAGGGAAAGGGCAGACGCAAGACATGCAAACAGCTGAAATTCAAAAAGGCCCCCGAAGAGCTGGGTTTAAGCTGCACTGTGGTCTCTCAACCAGACATTCCAATCTATTCAGTCAAAGCCATTTGTCTAATCAACAAAAGAAGGTTGTAAATACAGTTCATATATCAGATGCCAAGGAAGTGGTTTGGATTGGTTACATATTAACAATATTTGCTTAGTAGTACTAGTCAAAGGGGTATTTTCCTAAACAATCTAATTGCTTTCAGGGTCTCACACTCATAGGCTGTTGGGTCCCATACATGAAATATAAAGGTCCACAGGGTGGAGTGAACACGGAAAGAATGAAAGTGAGAAAAACTTGATTTTACTCTTCCATTATTTCAAACATGCCTTGCAAGCGGCGCTTACTACACTAATGGAATCCTATGGAATCGGCACAGCCTTGACCAGTTTCAAAACAAATGTGGATTGAATTGGAATCCATACATTTTACATCGGCATGAAAATCTATGGAGGCGTACAACAAGATGCATTGACGAGATGGAGGAGGACGGCACAGCAGAGATCGTATCTCCGTTTCATGCCTCTCCCTCATTACATCAATGCTCCACAATGTGGCAGTGCGTTAAATGTAGTTATACAAGAATAATGCCTCACATTTTTGTCTTCATTTGATGCACTGCCTACTAAATATTGCCATCTGGAAAGGATGTGAAAGCCCTAGACCCACCTTTCCTAAAGATTCATGCCAAAAGCATAGTGAACACGTGTGCCCTGCTGCATCAGTATCCCGAAATCTGCAGCACCTGCTCTCCAGTGGAACAGGGCAGGTTCAAAGATCACATGTTCCCTTCTTTCACTGCTGTTGTGACCTAAAGTCACTGCAGACAGAGGTTGCATTTATATGCTGTACCTCTGACTCAAAACATGCTAATTGTGGCCTTATCCATCTGGTGCGGGTGTGACGGGGCAACGGTCACACATGGACAAATTGCAAGGGTGTTTATTAAAATAAAAGTCAGTCAGAATGGCTTCGAGTTTGTGCAAGGTCTTTCCGAGCCTACCAGGTTCTGGGGAAGTTTGGAGCTAGGGCCATCCCTCTCTCTCTTTACTTCCTCTGTCTTTCCCACCCCCTAACCCAGGCATCCATAAAGGCAGGTTAGTAGCTAGTGCCAGATGACCCCTACTGTTTCTTGTTCTTTTTGAGAATATGAGACTAAGTGTGGATTCCCTAAGGCATTGGCTACCTGTCTCCCTAGGGGTCTTCTAACTCTCCCTCTACTAGCCCAGCTTAGTGTTCTAGTGGTGTAATGGGAGGGTGGTCTCGCTTCACCCTACCTGCACCATGTCTCAAAAAGCTCTCCTCCCACCATATCACTGTCCCTCCAATCTCTCACTGCGCCTTTCCTTCTCTCCCTTTGCTCTGACTTCTCCTATCACTTCTCAATTCTATCACTTCTTACTGTCGCTACCTCCTGCTACCTCCTTTGTTCCTTTCTTCCCACCCTATGTTTTTGCATCTGGCTATTCTGTTATTTTTTCTCTATTTCAACTCCTACAACTAGCTACTCCTATTCTCCCACTACCTGTCGCTCCTACTACTCTTCTTCTAATACTGGTCTTACTCTTTTAATAACACTAAACCTTTGCTTCCTTTACCTACTGCTACTACTGTTAATCTATCTATAATTTGGCTCACTAGTGCGCACTATCGCTCTCTACTGCTAACTTCAACTCTACTACCTGTTTCTTTCACTCGCTACTCTGCTACTCCCACTACCCACTGTCACAATTCCCACATGCTACTACCACCTCCAACACTACTCCCACTATCACTTTGCTACTCCTACTCTACCTCTACTTCTCACACACTCCATTCTCACACACAAATACTTCGCAGATCCCCTCCTTATAAAAGTCTCCACACTCCTTCCACTCTCGCCTCCACTGGTCTCTAGGATGTCCTCCTCCACCTCCTTTCCTCACCCAACTACCCCACACTGAATCAGTCGCATGCATCTACTTAAATACCCCCTCCTGGGATTGACCACTTACCTTAACCAATAGCATACCTGTCTCCAGGGGTGTGTCATGGGCAGTGCTTGGGAGGCCTCAAAAGACGTGTAAGCCCCACCCCTTTTCCAACACGGACCCTGATGGGGTCCAGGGACGTTGAACGTGAAAGGCCTCCATGGGGCCATTTAATATAATACAATCCCTGATGGTTGGGGTGAGGGGGTGTAAAGGCCTTTGCGGAGGCCTTTATTTATTAATTAAACATTCCCTGGTGGCATAGTGTTTTTATGGCCTTCATGGTGCGACCCGTGCTTCAAAGAGGACACCCATAACAACAGCCAGCCGCACACACTGGTGTTGCATACCAAAAGGCCTTTAAAACTGCTTGCTTGAGAAGGGGGTTGGATTAGAGAATCCAGAGAGGACAGAAAAAGGGTTTCAACATCTTGCTTCTTTGTGGGGCTCTCTCTCCTTCCTGTCCCCTCAGATTCCTGGTTAAGGTAGTTGTCAGAGCAACAAGGATTGAACATCTAACAGCAGGCTTGCTGTGGATCAGTCCCCTGGGCCCCTTTACCTTTATAAGGGATCAGTCACCCACTCTTTCTTGGATTTATTATGTACTTATATCAAGACACAAAGAATGGGTTGGACCTCTATTGACAGTGCAGTCCATTTCAGAATATGTCATTTGAGGGGATGATAGAGTGCTTCCAAGGCAGAGGCGAGCTCTGCCCCCTTACAATACCCAAGGAACCTTGGGGGCAACTACTGTTTCGACCAAGGCCCACTGGCATAACAGAGGCCCCCGAAACCCCCACGGTACAGGGTACCTCGCTACCACATGTCCTGGGAGCGGTCACCCTTGGACAAAAAAAAAAGATTTCTTTTTGTAATTGTTTTCTTAGTCACTCTGCCTTCATAAAGAAATGATTTCTGTTACAACATAACAGAAATAATTTCTTTATGAAGGCAAAGTGTTTACAAAAAGAAACAATTTCTTTTTTAAGTCCGAGGGCTCTCCCACCCCACGACATGGAAGCCTCTCGGCTGGAGGCCTCTATGTCATGTTGTGGTGGTGCTCTATGACTTCGAAAAAGAAACTGGGCCTCATTACGAGTCACCCGGTATGGAAATAACGGTGGCGGTAAACCCGCCGTCACCGTTGTTTCCATACCGGGTGATCTCGAGTCCTGCAGGCAGAGGTGTCATTCCTGCCAGGTCTGACCTGGCGGGTTTAACACCACCCGTCTGCAGGCGGACGTGGAAACACCGGCACCATCACGAGATGGTGCCAGTGTTTCCACTTCCCATTGAGTCCTATAGGACTCAATGGGAATCGGGATTTACCGAATTCTGCCTCCAGAATTCCTGGGTCACTGAGGTCGGAATGCCCCGGTAATTCCGGAAATCACAGAGGCGGAATGGTAATACGAGTCCGGTGGTAACCTGCTGGAATTTCAGGCACGGTTACCGCCAGATTTCGTAATGAGGCCCACTGTCTCTTTTTGAAGTCACTCTGCCTTCATAAAGAAATTATTTCCATTATGGTTTGGTCCTTAAAGCAAATAATGTATTTATGAAGTCGGAGTGACTTCAAAAAGAAACCATTACTTTTTTAATTAATATGGCTCTCCTCAACCCCATGACGTGTGCATGTGTTAGTGTATGGTGAAAGGGTGCACACTTAAATGTATGGGTGGGTGCCTGGTTGTGCATGTATATTGAAAGGGTACACACTTAATTGTATGGGTGGCTGGGTGTGCATGTGTGTGTATGTTGAAGGGTGTGTGTGCTTGTGTTCAGGGGTGCAATGAACTGGAACCTACTCAGGAAGTCCCTATATTACCATACACTGGCAGGGATATAAACTGAAAAACGCCACACATTTCACTCCAAATTGTATAAAACTGTACACAAGAACCAGTACAAAAAATTATAAAGTGGAACAGGGCAATTTAGCATTCATTTCTTGCTATAAACCCCATTCTAATTTATGTAGTATGAGTGAGTAATAAGAATGAGTCTGAATAAATTGTTGGATTGATATAATTGTATTGTTTTTTAACACAAATGTAATGTATTAAATATTTTCCAAAACTTGAATAGTACTGCAGTCCTTCTCTAGTCAACGAACATTGTAGGTTGTAGCAGTGGACCAGCCACCAGATTTCTCTCTGTAGGCAATGTTGACCTCATAGGAGGTAGTGAGATGTAAGTTAGGAATAATATGTAAATGTTAACCATTCACTACAAATGTGGGGTTTTCAAGGGTGCAACGAAACCTTAATTTGGGGGAGGGGATAGGCTTGCTAACCCTTCAAATGTTGCGGGTGGTGCTAAATTCAGGGGCGGTGGGGAGGGGCAAAAGTATTTGTGTGGGGCATCTATTGTTTTGTGTTGCATTCTAATGAAACTATTATAGTGCAGCTTCAATGTTACAAGCAGTTAACTCTCTCCTTTAAGTCTGAAAGCACCCACTTAGGGACTGCTGTGAGAATAAGCGGTCTCCTGTCCCCTCTCTACCCTTCCAATCACTTCCCTGGCATGCAAGTACTAAACCCACATCAAGATTTCAATTGACTAAAGAATTATGCATTTGAATGCAGGTACTAACAGTGAAATGCTTTACATTAGTAATTGCTGGGCCTTTGTTAACAGTGAAACCCAGGTGCCATTTAACGTCTGTGTCCTGTTCGTCAACGGCTCTGTGGGTCAGCCAGGTTCAGTCAACCTAGACCAAAATGTCAAAGAGGGGGGGGTCTGGGGGGAAGGGCTGAAGCACAGCCAGCTCAATGGGGTTGCACCACTACTTGTGTTTAATCCCTTGGTTACCTATTGGTAATCTTCATTTTCCATAGCCCTATTCTCGCTCGTCCCAGTACTTGCATATAAGGCACTTTGACTCATACCCAAGTACTGGGATGCGGTAGAGGGACATGGAGGTAATGCCTAGCTTAGTTAACCTGTAATCTCCATTACTCCGAGTCCCACTCTTCCTCATCCCAGAACTTACCTATGAGGCAAGAAGCCTCATATGTAAGCATTGGGACAAGTAAAAGGGACATGGAGGTAATTCTGGAACAAGAAGCTGATTTTGGGGGTTGGGGCAGGGGGTGGGAGGGAATGGCAATGTGTGGGGGATGGGGTGGAATAGGGATTGTGCGATAAATCGTAATGGTCATTCCTGTCCAGGCTAAGCAGGCTTGCTATGTGCTATAATTAGCTAGACAGGCATTTTGGTGCAGCCAGTCTAGTAATTTCTTAGTTTGGCTTGACTTTTTTTTTTACTGAGCATCTATGATAAAGCAGTCCTGCTAAGTGTAATTACCTGACTAGACTGGCATGTGCGTGCTGCCATTCTAGCCATTTCTTAATGCAGTATTGTATATTTTTCTAGGCATCAGTGAAAAAATAATCATAAATGTTATTGCTTCGACTGCCATTTTGGTGCAACCAGTCTATGTATGTCTAAATGTGGCCTTGCATGCTTTACTATAATATTTTATTACGTGTCTGAACTGGTCTACATTGTGCAGCCAGTTGGACATGTTTTCAATGTGGCATGGCATTTTTAATAGCAAAGCAAAATATGAATTAATGCATTAAAGTTCCTGTGAACTGTTGGTGACTTGCATGTATTGGATTTTTAGATTGGTGTTACCATACAAAACAATTGCAAAAGTGCTGGCCTTTTAGCCAATTTTTCTAAGAAAGTGTGCTGTATAATGCATTAAAACACATATTTATATCTTTCTCCTAGTGCAGTGTGGCGCGTACCCCTGCAGCAGCACGTTCGTGTGTATGGCGCAAGCGTGGTAATCTAGGCAAGCCCCGAGTGTGACACGACCCGTGATTTGTTGCAGAGGTCGGCGGGGGGCCCCCTCAGCATGGCTCGCAAGGGGCCCCACATTTTCTGTTATGCAACTGCCAGGGCGTGCCACTCTACCAGCTGCACTGGAACCAGGTTCCTTACTGCAGGAGAAGTATCCCTTGCATATTGCCAGCCAAACTCCCTGAACTGAGAGTAAAGAGTAAAAATTACTCCCTTTTCCCTAAAGCTTCTGGACTATGGCTCACAGAAACTGCAGAATCGAGGAAGTGTCATCTTGCTCTTCCAGATTCCTTGAACCATCTCGATGCCTGTTTGGGCACCTTCGATGCCGCCCAGGCTGCTGCAAGGGATTCACCAGTCATTCTTGTCCTTGATGCTCGAACCTCTTCACATTTACAAGGTTGCTAGATGCTGAGACCTCCAGAGACTCACATTGTGTACACAGCCACCTGATCTTTAGCTTTTTTGAGCTCTTGCCTGATGTTGCTGCAAGACCTTGAAGTGGTGCTGAGCCAGCCAAGCCACTTTCATCCGAGGGGACCATACGGATTGATAAGTTAACCTTTTGCACCTCCTTTAATGATAATGATGTGCTATTTATATAGCGCCTTTATCCAAAGCACTTTACAGAGCGGATATTTACATACAATATCACCCAACCGAAATTGGTACTCATTTATCGACCTCGGAAGTATGTGTAAGTGATTTCAATCCGGCACACACCCAAATCAATGCCTAGTGTGTAATGCACAACTGAAATCCTTATTTATTTTTGTCTAAAAGTTCTTTATTCTGAGCGATATACCACTCATATCACACCACTCTCCACAGGCTGGTTTGTAAAGTTAAAATATTTATTTATGTATTTACAATTTAATCACACTATGTTTTAATGGGTACACAATAATCCCCAATGGGGTGATGTAGCACAGAATAATCTCTTTAATACAAAAGGAGTAATGGTGAGCAAAACAATTCAGCACAGAAATGATACTTTTGTGTGTGTTTTCAGATCAAATAGCACTGTGGTTTAAGGTTCCCCCTGCACACCCCACAACCCCCAATAGGCAATGTAAAGAGATAGGAGGAGAGAACAGGTTTTCAGGAATGGCAAAATTCACACAGAATATCAATCCCACTTTCCCCCAGAATACACAAGAGAAAAACGGAATTGACTTTCAAGCTGAGAGAATGGTTTTTAAAGTTATCTTAGAATGGACTCTGCAAAAACACCAAATATGGTCAGAATTGCTGATATTGTTATAACTTCTTATGGGAGCCGCTTTGGATAGTTGCACACAAACACAAGCAATGATTTAATACCAAGAAACCATTTGAAATCTTAAAATTCAAGTCAGGAGCAATCAAAACCTATTTTACACGTGTCAGAATTTCCCTAAATGTAAAATTTGCGGCAAACTTTTCACTGCGCGATAATCGCGATAACGGGAGAACTATATGCATTTGGGATGCAGTTTTAGATGCGATTTAAAGATGGTGACGTTAGCTACAAGCAGAAGTTGAAATTTTGTTTCTAGCACTGAGGAAGTTATGGATGTTTTAGTGGAGGTCGTTTTTTCGAGATAGGCGCAAAAATGGGAAACAGGAATGAACTTTTAAAATGACATAAGGATTTCTTACACTAGAGGATGACTATGAACAAAACGAATGCCCCACAGGAACACTGCCACTTGATCAGAATGACTGCCTGCTAAGGACTCTCCTTCTTCAGATGGGAAAAGATCAGCGCAAAGATAGTTTTAACAATACTAGTACAGGAGGAAGAAAGGAGGGATTGGATAGAGAATTCAGACAATTCAAAAATACTCCTAACAATACCGGTTCTGAATACAAGATAGGAAGGGTTTGAAGATAGGGATTGACTATGGACAGTACATATGCTAGTGACACAGTTCTATATATAGATACTCACTAGATATGTTTTTAAATGGAACCGTCAGGATTCTGGTCCATCAAGATTCTGGTCAGGGAACTGGATCCGGTTCTATGACAGACAGCTGGGCACATCGGATTGGATCTGCAATCAGCAAGGCGCTCTGGTCACAGCATGGCACAGGACTGGACTGGATCTGCCCTTCTTGGTTCTGATGATAATTCTTTTAGCAGGCAAGGAGTACACCGCAGCCCGGCTGTATTTTGATGCTTCCCCTTAGGTTGGTGGGTTTCTGGTTCTGGAATTAGAGGTCTAGCTGAAAATGGTTCAGCTATGCTATGGGTTTCTGCTTTGCCAGGTTTCTGGAGTCTGGAGCAAGGAAGATGTAGAGTTCAGCAGCAGGGTGCTCCGCCAGTATCCGGATGGTAAGGGAATCTGTCTGTCTTTTTGAGTGGTGAGCTGTCTCTATTTATGCTATGATAAAGGGGTGTGTGTACTGGTTTATCCTAGGCTTGCCCCTTTGACAGGTGATTGGGTCAGAGTCTCCTCTCTGCCTTGATAGGAGGAGAGCAACAGTGGGTCACCATTATGGTGTGATTTTATGAGGAAGAAAATCCACCCTAGCCCCTTCAACACAAAATCTACTTTTGGCACCATACATATTTACACATGTGCAACCTCTATAGCAATCACATATACAGATTACATATTTTATATAGCAGCTATCCCTCAAAACCCCGTTTTTTGCCCACAGAATTTTGCCCTTTTCTTCAGGAACACAATTTCCAATTTATAAGCACATTTCTACAAGTGTGCACATTTAACATGGGCATAAGTGTATAAAGTTTCATACTTCTAGCAGAAATAGATTTTGTGTAAAATCACATTTCTTGCCCTTTCTTTCCAGAACATGTCACACAATTTTGCCGCCTCTTGAAACGTGCAGCCAAAATTTAGATTCACCATTCTGTTGCTTTTATATTTTGTACAATTTTCACTGGCAAATTATGAGTATTTTATAAATATTTTCTTTGTGAATGTTCAGCCACAGATGGTTGTTTGTCTCTGCCTCTTTTTGTCTCCCTGCAGTTCAGATGCAGTCTCCTCCCTGTTTGCTCTTGGCAGAGGCCATTTACGACTGCCCTCACACCCTGCATTTCCTTAGCAGCAGCTGTTCATTGTTCCCTTTTGCCTCTGTAGACCAAGTTCTTTCCAAACCCTATAATTATCGCTTTGGTGTGATTTCCTGGTAGGGGGAAAGGCCGTCCTTCTGTGGAGAAACCTGATATTCCAGTTTGGTAGCTTTTAGCCAGGCTTGATTTAATTGTTAATTATGTTGCATTGTTCCTTAGCTTAAAACAAACTTGTGATTTCAAAATAGCATCTAGAATACTTATCCGAGATTTTAAACCATCGGATCAAAACAATTACAACATAGGTTACTCTCAGTAACAGACCTCTTAGATTGCAAACATTTTTCAGTTTATCCATGTTTAAAGTTTAATCAGGCAGGCTCCTGAGAGCTGACATTTCAGCAGTCCACTGCTGCACAGAGATTTTTGAAATCCACAGGCAGGCCACTTTTGCTGTGGAAATCCCTTTATGCTTTCAGCTTTTCAGGACCTTGCAAGTTCACAATGATTTCTTAAGCTAAGTGAATTGTAGCACCCAGCAAGAATTTTGGATGTTTGAGGGTGTTTTGTCCCGGCATTCTGCAGTTTCAGCACCAAAGAAAAAAAAAGGATTTAAAGCAAGATTTTGGGTTTTCATTTAGCAACACTGCTTTTTCCTTCTGTATTCCATTTCCACATGTTGTGGAGCCCAGTGACATATTCCAGGAGTGAGATCTCTGTTCCACAGCTGACAACGACAATGAGCCCCTGACTAGAACCCTACCTCCCACCAACAAAAGATCTAACATCCAGAAGGCAAATACTGTCCATCTCAATAGCCTGAGACCACTCCCCACCCTTACCAAAACAGAACCGTCTCGTCCGACTGCCTCCCCCCTCAAAGGAGGACTAATAAAGGCCAGATCCCTGACAGCATATGCCACAGACATCTGCGATTTGATAGTGCTCGATAACTTGGACTTCCTCGCTATCACAGAGTCTTGGCTGCATGACGCAGCAGGACCCCTACTCTCCCTAGCAATCCCGGAAAACTATACAATATTCAGGCAAGACAGAACCAATATGCGCGGTGGCGGCATTGCTATCATCGCAAAGACCAGCATCGGTATGAGAATTACGCCTACCATAGCATCCGATTCATACGAAACGCTCACCATCAAACTTCCATTAGCTAGCTCCCAAACACTGATTATCCACCTCATCTATAGACCACCTGGACCCACAGGGACATTTGAGGAGGACATCCACAACCTACTCCCTAACAACCTTAAAACCTCCTCCCACCTACTTGTCCTAGGGGTCTTCAACTTGGGTTTCAATGACCCTCTAGATAAAAATGCCACCACCATTGCCAATTCTTTTTCCAACCTGGGTATAACGCAAAAAACTCTAGAACCCACTCACAATAAAGGGAGAATCCTTGATTGCCTAGCAGACTACAACGGCACCGCCATTATCAAAGCCATTGTCCCTCAACCCTGGACAGACCACTTCTTCTTGTCATTTGAATTATCTACCTCCAGACCACCTCCACCAGTATCTATCATGGCCCGCCATGCCTAACAAGAAATAAAAAGAGCATCACCAAAGATAAAGTGATCCCGGTGATTCTACCCATCCTTAACCGTTTAGAGGATCATTTAGACCCAGAAACATTAGTCAACGAGTATAACAAAATTATGTTAACCACCCTTGATAACATCGCACCTCTGAAACTTAGACCAAGTAAACCTAAATCTCACCTTAATAAATGGTTTACTCCTGAACTAAAGGATCTGCGACTACTTAAGAGGAGTTGTGAAACAGCGTGGAGGCTTATCCCTTCAGAAGATCATAAAATGAAATTAACAGAAATCTCCTCCCAACATAAAAAAGAAATCCACTTGGCCAAGCAGAACTCATTCAATAAGTGTGTTCCCCCCCCCCATTCCGGATATATACTCCAAAGATAAAACTTGGTGCTCTGATATTCAACAAGCCCTATCAAATAAAATCTCCTCACTCTAAACTAAAATAGCCAAAAAGCAAGCCTCCCTCACACAACCATCCAAGACTGACAACCCAATTATAGACCGTGCTCTAAAGGTACAGGACCCAGCTGCACAATTTATGTTCTCTAAAACTTCTATCCTTGAGGTGGAGAAAGTCATCCTCTCTCTCAAGCCGTCAAACTGTCAAGGCGATACCTGCCCTGCCCAGCTCAGAAAAGATGCTGCTAGGGATGTTTCCCCATTTATTGCAAAACATGTCAACTCCTCATTCACGTCTGGCACTGTGCCCACCAATCTAAAACAATCTTCGGTACTACCACTGCTCAAAAAGCAAACGCTAGACCCAATTATACCCATGAACTACCGTCCCATCACGACAGTCCCCTTTCTGCTTAAAATCCTGGATAAGATTGCTTATAATCAAATCCAAAGTTTTCTGGAACAACACAAACTCTTAGGAGAGCGCCAATAAGGATTCGTCCCCAGCAAAGCACAGAGACTGCCCTCATTGATCTGAAGGCACAAATAGATGAACTAAGAGATAAAGGAAAAATGGCTATCCTCTTGCTGTTGGACCTCTCGGTGGCATTTGACCTCGTGGACCATGGGGTACTTTGCAGCCATTTAGACTCTGCCGCACATTTCTCCAGAGAGGCCATAACTTGGATTGAATCCTTTCTTAGCGATATGACCATGAGGGTGTTCTCCCATCGGCAGCGGCTGACCCAATCCCCATCCTGTGTGGAGTTCCTCAGGGCTCTTGTGTCTCCCCAACTCTATACAACATATTTACTAAGCCCCTTTTTGATGATCTGGACCTTCTCGGTATCACCTACACTAACTATGCAGATGATACCCAGATTCTCCTTCCACTTTCCGGGGATTATAATAAGGATTTGGCCTTCGTAAATAGGGTGTATATCATCATCCAGGCATGTATGGCAACCCACGGTCCATGCCTGAATGATGATAAAACAGAGCTTATCATCCTAGGGATTCATTCTAACATCAAAAAACTAAGCCAGGACTACACCTCATTTGAAATTGATGGTAATATCATCAAGGTGTTAAAGAGTTAAAGACACTTGTTTTCTATCTGGATGCCACCCTATCTTTAGACAAAACAGTTGAAGTCTTTGGCATCGGCCACTGCTTACACATGTAAGCTCATTAGAGCAGACAAACACTTTCTCTCTGACAACAACTGCCTTATCTTAGTGAGAGCATTAATCCTCTCTAGGCTCGACTATTGTAATGCCCTCTACGTTGGAGCCAATAAATCCATCACCCATCAAATTCAAATCTTACAAAATAACGCCCTGCGAGCTGCCGTCGGTGTGTCCAAAAGATCGCATATTTCAAAGATCAGCTGCCAAAACGACTGGCTGTCTATCCAAAATAAAATCCACTTAAAAGTAGCATCCCTTGTTCACAAAGCCCTAAACAATTCCACACCAAGCTATCTCACTAACAAACTCACAAAAAGAAACCATATGCACCCAGCTTGAACCCCAAATGCCAATAGCCTCATCATACCAAAATTGAGGCTAACTAAGGCGGAGGGTGGCAGCTTCCAGGTTTGAGCAGCACAATTATGGAACTCACTACCCCAGCCTCTTTGTGAGGAGCAGCCCTTTCCGAAATTCAGATCCAACTACATTCATCTGCTGAGGTCTGCCAATGATTAGCCCATTAGCACCTACTCATCCCCACGAGACCCTAGTATAGACACATTATGATCCTGCCTCTTTACTCTTATGGATCTCCTCACTCTCCCCACCTGGCCGATGAGCTAATGTCACTTTAGTGCCTGTACATATACTGTCCTTATTGTACTTTGTACTCATTGTGCCTGTTTGTAAACTGCAATTGCCGTCTACCTGTAATATATTGTATTTCGTGTTTTGTACTCTGTAGCTGCGCCCGGATACCTTTGGGTTTGATGCGCATTATAAGTGAATAAAAAAACAAACAAACAAACAATATGCGTGGCAGATTGGGCAGCCATCTTTTTGTGCGTTGCAAAGCCTGATTTTCAGGGGTTTCGGTGCGCACAAGGGTTTTGCGACCATTTTGTTATTTCTGCCACCCTCATAACGCAGTGCTGCAGTATAGCAGAGCAGAAGTGGGTTAAAACATCCCACAGAGCCCCCCTCATGACTTGAGTGTGACAGCCCGTCAAGGAGAAGTCGGGAGATTGGGATGTTCTTTCTTTATTTGGTCCAGGTGGAGAAAGTCGTCTGCTTCTCCCATCAGTGCTGGATTGACATGCTCTCCTCGCCGGTTCTGGATGGGAGTACGGAGTGATACTCCGGGATCCTTGGGTCTTTCCTCCCGGTCCCCGCGTGGTCCTCCTTGGTAATTAGAAATTCTTGGCTCCAGTGCTATGAGACAGAAAAGAGCATGGTTATGGAAATGTCCCCACTACTACTCATGTGTGGGGCAGATGCATACATTGAATACAATTTACAATATTCCCCACCTGTTTTTGCTAGGGTTTGAACAGGTGGATTCTTCTAGGTATCTGGAATGTCCCCTTCTGGGTTTCCGGTTGGCTCCTCTATCTGCCGCAAAGTATGCCTAGGATGGCAACTCTTCAGCTGGTTTATGTGGACCCACTTGTCTTCCCCTTCTGCCAAACTGCCCTTGGGATACAGATTTTGTAGGCGACTGGTGAGATTCTGTCTACAATTTCAAAAGGAACCCACCAAGTTGGGAGGAATTTGCGCTGTTTGTCTTGGTTCCTTTGGAAATTGTACAAATAGACCCGGTCTCCTACTTGGTATTCTTTATTAGTTGTCTTAAGATCATAATGGTTCTTCATACTGTCTGCAGATCTTTCTAGATTCCGCTGAGCATAGGCAAAAGCATGTTGAAAGTGTTTTCTCAGATTCTCAACATACTCATGAGTTGTGGAGGCATTTATCAAGGTCTGCTCTTCGGTTCTGTAGAACAGATGCTGGGGAAGCACTATCCTTCGTCCAGTCATCAGCTCAAACTGAGACATTTTTGTTGCAGAAGAAGGGGTAGATCTGATGGCCATCAGGACAAGAGGTAATTGAATGTCCCAACTTGGCCCAGAACCTGCCACAAACTTTTTTAATATGCTCACAATAGTCTTGTTGTATCTCTGAACTCCACCACTAGAGGCTAGCCGGTAGGCAATGTGTAGTTTCCTTTTGACCCCAAGTATCTCCCACATCTTTGTCATCACTTCGCTAGTGAAGTGGCTACCTTGTTCTGACTCAATCCTTTGGGGTAGTCGAAAACACGAGAAGATGTGATTGATCATCAGGGCAGCTGCTGTTTCTGCCTTGCAATTTGGGGCTGTGAGGCATTCCACCCATTTAGTGAACAAGCATGTTACAGTCAACATGTACTTGTTCCCCCTAGAGGAGCGAATAACAGCCCCATAAAATCAATTTGTAAATCTGACCAAGGCAGTGTCATTCCCCTCTTTTGAAGGGGAGCACAGTGTGTGAGTGATGTTAGCTGAAATGAAATTGTGCACACACAAGACACCCCTTCAAGTATTGGTCGAGGTCCTGCCCAATGTGTGGCCAGTATGCAACCTCTCGCAAGATTTCTAGTGTCGTATGAAACCCCCGATGACAGGCTGTGGCCGCATCATGGGCGTGACTTAGCATCAGGCTTCTGAATGAGGTAGGGACCACCCACTGGTCATGGCCAGCTATGGATCTCCTCACCAACAAACCGACTTGGATTCGAAACATTTTTGGACATTTCATCAACACTCCGAGGTCCTCTTTCCCTATGTAATCTGTATCCATCAGGGGAAAGTTCTCAGGGTCCTCAATGTGTTGATCAAACTTACCAATTATTGGATCCCCTTTTTGAGCTGTAAATCAAATCAGCATCTTGTCTCCCCTTACTCCATTGTGCAGAGTTCATTGTGAGCATTTGTCTGGGACCTAGTGATAGCAGTAACCTGGATTTCCCCCAACAGGGACTCAATCTCAAGTAGATCACCTTGGATGGCTTCGGTTTTGGACAGCTGATCAGCTAGGTCATTTCCAGTTTTGTCTGGTGCCTCTACTTTAGAATTACCCTTAATCTTTTTCCAGTAGATGGTCATCCCATGCAGAGTTGTGGGGTCTTTTATTTTCTGGAGAGCTTCTACTTTCTTTTCCTGGGGACAGAGACTCTGAGGAGTTATTTCATGCCCCAAGAAATTGACATGGGTTCTGCACCACTGTTCCTTTTGAAAGGAGAGTTTTGCCCCGGCAGCCCTCAACTGTGTCAGGACATAATGGATCTCTGCTATGTGTTCCTCCGCAGTTGAGATTTTGACTAGAACATCGTCTATATAGGCCAGGTTACCCCTTTCACCCAGGTTGGGCATGGCCTTATGTGGAAAGATGTTAAATTCATTGCCGGCGTTTATGTATCCGAATGGAGTCCGGGTCCAAGTGTACTGCTGCCCCGAAGGTAAAGGCCAGCTTGTATTGGTCCTCCTTACTGACAGGTACAGTCCAGTACTCATTGGTCAGGTCAATGGCAGTGAATACCTTTGACCCCTGGATCTGGGCCAGCCTTTGGTCAATGTAGGAAAGAGGCCATTGGGAAGTATGGACACGTTTGTTGAGTCTCCACTGGCCGTTTGGTTTCAAAATCCCCAGCACCGGATTATTGAAGGTGCTGTGGACTGGACGAATTATCCTGCGGGACTCAAGGTTCTTAATTATTTCAGTAAGGTACTCCATTGATGCGAGAGGCAAGCAATATTGCTTCACAAACACTGGAGTTATGCCAGGGTCCGTGGGAATCATTGTTGTGTGGATGTCGGTGCAACCACAGTCATATGAGTCCACCGCAAAGAGATCTTGAAAATCTAAGAAAACTTGTTTCAATTTTTGCTTTTGCTCCAGAGTCTCGCAGGCATCAGTTAGGTTGACTCTCTCTTCAACCATTTGCCTGAAGCCTGGAAAGACTTCTGGTTTGGCTATCTCAGTGGCCTCCTCCTGCTGGGTGGAAAAGTCCCTGGCCAAAGTGTTGATTTGGACTGATGGCTTCAGGTGAGGAAGTCCTTGTGGACTTGAAAGATCACCTCATCCCTCCTGAAGTCATAAGTTACATCTTCCTTACCATAAGGGCAGGAAGAGTACACCAGGAAATTCCCCCCCATGCCGGGTGAAGATCCTGTCTGGTGTTGTGTCATCATCGCTATCACTGTCAAAACAGTCCTTGGGGATTGATCCTAAAAGTTCATTACCTAAATGTATGGAAAAATGTTGGTCATCAACCGCCATTCCAATAATGGTGCCTGCGCCCAGAGAGATACTCTTTAGGTCGCTGTTATCCACCTCTATTGGAATGGTGTTGTGTTCTATGTTGACTAGTGGTGTCGGGTTTACCCCCAACCCTTGCTGTTGGAAATGAGCATTAAGATGGACATAGGCGTCAGGATTTTTCAGTTTCTGTCCTCTTTTAATTTTTACTTCCAGTGAGAATTGTCGGGTCCATTCTGGGATGGTGTCTTCCTCTCCAATTTGAATTTCAACTGCATATAGCAGCAGTTGAGCTGACTGAAATGCTTTCTCTGGGTCATCAAAGTCCATGGGATTACTTGCTAATTGGGACCAAACTTTGAAGTTTATTAGGTCCAAACTAATGGCAAGGCGATTGAGAATGTCACTGCCTAAATAAAATGCAGCAGGGACATTTCGCATGACCCAACAATTATGGACTTTGCTCTTGTTGCCTATGGAAATTTTGAGCATACACCTGGTAGGCAGGAGATGTTTGGAATTGGGTGTTTCCAGGTCCATTTCCCATTTGTCTAACAGTTTAAGTGTTGGAAAGGTTGGATCTTTTGGGAGTTTGCGGAACATGGCCTCGCTGATGAAGCTCTTACCGTTGTTCACACATACTCGGGCGAGAACAGAGTCCTTCCCCTCATTTAACTGAATAGGGATGAACAACTGCTCTCCAATTTTCTGAATATCAGCCAAGCTTTGAGCTGATTTCTCATCTTTTTGGACTATAGGAATGGGATTTTATGATTGTGAATTTGTCTAGAATTTCAGAGTGTTTTCTTCCAGTGTGGAATGCCACCTTAAACTGGAAGGAAGGTTGATTTTCAGAAATAGAGAGAACTCCCCATCACCAGTTTGTTGTCCTACTGCAATTACTGTCACGTCTGGGATTTGATTATTCTGTAAGTGAAATTCAATTTGGTCAGGTTTTTGTTCAACATGGTTGACGCACTGTTTCAATTTTATTAGTCGGTTAGTCTTGGTCCAGAGGACCTTGTTTACACAATCTATGAGGGGTGACAATCTACGCATGATGTCATTCCCTAGTAAACATGGTGTGCCCTCTGGAGTCACAACTATGACCGGGTGCTTCACCTTGTGTCGCCCAATTTTAATGTCTAAATCTGCAGTCCCCTCGACAGGAATTTCCTTCCCATCGAAGTTCTGAAGTTGTCCAGGAAGAGGGGTTAGAGGAATTTGGTATTTCTCCCCCCTTCCCAAATTCAGCTGGTCAAAGGACCTTTTTGACAGAAGGGTAGTTTGGGATCCAGTGTCCACCAATGCCAAAATTGTACATTGCCCCTGTATTTGGACTGGGCATAAAATCTTCCCTCCTTTTCCTCAAGGGGGCAAAGATAATGCACATTTTTAGCCAACTGGTGGGTTAATTTCCTGGATTAGATACCGACAGAGAAGTGATTTGGGCAGGATTATGTTTGGGATCTTGGTAACTTGTAAGAAAACGGTGGCAGCTAGATATGGGGGAAGTTTTGGGCTCCCCTGGTTCTGATGTGGGGCTGCCCCCCCCCCTTTGGAGGCAGTCACCAGGATGGGTTTGAACCAGGGGATTTTCGTGCTGGTCATTCTGGGTACTGATGATGGGCGTTTTTAACTCGGTCCCCATATCCACCCAGTCTGGATTTGGATCCTTTGGGGCCCATTTTTCTTTGGGAGGAGTTCCCCCATCCCTGAAGGAGAAGATCCTTTTCCCAGAATCCTCTGAGGACCCCTCTCCTTCAAACTGGAAGATTTGCACCTCCTCCACAAAATGGGCCTCTTTATGCTCCTTATTTCTCCTCCCCACCCTCTGCTCCTTGGGTTGCAGACTTTCGGGGGCCGGAGAATTTGGTTCCGGTTCCTGGGTTTCCAGGGGCTTTTCACAAGTGGGGAAGGAAGCTTCCTGTAAGGCTTTACACCCCCTTCCCCGTGTGCCTCCTCCCTGGGAACCGGTGGGTTGTCGGAGTTCTTCCCCGTCATTGGAGCACCAGACCCTTGATTTGAGGAGTTCTGAGCTGCCATGCTCATCTGAGGGTTCTGTTGAGCCCTCAGCATGCGACCCAGATCCTGTGCCATTTTCTGGACCTGGAGCTCTAGTTGGGACACCCGCTCTGGCTTGTATGGGGTCCTCAGATCTACCCTGGGTTGATCCTGGGAAGGGTAACTATCCCTTCTCACATAATACCCCTGGTTAGGAAAGTTTGGTTACCCCTCCACCCTTGGCCTCCCCTCTCCCGGATTGGGCTGTCTTGGCTCAGGAAAGTGGGGAAAGAAAGAAGGGTTGTTTTGGGGGTTGAAGTTTGGCGGGTACAAGGGAAAGAAATTTGGTCCGGCATTTGGGGAATTACTGACCTCCTGGGGAAAATGAGGAGGGAAGTTTCCTGGGTTTCCTGCTGTCTGGTTAGATCCCCCCCATTGGGCTGGAGGTGTCCACACATAGCCCAGAATGGGTCTATTTCCCTTGTAGCGTGGGCTGATGTAGTCAGGGGAGTTAGGGGACCCATTTGTGGGGTTACCTCCCTGGCTCCCAGTTTGGGATTAGCCCGAGGGCCTTCTGGATTTGGGGTTGGTCGGATTCTGCGCGGGGAGGCTTTTAGGCCCCCCCATCTCCAGATCTAAAATGGGAGCAACCTTCACCTCCACCACCTTAGCAGCAGCAGGGGTGTTGGTTGGTTTGGGGTTTTTGCTAATATTTTTACGTTCCAACAGCTTCTGTACTTCATAGATGCACGTTGCTTGTTCAATGTCCCAGTCTAGTGATCTTTTCTCATGGAAGACCCTCACTAGCTGGGTCATAATGTATTTCGGGAGAGCATGAAAGAAGGTGCTCACAAATTCCTTACTGTCCGTGCGCACCCTTCTAGTGTTCTGCGCAAAGGCACGCTTCAATTCCTAAACAAATTCTTGTGGGGCCTGGTCTTCCCCACATTGTAAATTGTAGGCTGCATTGCGAGCCTCTTGAGGGTTCCCATGAATGGAAAAATGTTTCAGGATGGCCGCCCTATAGGTGGACCATCTGGAATGGTTCTGATCCTCCAGCCCCGCAAAGAAGCTGGAGTACTCAGGAGAAAACATCCAGTTTACATACTGAATACAGCTTTGGCTGTCCTTCAGATGGAAAGTCTCCATCATCTGCTCAAATAATTCAAGGTGCTCCCAAACCGAATATTTGGCATTTTTGTGGTAGGGTGTGATCACGCTCCTAATAGCTTTTATTTGCTTCAAGGGATCCTTAAGTAAAGCCCTCTTAACTTTGTTAGCCTTTTTAGTTCTTGTCACCCTGGTCCACTTATCCCAGAGGTGGTTGTCTGATCTTCTAGGCTCTCCTGGATTCTGCGAGCTTGGGAATGGCTGGCAGAATGTGGGGGCCTAGTCTCTTAGGACCTGTGGCACTCAGAAGAACCTTCTGACTCTTCCTTGCTCCCAGGATTGGTTGAGTACCCCCCCCCCCACTGTCCTAGCTGGGAATAGGTTTTTAGTATGCTCTTGCTGGGCCTAGTCTCATGGAGTTCCCCATCAAATTTCACTGCCTGATCTCTTGGAAAGTTATATTTCTGAGGATCCCTTTCTCAGATTCGCCCCTCACTGGAGTCTCCCTGATCAGAGAAGATGGCCCTAGCACTTGGGAACCTGTACAGAGATGCCCGCCCATCCATTTTCCAGAGGCACTGACCTATTAGCCCAATATTTCCCACTGGGTTGAAGTCTACCATCCCTGTGGCCCTTGGTTCATGTGAGCCAGTGGAAATGGGGTTGGGAGAGTCCATGAAATTGAAGGCATTAAAGTCTCTGGTGAGAACAGGGTTCCTGAGGTGATACTCAGGGGTTTCCCTCTCCCATCTGACCTCATCTCTCTCAGCCCCTACTCCCTGATGGCATGCAAGAATCTGACCCTTTTGTTCTTCTATTAAAGCTTTACTGGTCTCTATTAGTTGTTCCTGCATGGCTATCTGTCTATGGAGCCTGTCTTTTTTTTCCCACAGAGAGTCTCATTGTCTCTCTGTGCTTCCTGTCTGCTTTGGGAGTATTTGGCCAATGTTTGCTGCAGGAGGCTCACCTCCTGAGTCTGATCTTTACTAGCCTGATTATTCTTTGGCAGAGCCTCTTCCAGCCTCCTGGTGTGCTCTAACAGCTTTTCATAGTCCGTTTTAAGTTCACCCAGTCCTTGAAGGGCCTGGTGATGTTCTTCCACATTGGTTTTTAAATGGCTGGCTTCCTTGCCTAAGGCATCCCTTTCATGAATTAGAGTACCCCTCTATGCAGCCAGGTTGTCCCTTTGTTTTCTAATGGCACATCATTTCTGGCACTCCTCATCAAAATCTGTTTGAGTGTGGCGATCCTTCACTATTAATTTATTATTTTCCTCCTTCATTTCATCAATCTGATTTTCTAGGCCAACTATCTGCCCTGTGCAGGCTCTATTATACTTACTTGCTGTTCCAGCTTTTGTTGGCTCTGTTGTAGAGAATCCAACCTTTCTTGACACTATTTTTGCAGTGTCAGTAATTTGGTATCTCACTCTACCTTCTCTTGCTGCAGGAGATCCAGATCTTCCTTTACTTTTGCCAGGTACTGTCTGGTTTCACTCTCTGATTCTTGGCTCTTTTGTAGCCTTTGCTCTGCAGCGTCCAGATCAGTTTGGGCTTTCTCTAGGGATTGCGCTTGTCTATTTGCCAGATCTAGGTTTTCGGCATATTTTTCCTGTATTACTCCAATGTGGAGGTATAGATAAACCACTATTTTGGCAATATTACATCGCTCTTCTTTTACTTTTGGGGCCATATACAATTCACTAAGTGCCTGGTGTAATGGACCCTGGTCCTGCCATGTATCTAATTCTATGGCAATGATTTGTTGTTTGATTTCCTGCAGCCAGACAATCTCATCCTGTTCTACCCATTCACCCCTGACAAACAATTTGTGCAGTAAGTGTTCTTTTGCCATATTGATTTCCACTAAGGTTGCCATTCTGGAAATATTAATTTCCTCCTGAGTTATCTCAGGGTTATTTTACTTTAGCAAAACCGGCCCAACTCCTTTGAGTATTTCTATTGAAGTGTGTTTTTACAGTGTAGCACAGTGTGGTAGCCCAACAAGGTGTATGTACCCCGTCAGTTAGCACACTGTGTTAGACCTTCACAAGTGATATGTCTAATTCAGTATCTCGTGACGAGCCCCCAAGCTGTAAGTGATTTCAATCCGGCACACACCCAAGTCAATGCCTCGCATGTAATTCACAACTGAAATCCTTATTTTTTTTCTAAAAGTTCTTTATTCTGAACGATATACCATTCATATCACGCCCCTTTCCTGGAACCTCCCCACCCCCCGGTCACACTGAACCAGGAATCAGGCTGGTTTGCAAAGTTGAAATATTTATTTATGTATGAAAAATTTAATCACACTATGTTTTAATGGGTACATAATAATCCCCAATGGGGGGATGTAGCACTGAATAATCTCTTTAATACACAAGGAGTAATAGTGAGTAAAACAATTCAGCACAGAAATGATACTTTTGTGTGTGTGTGTGCAGATCAAATAGCACTGTGGTGAAAGGTTCCCCCTGCACACCCCCAACCCCCAATAGGCAATGTAAAGAGATAGGAGGAGAGAACAGGTTTTCAGGAATGGCAAAATTCACACAGAATATCAATCCCACTTTCCCTCAGCAAACACAAGAGAACAACGGAATTGACTATCAAGCTGTCAGAATGGCTTTTAAAGTTATCTTAGAATGGACTGGGCAAAAACACCAAATATGGTCAAAATTGCTGACATTTTTATAAATTCTTATGGGAGCCACTTTGGATAGTTGCACACAAACACAAGCAATGATTTAATACCAATAAACAATTTGAAATCTTAAAATTCAAGTTGGAAGCAAACAAAAGCTATTTTACACGTGTCAGAATTTCCCTAAACGAAAATTTGTGGCAAATTATTCACTGCGCTATAATCACGATAACGGGGGAACCGTAGGGTTTTGGGATGCGGTTTTAGATGCAATTTAAAGCTGTGGATGTTAGCTACAAGCAGAAGTTAAATATATATTGAGGAAGTTATGGACATTTTAGTGGAGGTCATTTTTTCGAGATAGGCTCAAGAATGGGAAACAGGAATGCACTTTTAAAATGACAAAAGGATTTCTTACACTAGAGGATGACTATGAACAAAATGAATGCCCCACAGGAACACAGCCACTTGATCAGAATGACTGCCCGCTAAGGACTGGCCTTCTTCAGATGGGAAAAGATCAGCGCAAAGATAGTACAGGAGGAAGATAGCAGGGATTGGATAGAGAGTTCAGCCAATTCAAAAATACTCCTAACAATACCGGTTCTGAATACAAGATAGGATGGGTTTGAAGATAGGGATTGACTATGGACAGTACATATGCTAGTGACACAGTTCTATCTATAGATACATCAGGATTCTGGTCCGTCAAGATTCTGGTCAGGGAACTGGATCTGGTTCTATGTCAGACAGCTGGGCACATCGGATTGGATCTGCAATCAGAAAGGCGCTCTGGTCACAGCACGGCACAGGACTGGACTGGTTCTGCAATGCACTCTGGTCACAGTACGGAACAGAACTGGATTGGATCTGCCTTTCTTGGTTCTGATGATAATTCTTTTAGCAGGCAAGTAGTACAGCGCAGCCCAGCTGTTTTTTGATGCTTCCCCTTAGGTTGGTGGGGTTCTAGTTCTGGAATTAGAGGCCTAGCTGAAAATGGTTCAGCTATGCTATGGGTTTCTGATTTGCCAAGGTTCTGGAGTCTGGAGCATGGAAGATGTAGAGTTCAGCAGCAGGGTGCTCCACCAGTATCGGGATGGTGAGTGAATCTGTCTGTCTTTTTGAGTGGTGAGCTGTCTCTATTTATGCTATGATAAAGGGGTGTGTGTACTGGTTTATCCTAGGCTCGCCCCTTTCAAAGGTGATTAGGTCGGAGTCTCCTCTCTGCCTTGATAGGAGGAGAGCAACAGTGGGTCACCTTTATGGTGTGATTTTATGAGGCAGAGAATCCACCCCTAGCCCCTTCAACACAAAATCTACTTTTGGCACCATACATATTTACACATGTGCAACCTCTATAACAATCACATATACAGATTACATATTTTATATAGCAGCTATCCCTCAAAACCCCGTAGCTGTGGGATCTTGTCTCGGCTTTTCACAGAATTTTGCTCTTTTCATCAGGAACACAATGTCCAATTTATAAGCAAATTTCTACAAGTGTGCGTGTTTAACTTGGGCATAAGTGTATAAAGTTTCATACTTCTAGCAGAAATACATTTTGTGTAAAATCACATTTCTTGCCCTTTCTTTCCAGAACATGTCACACGATTTTGCCGCCTCTTGAAACGTGCAGCCACAATTTAGATTCACCAATCTGTTACTTTTATATTTTGTACAATTTTCACTGGCAAATTATGTCTTTTAAAATAAATGCCCTTTGTGACGGTTCAGCCACAGATGGTTGTTTGTCTCCACCTCTTTTTGTCTCCCTGCAGTTCAGAAGCAGTCTCCTCCCTGTTTGCTATTGGCAGAGGCCATTTATGACTGTCCTCACACCCCGCATTTGCTTAGCAGAAGCTGTTCATTGTTCCCTTTTGCCTCTATAGACCAAGTTCTTTCCAAACCCTATAATATTTGTATTGGTGTGATTTCCTGGTGGGGGGAAAGGCCATCCTTCTGTGGAGAAACCTGATATTCCAGTTTGGTACCTTTTAGCCAAGCTTGATTTAATTGTTAATTCTGTTGCATTTTTCCTTAGCTTAAAACAAACTTGTGATTTCAAAATAGCAGCTAGAATACTTATCCAAGGTTTTAAACCATGGGATCAGAACAATTACAACATAGGTTACTCTCAGTAACAGGCCTCTTAGATTGCAAACATTTTATTTCAGTTTATCCATGTTTAAAGTTTAATCAGGCAGGCTCCTGACAGCTGACATTTCAGCAGTCCACTACTGCACAGAGATTTTTGAAATCCACAGACAGGCCACTTTTGCTGTGGAAATCCCTATATACTTTCAGCTTTTCAGGACCTTGCAAGTTCACAATGATTTCTTAAGCTAAGTGACTTGTAGCACCAAGCAAGAATTTTGGATGTTTGAGGGTGTTTTGTACTGGCATTCTGCAGTTCCAGCACCAACGAAAAAAAGCGATTTAAAGCAAGATTTTGGGTTTCATTTAGCGACACTGCTTTTTCCTTCTGTATTCCATTTTCACATGTTGTGGAGCCCAGTGACATATTCCAGGAGTGAGATCTCTGTTCCACCACCGACAACATGCATGGCAAATTGGGCAGCCATCAGTTGGTGCGTTGCAAGCACGATTTTCAGGGGTTTTGGCGCACACAAGGGTTTTGCAGCCATTTTGTTATTTCTGGCACCCTCATAACACAGTCCTGCAGCATAGCAGAGCAGAAGTGGGTTAAAACATCCCACAGATGAAAGGCTGAGTTGGCCTTGCCGGGATTTGAACCTGCGACCTGCAGATCATGCTCAGATCGCAGTTGCAAGCACTCTACCCACTGAGCTATTTTACCAGCATATCCTTTTTCAAGTGACATTCATGCACCCCTTCTCAAGTACCCATAGTGCTATCCTAAAAATGTTCTGCCTTTTCTGTGGTCTCTCAACGGGGTTGGATTTTTGATATATTTTTTCTAGCTAGTTGATTGCATATTTGATTATTTGATTGAAGTGTTTATATTTATATTGGATATTCTTTTATTTTTGAGTCTTTGTACTAATGCAGTTTGGGTTGCTATTCTTATCACAGTGACGCTCCTCTCGGAGTACAGCCTGTCCCGGCCCACGTTACCACAAAAGACGAAGGAGGTATATGTCTTGATTCTGCCTGTTTCACCTTTATAATTGGGACCACTGTTGATATGTAGTAGTGTGAGGCTAATTAGGAAGCTAGTGTAGCCCCTACCCATCCTTATACTCCTGCATGGCTGTAGCCAGTGCGTCAAACACCCCATTTAAAATGAGGCTGTAATTGTAATGTTTCTCTTTTTGTACCAATCAACCATGCTCTCTGAGTCTGTCATGGGATGAGGAAAGGTTTATTTGGTCCTCGCAGGATCTTCAGGTTATGCACAGATCTTGCCACCAGACACATTTCCGCCCCACTCCCTCCCTCCCTGAGACATCATACCGGGGTCAGAGCTGTGACCTTTAAGGTACACACAGATTTGTATACGAAACATAATAATCCACCAACATATCTCACTGGGATGTATAGTAATGACACTAATAGACAGGAGAAGTATAACATGTCTGTTTGCAATATTGATTTGGATGAAGAGTTTCACATTTCACTTTTGAGAAACATTAATCAGGGAAACATGATTCATGGATATCTCTGAAAATTGTCTGTTTCACATGAGTTTGGACAGCTATCAACAAATCTGTTTAGACACTGAAAGCACATTCAGTCCTTTTCTAGACATCCCCATCACCACAGCTGCCACACCATGTGCTTCATCCAGCCAAGAGCAGTGACAAGGTATATATATTATAGGCCGGCGGTTGCTGTCCTATAGTTAAGGTGAGTTTTCCCACATATTTCAAATGTGATTAAACGTCTGTGGGCCCGACTAGACTGAAAAGTTTTGTAAAGATTTGTTAATAAATAGAAATGTTATTAAGCGTCAAAATGTTTTTTTTCCAAAAGTGTGGCCTACTTCCGATTCATTTTCCCATGCACAAAAAAGGTCAGTTTTTGCAAACGCGCACAGCCTAAACCGCTTGACTGATTTCGACCAGGTCCGAAACACCTTGGGTACGAAGCGTTGACTTGCAGTCCATGCATGGTTTGGGGTTATTCCATGTCGTAGTTATTTTAAAATTTGACACAGAAGGCTGTGCCCTCTTCCCCAACAATTAGAGTTATAACTCCCATGGTGCATTGCAGGATCATGGTTTTCGGAAATGAAAAGTTTTGATGCAAGAGATATTCGTAGCTATAGCCGAGATTATGGGAAAATTAAATGCAGTAAAAAGTTATTTGCAGGTAAAAGAAAAAACATACAAATGCTATCAGGGTAGAGGTGTGGGATGGCTGGAAAGCACTGAGTGAAATTTGGGAGGTGGATGGGGTCCAGGGATCAAGCTTGCAGCACAAACCTTTCTGTAGCCTCAGCTACACCCACGAATAACTGACATCTGAAAGCAAACAGAAGCAGTGTGTGCTCTCGGGTGAAAGGGTGCAGGCAGGGGAGGTGAGGAGGCTGTCTGGGTAGTGGGGGGGAGCTGGCACAGATGAGAGAGACACTGGGGATGGTGATGACCTGGGGAGGCAGGGTATCAAAGGACTATATATAACTGCGGGTATGTGTAGTTCAGTACCCACAGTTACATTTATTTTAATGATATTTTTATAACGATAGTGACGTTGGGGTGAAAAATCACTAGGTCTCCCATGCATGCAGTAACCAGGACCGACTCTGCGTGGCTTTAAATTGATGAAGGGGTCAGCCTCCTCAAGCCATGTTGCCTGATAAATGAGCCAAACTTACAAGACCATTTAGAGAAATGGGCTGGCCCTTTTCTTGCTTTGAAGCTAAGCATGCTCAGCCCAGCTTTAAAGCAAAGCAGGGTCAGCCCCGGTTGTTGCATCGATGGGCGACTGAATGGGCTTCTGAATTATTAACTTTTTTGAAACTGTCTTACTGTCAGTCCTTGAAGGTTTTGCACTCAGAGACAATTTATGCAAATAATTTAATCTTACTGCGCATTGCCTAAAAACATTGTCAGTTCTCAAAGTTTTAAATATCTCATAACACACGGCATCCGCATATTATATAATGCCACAATTGTACAATTTTGCCTAACATAGTTCTATAAGGATTTATATATTTGAGTGGCACTATGGTATGTGTACTTTTGAAGTTAGCTTTATAAAGCAGAGTATTTTTGAAAGAAAGAGGTGGGGGTAAGGAGGGGAAATGATGAGAGGGCAAGTAAGTCATGAGATGTGGCAGAGAGAGTTTGCAATCCTAGACACTGGTGCAGTTATTTTCCCCTGATTGTGGTTGCTTTTCAGGGCACCCATAAAGGACACATGTGGTGGACAGCGTAACCTTTTTTCAGAGGTTGGATGCAACCATTGGGTTTTTTGGGGGTTGGTAAGCTAGCTCAAGTATTTGGATACCAGGATTTTACTCAGGCTGTCATGTTCCCAGTTCAGGCGCTTACCCACAAAACCACAAGCACTTGTTTCATATTGGGATTTCACTATAGATTTCTGGGTTTAAAAGGTGAGCACATTTTATACTTTGCCTGCAAAGTTATTGAAAGATTTCCTCTCTCAGGTTATTTTCTGGTGTTCATTACTTTTTTTAAATGTCCAATGCTATTTTGTCTTGCGCACTTTCTTCTAAGGAGAAGGTCAACTGAACTGCATTTGTATATTACACTTTAAAATATGTGGCAGCTTTTGATTCTGGCAGCCTATAATTTTTTACTCTTTGATGTGCTGCTTAAACACGGGTGGTTGGGGTCATGCGATGTACACAACAGTCACCAAGGGACCGGCCATAAAACAAGGGTCTTGTATCACGCTGCTTAACCTCAGCAAATAATTTGATCACACAGGGCATTAACTAAAAACATTGAGTGTTCTCAAAGGCTGCAATGTTTGCCGCATAATTTAAAAAAAAGATATTTTTACAGCTAAAGTGACATAGACAGTGCAAAATCACTCGTGACTCAGGTCTCCCATCCATGCAGTAACCAGGACTAACCCTGCTTAGCTTAAAACCAAGGAAGAGGCCAGCTCTTTCAATACATGATGCCTAATAAACAAAATTTTGTTGCAAGACCACTTAGAGCAACATGGCCTGAGGGGGCTGGCCTCTTCCTCACTTTGAAGCTAAGCAGTACTGTGCGTATATTCATGGGTGCTAGCTTTTGATTTGTGCTATGGGTGCAGAAAGTACCTGGGCATATGTTATTCTTGCAGCCAATCATTTTATTCCTGTGGTGATTAAATGAGGTTAATTGGGGTTGCGTGATGTGTCACAACAGTCACTAAGAGACCGGCCATAAAGCAAGGGGTTTGGAGTATGGAATATGACATTTTGGCATAGTCAATTAGGTGCATGCTGTTATGGCGTGACCTTTTCGCTGCAGGTTCTATTTGGGCACGCCCAGTTAGACGCAGTGAGTTGGGGCAGGGATTCTCGGTGCAAGGATGTTTTGCCGTGAGAGGTTGCACTTGGCGCGGCATGAACCTGCAGGCACTTTGCATTTTGTACCTCTCGGCGCAAGGATGTTTGGCTACGAGAGGTCGCAATTGGCATGAACCTGCAGGCACTTTACATTTTGTAATATTGATTAAACATGAAAAAGATGCATTTACTGCAAAATTATAAAACAGGATGGGACATGTATTACACCGTCGTTACAGAATTGAACACATATTAAACATGTAACAAATTTATTTACTGCATCATTATAAACTGCATGCAACTATCCCTCACAAACAACTTCACACCACGTACACACACACACGCTCACATCAAACACACACACATTGCATGCACACCCTCTCAGATGACATGCATACCCTCACACCAACGCATTCCTCCTTATACTGAACATATATTCAAAAGTGGACTACACCGTCCCTGGGCAACATTATAAAACAGAAAAAAAATGAAATAAAACAAAATCACAATCATGCTCAACACTGCTATCAGAGAACCCTAGCCTTAAGGAGTTTGAGACGCAGCACTCAACCATCATGCTACATGATGTTACTGTTTGGATTTTTACAAGTTTCATACCTAGCCATTTATCATCGAACATATTAAATTTTAGGCTCAGTATGAAATGTATGCCCCATGGAGCAGCAAGCCATTGTGGCCTATTGGTTAAATGCTGGTCCTTGCACTCTGGCAGACCAGGGTTCAATGCTGTGTGTTTTTTTAAATTTAACTAATTTAATATTAAAAGAAAAGCAACGCAAGTGGGAGGTGGCAAGTTTTTTTTGCAGTTTCAGTCCTGCAATCTTATTTAGCATGAGGACATTTAGATGTGGCTGCAATGTCAGCCACGTCCAAACATCCCTCGGGCCAGAATGGCTTTCGTGACTCAAAGGGTGTGCCAAAATGGGTGCTGCGGCGGAATGGGCATGCTAAATCAGCCCGTGCCATAATGATGACGCTGAAAAGGGATGTACTGCTTGGAGAACGCTGCTTAACCAAAGTGTGTGCTCCATGGCAAATAATTTAATCTCACTGCGCATTGCCAAAAAACATTGTGAGTTCTCAAAGCCTACACTTTGAATGTCATGGCTAGTGGTCTGGTACCGTTTTAAAATGGACAGTGAGCATGGCCAAATGCCATGCCCACTGGCCATGGCCGAAGACCATGCTAGTGGTCTGGAAGCGTTCTAAAATCTATTGAATAGCAAAACCCTTGAAATTCGAGGAACAAACTTTAGTTGCAGGGACGTTAACGTGAGCAGTACATTGCAACAAAACCTTTGACATTCAAGGAAAAAACATTTGTTCGCAGGGACGTTAAGGTGGGAACTTAATGCAACAAAACCCTGGAAATTCAGCTAAAGCCACCTTAACTTCACACCCCCTGTTACATAGACTATAACCATAATGATGTCATCACAGATCATATGACTGATTACATCACTAATTACATTACCACAGTAACTGGCATTAGGCATAGCCTTTAGACATGGTCAGTGTACATGGCCAAATATATTTTAACACATGAATGGGTACTAGTCATGGCCTTCAGTTATGGACAGTGGTCACAACTTTCACCCATGTGCACTGAATATTTTAAAACACTAACAAGCTAAAAACCATAGATTTTGGCCTTTACCAGTGGATGCAGCTTTCAACAGTGTCCACTGTATGTTCTATACACTGAGCACGCTCTGGCCATGGACTTTAGCACAATACTTTGACTGTGTCTACTACATATTCTAACATATAAATGGGCCACTAGCCATGGCCTTTGACCTTGATCAGTTTGTGCATCTTTTGGCTACGCCCCTAAGTGTTTCCTCTTATTTCCGTTAGTTTTCTTTACCCATCCCAAACGCTGGAATCCTCTACCTATCAACATCCACCCTCACTCTTCTCTTTATGTCTTTCATATTTCTTTAAAAGTGCACCTGCATTCTATCCGATCCTACTCTAAATGTACTCGCTGATTGCTTTTGCCCTTCTTTCCATCATAGCCTCTTCATTGTACCTTTTACATGTCTACATTGTAAAGCGCTTTGGTGAAAGTGCTCAATACGTATCATTAAATAGAAATACCAGTCTGGGGTTGAGGACGCCTGGGTTGGGGTGGGACTGCCCATTCCTAGGTTATAGAGCGAGGGACGGCCATTAGGCCCTTTTCTGAATTGAAAATGAAACCCTTGAACCTCATATGGGAGGAGGCTGCTATTGAGTCCATCTGCGACGGATATGTTGAACAACAGATCATTGGACTTCTACATTGCAAGAAGGGTCTTCATGCCGTGCTGGGTGCTGGAATATAATAGTTTATTTTGATGTGACATACTTCTGAATAATATGCGATTCAATTCTTGGTAGTCTGCCCCCATTAAAGTGTACTTTAAAAGTGAAAACTTTGTAGATTAAATCCCTGGAGGAGAGTCTTAAAGATGACATCATGAAAAATGACTTAGAATATTGCAACTTTAGGCCAGGTGAATATAGATGCGGCCACTGGCGCCTTCGTAGAGAAAAAGAGCTACATTTCCGTGCATTGTAGTCCAGCAGCTGAGCAGTGCTAACCCGCCCATCTGGTACAGATCCGCCCCGGGCCTGAGCCCCCCAGCAAAGATGGAGGAGAGAGATGAGGGATTGCAGACTGTATAAAGCCTTCCTAGGGCCACCATGATTTGAACACCTCTGTACACAACTGTAAGGGTGTGGTTCTTATTTTCCTTGGTGAACAATGTTAGTTTGTGAGCCCATGACACAGCTTGTAGGCAGGTTCTCCTGGGGTTTGAAGAGTCATTTCAAGTCCCTTGGAGATAAGGAGCTGATACTCATCTGAAGGGCATGACATGACATGATATGATATGATATTTTATTTATATAGCACCTTTACACAATGTGTTTCAAAGCGCTTCAAGGCAAGGGAGGAAACAAGGGAACATACAATGACATTCTTACAGGCCATGAACAGTAAGGATGTGAAATTAACTATCGTACTCGGCCTGACGACATTTCAGATAGTGCAAGCAGGGACATAGGATACACACAAAATCTGTGGGGGGGGGGGGCTCAGGGGACACCTTTGGGACTTTGCTACAGACACAACATAACCCAATCCAAACTGAGCGCCAATCCTTAAAGCCCATTAAATATATGTGTTCATTGTTCATAGATTTATTTTCAAAAAAAGAAAAAACAAATAATGACCGTTTCAAAAACACAGTCACACTTCCAATAAATTGCAGATTTCCCATCAACAGCACAATACTTAAAGCTAATTATAAACACATTTTCAGCAAAAAAATGTTAGAAATAAAGTATTTGTGGACTACTAAAACTAACTTTCAAACATTTGAGATCTTAAAGAAGGGTTTAACCAAACAAATGACTATTCATCTTTTTGAAGCTCTCAGTGTAATTGTTGTAAGGAGGCTTTGATATTTTGTATTTTTTTCCTCTTTGCAGCCTTTGGAATCCATAGCAAATTATTTTGCGATTGCTTGTATTTCTGCCAGATTCATGATATCTTTTTGTATTTCAGAGCAATATGATTCTGTCTTTTCTGAGATGTACTTGAACACAGTCGGGTTTTCAGTCGTCGCAAAACACTAACACTTCTCTCAGGAACAATTAGGAGGATGTGCAGTAGCTTCCCCTGTGCAAAGACATCTCTTTGTCTGTGAAGATGCCTTAGAAAAATATCGACCAGTTTTGGGACTGAAGAATACTTGTGGATGCTTGATATGGTTGTGACTTGTGTAGAGAGGAGAACATATTTAATTTCTAGGAATTTAACAATCATTTCAGAACTTCTCCCTGATTAGCGGAAGAGTGGAATGGAAGACTTCAGATGGGGGACTAGGGGAGAGTGAAAGAAGGGAGAAGTGGACAGGAGGATACTTGCAAAGAAATTAGTGTCAGAGTGATGGAAAAAAAGATGATCAGGGAGGGGGAGCATTTAAGAGGGAGAGTGTGGTAAAGATAACGTCCCAAAAAAAGGTTTATTGATCCATTTACTCATTTGGCTATTACCATGTTTCCTGCAGCATTTTAGTCCCCACTTAGTTAATATCCAGGTACCCATGCTAATTACCAACTATTTCCATCATAGGCCAAGAAAGTACCACAATTTGTCACGTATGTGCGCGCTGTGCTCTGGTACTCACACCATGCACCTTATATTGCGACCATGTACCAAGTAACAAAAATCAAAAGCCCAAGTACTTACAATTTTAAAGTTTTAAGATCAACATCCAAGGTACTAATACCATCATCAAGTATTGCCTTCAATACATCAGGTTCACGCACAATTACCATCCAATGTCCAGGTACCCAATCGATTATCGAGGCTATTCACAATTAGCATAGTAGAGCCAGTGTCCACGATGTCCAATTAGGAGGCAGTGCCGGATTCCATTGTTTCCAGTTTGCACGGAGGTTCCTGGCTATATTATGCCCATTTATCATATACATGCAAGATTTGGTTTCACTCCATTATGATGTCAATGCAAGGTTCCATTATATCCATTTAGCACACAAAGGACAGCTATCAATATTACTAGTTATCACATGCAATGGCAGATTAAAATATGCCCAAGTAGCACAGTGATGTCGCATTAAATTATTTGTAGTTTTCACAGTAGAGCAGGATAGCATTATGAACACCATTATAGTACGATCAGACTTCAGTATGCTTGGATAGCACTGCAATTACATATTCTGTAGGGGGCTTTATGTGTTTGGTACAGTTGGATGTATGTGTGTGGTTCTGGGTGAAGCGGGACTGTGCAGTGCAGTGCTCCGGCACTGTATGCACAGTGGTGTGAAGTGTGTACATTGCTATGTGTGGGCAGTGTGAAGTGCTGTTTTGAAATGCTGTGTGTGTTTGCAGTGTGGTGATGTGTATGTGCAACGTTGGGTGGTGTTGGCATACAGTGCAGTGGGGTTGTGTGAATGCAGAGTGCATGTTCATTGCATTAGCGTACTTGGGAATGTGCTGTTCCTGCTTCATACTTTGCAATTAAAGGAGTTTCTAAATGTTGACCACATCTCAGAATGCATGTCCTTTTAATTTACCTTAGTAATCAAAAAGAAATGCATTCAAGTGCCGTTTTCACGCTTTTTAAAGAAGTTCAGATTTGCCACATTTCAGCCAAAATTGAAAGCAAGCACTGGCAATGCCAACAGTTTGGGCATTTGTGTAGGCTGGGAAAGGAAGCTGCCAGGCACAGCTGTAGTGGTATTAACTGGCCATTGATGGCAGCAGGTGCACATTTGTGTGAATACCTGGGCATCTAATAGCAGTGCATGACAAATGCCAAATACATATACGAAAGCCAAAATTGTTGCAGTAAACTTCATAGTTCCCAACTTTCCCTGGAGATATTTATTGAATTTAATTTGACCGAAAAAACAATCAAAATAATTTGGTCAAATTGGAAAGGGCAAATATTTTTTGATCAAGTATGCTAACACCGTCAAGAATAGACAATGGAAATAGCCTCTACCAAGGTATGCCCAAACACCCCATCAAAAAACTACAGCGTATCCAAAACACAGTGTCAAGACTACCCCTGAGACTAAATAGAAGAGATAACCTCAGCCCTTTGAATTCTACTTTGGCTACCAGTCTAAAAACAAAATAAACTTCAAATCCCTCCGCATTGCCAATAGATTGCTACACAGACCAGGAGCCAAAAATCACCCAATACCAACCCAGAAAATCCTTAAAATCTAGCGCAAACATCCAAATAGAAACAAGACAGTGTGAGAAAACTAAACTCAGAGAAACTACTTTCTCCATTCTCATAGTCAAAATATGGAACTCGATCAAGAAGAATTGGGGAAATTGCTTAAAACTTGGTTATTCAATGTGCTGAGATAAAAACAGATCAACAAAAACTATACAATGATCACCCTCATGGACAGGCCATTTCAACCACATACAATGTCCAAACCATGAGCAGGCTCCTACACCCCCATACAATGGCCAAACCACATCCACAAAGGCATTGAAACTCTAGTCCTGAGGGACAGAACCGCTAGAAGCCTTGCAAACCGAACACTCCTCAATTCTCGAACCAATGGTACAAGAAGCATGCACACAAGTTTGCATAATGGACCAAGAGGACCCAGGAAACCCAACCACTGGACACTACTCAGCCCCTCTAGATAATTACCCACCCAAGCAGTGGTGTAACACAAAATGCAGGGGCCCCCTGCGAGCCATGCAGAGAGGCCCCCCTCCCTGAACTCAGCAACATTATCGCAGGTCGCGCCACACTCTGGGCTGACCTAGATTATCAAGTTTTCGCAATACACACAAATGTGCTGTTGAAGGGGTATGCCGCACACTGCACTGGAAGAAATATATAAATATGTGTTTTAATGCAATATACAGCACACTTTCTGAGAAAAATTGGCTAAAAATCCAGAGTGTTTGCAATGGTTTTGTAGGGTAGCACCAATCCAATACATTCAAGACACCAACAGTGCATAGGAAACATTGATGCTTTGCTACTAAAAATGGCATGCCACAAAGAAAACATGTCAAACTGGCTGCACAATGTAGACCAGTGTAGACAGGTAATAACATTACGGTAAAGCATGCCAGGCCACATTTAGGCATACCTAGACTGAATGCACCAAAATGCCAGTCAAAGCAATAACACTCATCAAGAAGAAAACACACATTCAAGCCCGTGTCTCTGTGGCCTCTAACAACACAGCCAAACTCTTTAAAATCTGCAAGTAACTGGTCAATCCAGTTGCAGTATTTACCTCTCCTGTTCCCTACCAGGCCCTCTGTATGGCTCTGTTCTCTCACTTCTTTGCTAAAACTCAGGATTTCCTGTCCTCAATCTACTCTTCCTCTCCCTTTTCTCTCTTGGCCCCCCTTTGGCCATCTCTACTTATCTTCCTCCTTTCTCCTCTTTCTCTCTGACAATACCAGATGAGGTTTCTAGACAAGTCCGATCTATGAAAGTGTTGTCCAAGCAGGTGCTCCCCTGCTCCTCGAGAGCCATCAAGGACCATATTGACACCCTCGCTCCAGCATTGGTCGATTTATGTGATCACTCTTTCACCACTGGAACATTTCCCTCTCCCCTTAAGCACTCACGTGTGCACCTGCTCCTCAAGAAGCCGTCTGCCTTTCCTGCCTGCCCGGCAAACTATCACCCAATCTCCATCACAACTTTCCTGGGCAAACTGTTGGAAAAAACTGGCCATCTCCCGTCTTACTCTCCACACTGAATCTGTTGGTTGTCTCCAAGACCATCAGTCTGGCTTCAGAGCTGCCAGAGGCACATAACTGCTCTCCTTTGATCATCCTGTGATGATCTGCTCTCTGACCTTGATTACAGAATTCCTTCTGCCTCATCCTCCTTGATATTTCCTCTGCTTTCAACATGGTCAACCACGCCATCCTGATCAATCGACTCCATGAAAACCTGGGCATTACGGATCAGATCCTTGAGTGGCTGACCTCCTTCCCCTTGCACTGCCCTTCCCAGGTGCAACTTGGTCCCTTTCTCTCCACCACATATCTCTATACCTGTGGCGTTCCCCAGGGATCCATCCTCTCACCCTGGTTTTTCAACCTCTCCTTGGCCACTTTGGCCCACCTGATCTCTACCTTCTCCTCTTATGCGGATGACACTCATCTTTCCTTCAGGCTCCCCTCAGACTCCTCTCTTCTCTCTCACATTCCTGACTGTCTATGTGCGATTCAGGATTGGTGCGCCTGCAACAATCTCTCCCTTACTGCCAGTAAGATGGAGATCCTTCTCATTGGGACCCCTGCGCCTGCTTTCCCTCTTGCACTCCGGCCGCCCACCTTGGGCCCTCTTCCTCCGCCGTCCTACGAGGCAAAAAACGCTGTTGTCATCTCTGACTCCACTTTCTCTTTCTCTCCTTACATCTCAGACATCGCCAAGAATTCCCACTACCAGCTGCTCCTCCTCAAAGAGGCTCTTCCCTTTCTCACTTTCCTCCTGAAGGTCACTGTCTCCAGAGCCCTGGTTCTCTCTAGGCTGGACTACTGCAACAGCCTCTTTCTCAATCTGCCTTCCTCTACTCTCTGCCCTTAGCAACTAATCCAGAAAATGACTGCGATACTTTTCCTTGGCCTCAAGCCCAGGGATCGTATCTCTCCAGCCCTGAAATCTCTCCACTGGCTCCCGGTTGCTGCAAGGATCAAGTTCAAGACCCTTTGCATTATCCACAAAGCTTTCTGGGTCTGAGCCCACACTTCATCCAATACTCTCTTCCAAAATACCTGCCTTCTCAAGCCCTTTAATCAGTTACCCAAACTCTCTAAGGGTTAGACGCTTCTCCAGGCAGAGAGTGGGGGAGGGGGTAAGTCTCTCTCCTTGTAGGTGCTCCCTCTGGAAAGGCCCACCTGCCTCTCTCAAACCTGAGCAGGACCACCTAAAGATCTGGAAGAAGCTCAAAACTGTCCTCTTCTCCTTTGCTTTCTCTCTCTCCCTCACCTCGTGGCCTACCTGACCTACCTGTCTGCTGTACCAACTGGTTGATTGGCTTTCCTCAGAGTTTCCTTGAGTCCAGACTATTGCTTGGTCAGTCACCCCTGCACTGCCTCTGGGCCTACCATGCACTTAGGGGCTGTAACTGTAACCCTACAATCCCTTGTTCTCCTTGCACTACCCAGAGTCGCACTGCCCTTGCTGCACTTACTCAGAGCATTGCTGCCCTGTTTTTCCCTCTGCTCTCCCTTACGCTTCCCCCCTCCCTTTCCCCTAGCACTTCTTGTTCTTGCACCTGCACGATCGGAATGACAAGGCCTAGTAAGATCGTTTATCTTGTCCTCCCTTTATCTTCCCTCCCTTATCTTGTCCTGCCTAGAAACAGTTGTGTACAGGCGCGTTATAAATTACTTATATCATATCATTTTATCACAGAAGCCCAGAAAAATATTCAATGGCGCAGTAAGAAACGGCTAGTCTGGCAGAACCCAAATGTCAGTCTTGCCAGGTAACTACACTTAGCAGGACTGCTTTATCAGAAATGCCCAGCTATAAAAAAAAATCATACCAAACTGAGGAATGACTAGACTGGCTGCACCAAAATGCCTCTCTAGCCACTAATACCACAAATCATGCCTGCTTAGCCTGGACATGGACAACCATTATGATTTGTCGCACAATCGCACACATCCCCTCTCCCTCCGACCCCTACCCCAACCTCCCAAATCAGCTCCTTGGCTCAGAAAGTGTTTCTTTTTGAAGTCACTCTGCCGTCATAAAGAATGTATTTCTGTTACAGAAATAATGTCTTTATGAATGCAGAATGAAAGCAACAAAAAAAAGCATCTTTTTGAAAATAAAATATTTTTAATATTATTTTCTCCAGGTGGGGCCCCCCCAGGACATGTGCCCCCCGTTATGCCAGTGCACCCCAGTGACAGCTAACAGTCCCCTACACAATAAATTTTCCCATACTGATCTATTTTCTTCCTTGTAGTCTCGTCTCACCAATCCAATTCTGACCTCACGCCAATGCAAAGGTGAATGCCCCACAAAAAGAAAACAATAGCATGGGTCATAATAGCCAGAGACCACCCAACACCCTACCAACCACGTCCTCTTCCCTACCACCCTCAGTCACCACACACTTACCACTCATGCCCAGATGGCTAGCGAACCACCCTGCTAGACACTCAAAACCACACATCACTCTCAAACCAACTCACAAACCACAACATCCTCCAACACCCAACAACACAAACACTGGACCCAGCCCATCCGGAAACAATTAGCATGCAGTGTACAAAACAAAGCACACATGCACAGACTCCAGTCACGCCTGGTTCTACATGCATCAATGCCACCCACTTTACCTTAGATATCCACCAAAGCGCCTGGAGACCATGGATATGGCAGTGGTCACTGTCTTTGAGAAGATGCTCTGCAGATTATCATGGCTGTCTGAGAGTTGCCCTGCAGCCTCTTACATAAAGGGGGAGGGGTTGTGACAGCCGTGCATCCACTCACCCCCTACTCTACTGATACAATGACCTTACTGAGCAGTTCATTGGAAGGTCAGCAGTGCCTGCATATATTTCAAGCATTTTGAATAAGAAAGGCACATTTCTAAAGAAAATAACCTGCACCACAATTGGAAAAATGAATAACCCTTCTTTTCCCTTGCTCTAAATATTGGGGAGATAAATCACATTGTATCCCCCTCACCTAAAATTGTGGGGGGGATTTATCCCCCCTCTGACCCTCATTTCCTACACCCACGAGTGCAAGAACTAAGGCATAGATAAGGAAGGGAGGGGGAGAGTGGGAACGAAATGGAAACAGACAGGCGACTACCGTACTAGGCCTGACGACATTTCTGGTAGAGCCGGAGATTAACAAAAGGTGAGGGAGAGGGGCAGAAGCAGTGCAGCCCACTGGGAAGGACACTGTGACTTGCTAGGTAGCCTCTCTCAAGAATAGCAATACTAGACGATGACCAAGACCTACAGTCAAAAGAATGTCTGGGCCCCTTCGATTTATATGTATACCATCAATTCTTGCTATATATTTTTTCTCAGAAACTGCTTTGTAATGTATTCTGAGTTTCAATTCACTCTAGCCCTAGGCACCTGTTACTTTTCCCTACTATTTTTTAGCGTTCCCTGTGCCTGCATATTTGCCAGCATTGTTATCTGCACCAAAACCTTGTTAACTCAGAAAAGAACCAGCCTACTGGACCTTCCGCACAAATATAAAGACCTGGCTCTTCAACTAACATTGCCCCTCCTAAGACTCGTCACTCCCTCTGATGCTTTTCTCCCCTTCTTTTTTTCCCTCAATGTAACTAGCACCTATATAACTGAGTGAATAAATAAATAAAACAGATAAATAAATAACTGGTAGCTAGGGTCTGCACTTTTCTTTCTGAGACTCTAAGATGACTGGTATTTCAGATCCTATGGAAAGACAGCAATTCACTCCAACTATGTGTGTTTATCCTGTTCCTCTGTGCATGGTAATTATGGTAATTCCATGCGTCCCTCCAGTAACTGAGGGGCTCATTATGTTTTCTCTGGTATCCTGCCAGTAATTCCGGCAGGATACTACCCGGGGAACTACCGTACCATCTCCGCCACCCAATATTCCGGTGTTATATTAGGGTGGCGGAATGCTGGTAACTCCCTATTGCATGGAGTCCCCTAGGACTCCATGGTAAGGGGTTGCCCGAATCACCGGCACGTTAGTAACAATGCTGGTCGTCCAGGCATTTATCTGCAGGTAGGTGCCTGATCTGCCGGTAGATCAGAACCCCTGACGGCAGACGTGTAGCTTGCCGGTCCAGGAAGGTGCTTGTATACGTTATTACAGGCACATTACTTCCAGGCAGACATGTAATGAGCAGGAGGGCTGCTTGAACTGGCAGGCCTTTGGTTTCTTTGTTTAGGATATTTCCCAGTCTCTTGGTCGTTAACATTGCTGCATAGTGTTGCTCATAGCTTACTCTGTCCTAGACATGTGAGTATG
Source organism: Ambystoma mexicanum (assembly GCF_040938575.1). Taxonomy (NCBI): domain Eukaryota; kingdom Metazoa; phylum Chordata; class Amphibia; order Caudata; family Ambystomatidae; genus Ambystoma; species Ambystoma mexicanum. Next base: position 568,635,364 of record NC_090935.1, read on the forward strand.
TTACGAAACATCCGATTAAGTAGTTAAGCTGTTTCCACTGATTGATAGATGCAATAGTTTAATTAATGCCAATATTGATCCCGCCTGTTATTTGTCGAATGATGAATGTGATACATGTCTACAGTGATACACATGACCTATGTTAGATACAGATAATCCATGATATAGTTATGGTTTTGCAAATACTCCCAATGGCCCAGGTTGGTTTGGGGCACTTTGCCACTACTCCACTTGCAGCAGAGAGATTGTTTAATGTTTGTGGGTGCAATGGTAGGCACTTGTTCTACCACAGGTTCACGCCATTATACTAAGCCCCCGTTATACCATGAGAAAAAGTGGCTTCACATCTGAGAGATGTGCTCCTGCCTCCCTCTTTTATCCTTCACCTCGGGGCACCTTCCCTCCTCTGTGCACCTTCTCCCTGTGCTGCTTGCTCCTGTGCTCATTGGCTACCATTCTTCTTTGCTCCTTCACCTCTTTAGCTTTTTTCGCCACCTTTTATCCTTCACCTCTGTGCACCTTACAGCCTCTCTGCACCTTCTCCCTATGCGGCTTGCTCCTGTGCCCTTTGGCTGCCATTCTTCTTTGCTCCTTCACCTCTTTAGCTTTTTTCGCCACCTTTTATCCTTCACCTCGGCGCACCTTGCCACCTCTGTGCACCTTCTCCCTGTGCTGCTTGCTCCTGTGCTCATTGGCTGCCATTCTCCTTTGCTCCTTTACCTCTTTAGCTTTTTTGGCCACCTTTTATCCTTCACCTCTGTGCACCTTACAGCCTCTGTGCACCTTCTCCCTATGCGGCTTGCTCCTGTGCTCTTTGGCTGCCATTCTGCTTTGCTCCTTTACCTCTTTAGCTTTTTTGGCCACCTTTTATCCTTCACCTCTGTGCACCTTACAGCCTATGTGCACCTTCTCCCTATGCGGCTTGCTCCTGTGCTCTTTGACAGCCATGCTTCTTCCCCTCTGCCCCCTCCCTCACCCAGGCACTTTGAAGATGTTGAAGATGAATTGGTCATTATCTGCACAGACAATGCTTACCTGTTGAGTGTACCCGCGTGCCCCACGTGACCACGCACTGTGCTCCTTTCCGCCTACTGCACAGCTGTGAATGCAACACAGGCTTCTTCAACGTCCCCTCCGTGCTCTAAGCAGTTTGGAGGTGCATAGAAGTTAATTATCAGCCCAGGCAATAGATGCATGTTCCATGTCGTAGGAGTTTCTTTCGATAGCAGTATCACCTGCGTTCTTTCTCTTGTCACTATGGACCCCATGCTCATTGTCCCCTGTTGCCACCGCATCCGCAGCGCTGCTAACGCACCCAGTACTCCCTGCAACCCCAGCGTTCCATTTACCACCGTGCTCCTTTTCCCACAGTACTCCTTATGCTCTGCCATTCGCCCTTGCAGAGCCACAATACTCCTTGCACCATATACACACAATTTATTAAATATATTGTGCGTGTGTGTGCGTGTGCACGCGCACGTGGTGGACGAGCAATGACACTCGCGGTTGTGTTGAAAGAGTGGCACCGCCTTCACAAGCCATGGTCACGTTTTTAATAAGAGCAGCTCAGGGCAAGAACGGGTTTGCCTGAGCCTCGTCACTGACAGGGTTTGCTGCATCACTGAATGCACACGCGGCAGTTGTGCTGTGGGACACCTCTGAGCCTCCCAAGCAGTGATGGAAGGGTCACTCACAGATCTGGGAGCTGAGTCGTGACGGGGGGGGGGGCACGCTTAGCTGCTGGCTCTTCTTGAGACCCGTCAGCCATGTTCAATCACAGACTGGGTCTCTGCGGCTCGCTGAGCAGATGTTAAGGGCCTCTTGGTACGCATATGACATAGCCTTCAACCTTCGCAGCCCAGGCAACTATAGCCCAATGTATACATGGACAAATACTACATTAATTGTTGTTATGGGGGTGGCTCGCATGAGGAGAGTCCAGTTGGTTGAGGTTTTCAGTGTGTCAAGTTCACATGTTAGTGTTCCATGATTAGACGCCCTACAGCAAGATATTGCTCATTATCAGCGAGAGATGCAACTTTTTAACCCCCGACCCCATGTATATGAGAAATCTCTGATGTATGTGAGACCCCCCTTGCATGTTTTCCAGCATATGCATGCCCCCTCCCAGCATCTAAATCTTTACTAGCTTTATGATCATGGCTAACAAAGGTCTTGCATATGAATTCACATGGACCCGGAGTGGTCCCCCAGGTCTACAAAAGTCACGAGCAGATCCATAAGTGAATGGAAATTTGCCATTTGTAGCCAAGCTCTGAGAAAGAGTGCTATTTGAACAACTCTAGTTACATCTTGATAATCAGCCAATTCCTAACCTTGCTCAAGCTGGATGCAGACCATCAATAGGCACCGCAACCGTGGTTTCTAGTATCCATGGCAACCTAAGAATGGGATCGGCCAGAGGCAGCGCCAGTGCCTTGGAGGGCTAGATGTGTCTGCTGCATTTCAAAACCCCAATCATCCCACTTGGATTGTGCAGCTTTAAGGCATCCTTGTGTGACTTTACTCAAACAATCCCTTTCCCCTTATACTTCCCATAACATGAAAGGTGCTGTGGTACGCCTGGGGTGCTGCGCAGGCCCCTCTTTAATGCTTACTCGTCTACATTAATCCATATACCTCAGAACTTGCTTGTCTGAGTATATAGCTATGATGACAACACTCAATATCTGTTTCTCTCTAACATGGAAGGTTATCAAGGACAGACGGGTGTGATTTAATCACTTAAAATGAAGCCTTTCTAAAACCAGAATTCCATTCGCTAGAGGACCCATCTGCTTGGATCGTCACTCGCATGTTCTTAAGCCTTCCGTGAGTGCTCACATCCAGTAGACATGGCTTGTTGTCTGGGCGTGCTGCTGGAAACTGATTTAGAGAGCAACGCCAGGTTTCCACAGTTGTGAAGAAAGGATTCTTCCTTTTCAAGTCCTTGAGTACAATGTTTTCTTTTCTCATGTTTCTCCAGATAGTTGAGACCGATGTTTCTCTGGTCCCATCTCAATTGGTCTATGATAGCAGGTGGTAAGTTGGGCTCCCTAGATATCTTCTTCACTGATTGCGGCATCCTTAAAATGCAGTTTCGTGTCTTCGTCTCCCCCTTGGCCCTCTCTGTAGACCATTGCCAAAGGCGAGCCAGGGAATCGGATTCGCAGCTTTGGGCATGGTCAGTCAGGCTGCGCAGGCCCCTCGCGTCTTGTACCCCCAGATAGGCACAAGTGCCTACTATATCCAAGTTTCTAGATTCCCACTACGATGAACTCCGGCCCAAGCATTTTCAGTCCTTGTGTGTAATCTATGGAGCTCACTTACAGTACAACTAAGGAAAATCAACGACTTGTCAGTTTTCAAAAGAATGTTAAAAATGCATGTATTTGTTGAATAACAAGCAATGTTGTACGCTGCTTTTCTACATTGGTATCCAGAATACTGCTCCCACAGTTAATTCTGAGCCATACTTGACACCCATATATATTCATATAATATATTTGGCAGTTTGGGTGATGTGCATTCAAATGTCTCTCCACCACCCTCTCTCAACCCACACAGATAATGAAAGAATGAATTACTGCTTTTAAAGATGCTTCTCTCTTACTTTGCCCCGGCTTTCACTGGGGTCAGAATGACGTTATTTTTAAGAAGGACCATAGGATGTTGATTGTCTTGTGCGCGCTAATGGCGAACGGCATGTCCACTGAGAAACCAACAAGCTCATGTATGATATTTACACAGAAGTATTACCAGGTCACGCACGTGGGCCCACCCTCTCAGAAAGGGCAATTTCGCATTAAGCATCAACTGCTCCTAATATTTTATTTGTATGGCCCTCCCAACCTCGATACGGTTATGTGTGAGTGGAGGGGTGCAGGGCGAAAGGTGAGTAAGTTATCTCGTCAAATATGTCTGGACCTCCTGGCACATCTTCAAACTTCTACAAAAGTCTGCATAACCATTAGAATGTATGTTTTAAAGTCAAATGGACAAATAGCAAGGGGTGTCCTGGGAGACTCTCTGCCAGACATTAGTCCTGGTTACGAGAGCCTTACCCAGAGTCTTTAGCTCACTATCTTCCACAGAGAAGAAATATCCCAAACATATCAGTCTTTGCCCTGCCCTGGGGCAGTCCAGCACCGAAATGCTAGGCAATTCTCCTCTGAACAAGAGTACCAACAGCAGCCCCCAGACACCTGTTTCGGTCTGTTTGAACCTCATCGGTAGGGTGTAGCTGTGTCTCTCTAAGAGTAGTGAGCAAGGGGTCCACATCTGGGTTACCCTAGTAACTTAGGGTGAGACCCAAAGTTACTTAAAATATGCAAATAACAAGGGGGGTCCTGGGAGACTCTCTGCCAGACATGAGTCCTGGTTACAAGAGGCTTACCCAGAGTCTTTAGCTCACTATCTTTTACAGAGATAGAGAATCTGATACTGAAGGGGAAAAGTCTTTACGAAAGAGAGATGTGTGTGAAGAGAAGCCATTTTAAGGCTACTGCAGTGTCTTTCCTTCATGAGGAATAACACCAGAGGGCAGATCATGAAAACCTCATGCTGCATGAAGTCCATTGTATGCAATCACAGCACTAGATACTGCCCCATACACCTAACTGAACTGACACATAACCACATTTGTGATTTGAATCAAATTCCATATCTGGGATTTAGCACACTTGCAAGTTCTTGTAAGGGTCACTTCAAATCATGCTCCACCTCAAGCACACTCTCTCGTCCCTGGCGATAAGAAGATAACTCATTTATAGCCACTCAATGTAATTGCATGCCGACAACCAACTCTTGCTAGTGATTGACAAAAAAATGGCATGTGTCATGCAGGTTGATCACTGGGGTAGTAAGAAAAAAATGGCATGGTCAGTCAGAGTTACTGAATGTTAGTCTCCCGCTGCTTCCCAAAAACTCTGTGATCTTCTAAAAATAAGTAACATGCCCTAATACAATTTTCTCCCTCAACGTAATGCTTTAAGAACTGTCCATCCCTCTCTCAAGTAAATCCTATTTTTGTTTTTGCTCTTGGACTCAAGTACTGCAGAAACCTGCCTCCTCTGCCTTCACTTGCTAGACTGATGATGAACTAGGACAGCTTGCATCTTATGTAACCTTCAAAGTCGAACTTGCCAAACCATCCTGACCAAACGGTGCAGCAGCACCTGGATCGTTCCAAGTGCCGAATGAGATTACCAAAATAAATGATCTCAGGCCCAAATAACCATACAGCCTCCTCAAAGAATTTGGAAAATTACTACTTGATTATCAGTTCAATATAGTAGAGAACCTGGCAAACAAACAGATTGTAGCTCACACACTCTCAATGCATTTCAATTACGCAAAATGTTTTATACCAAAACATACATCAGCTATGACGTCCTCCTACGTGGCAAACAGTAAAAACCTACCGCGTGGAAGGATTGGTTAAGGGAACGTATATACCTATACTTTATATAGGTGTTAATATCATCATTGGCTGCCACTTATCTGGTAGGCACGCAATTGAACAACCCCTAACTACATAAAATACTGATAATAGCATAACAACATCAGCGGATAGGCTCTTGCAACAATGTATGGACCACCATTACATAGGCCCTCATGGTATGATATGGTATGGTATGGTATTGTTTATTTATAAAGCGCCTATACACAGGCAAGTGTATCAAAGGGATCTATGTGATCACTACGACCCCCAGAATTCCGATGGCAAAAAATGCCAATTTTCATTTTTACCCCCTTTACACCACATACATATGCGGGGGAGTTGCCCCCATACTACTATTATATCCCATACCCACCCACATAAATCTGTGGTGTAAGGTGGGCAGAAAAAAAAAGTAGGAATTTCCAGAGTCGGAATTTTGAGGGTAACATTTTGGGCCATTACCTTTCATAGCGCTCAAGGAGGGTAGGAAAACGGTGAAAAAAACAACAGTCGCTCAGAGCCCTTGAAATTCTGACACGATTATAGTCTGCACAGGTAGAGTAAGTGCGTAAATACATTTAACAGTTTGAGATACAGCAAATAGGCCTGACAGCAATTCTGCAGATCAGACCAGTGCAAATAAGGGGTGAAGACAAGCGAGAACAGACAGACGGTCTTGAGGCACGGTGCGTACGGATCATGCAAGTGCACAGACGGTCACAGCTGGGGTCTAAGGGCAACCGGTCGGTGGAGACTGGCGTAAGTGCAGAGAGAGCCACTCTCTTGGGTTATTACACAAATGAAGTGAGTGTGGGTGGTGTGTAGGGCCCTGAAGCAAGTGCGAAAGAGTACTGGCGGGGGAGCCAAGGACCTGTGACATTCTCAGGTACACCAGGTGGCCAGTCAGTAAACTGTAAGGAAGAGGTGGGAGAGAGGGAAAGACCAGAGAGCGGGGTTGGCAGGGTAGAGGGAGAGAGAAGTAAGAGGAGAAGAGGAAGGTCTTCAGGAGTTTCCGGAACTTAAGAAGATCAGACTCAAGGTGGAGGGCGGCAAGGAGGGTATTTCATAGGGAGGTGTCTGTCGAGGATAAGGATCTCCCTCCAAATCTCTGCTTGGAGAACCGGCTCACTCGCAGAAGGTTGGAGGTAGATGAGCGGAGGGCTTGTGAGGGACAGTAGGCTCCGTTGAAGGGAGATAGGTCCCAGGCTCCAGAAAGCCTTGTGAATAATGCAGAGGGTCTTGAACTTGATCCTTGCATCCACGGGGATCCAGTGAAGGGATTTCGACGCCGGAGAGATGAGGTCGCAGGGCTTGAGGCCAAGGATAAGTCTTGCAGTTCTGTTCTGGATGAGTTGCAGAGGGCCCAGGGCAGAGGAAGGAAGGTTGAGGAAGAGGTTATTGCAATATTCCAGCCTAGAGAGAACCAGGGCTTTAGTCACATCTTCATTCTCTAGATATCCATACATCAGGTTTAGTATGCCCATGTATCTTTTCTTCTTCATGACGTCGCCTCACACCTGTCAGACTTAACTTATAGTTCTTCTATGTCCAGTGGTGTCTACAGGCTCATGTCTACCACATCAGTTAGGGAATAAATTCGATGTGGTTGTCTAAGTGCATAACGTCTCTCATACCTTCAATGTGTTATTGGGATTATACCAGGTGTCATGCACAGGGTTCTCTTGCTGTTCTTCCAACATGACGGGGGTGAGTGGGTGGGCTCTATGCATGGTGTGTACATCTGTTTCTCTACAAACCTTGAAAGAAGTTTGAAAACGTTCAATCTGGCTCAATTGGTAGTGATTGAGAATTTGTGCAGCTTATCTGAACAAATTCTCGCAGGCTTACAGCATTGTGCTGGACGTCTTGTTTGCTAAAAATATCAGTCGTACCTTGGTGCTGTTGCAGCATTTAGGAAATGCAACACCTATGCCAGAGCAACGAGTGCAAATGCAGATGACTGCCTATGGTGCCACCCTTGGGCGTCTCTTTTTTGTGACAATTTCTGTGCAACTAGGCCCAGCCTTAGCCAAAACTGAGACTGTGACTCTACCAACAGTACACAGTTAAATAAAAGGCTAACTCTGTTGGCGTGCATTTTGAGGGTGGCATGAGGTGTATCGAATGCAAATGGGGGAGTCTGTATTGCCTTGTGCATGCTTTGTATTAGAAAAACATGGTCACGCGCAGTCATACCCTGGAAGCAGACCCTCACTCAGGGCTTTTGCTAATATGGATCTGCAAGAAATAACAGGAAAAGCTACTGTGCATTTCCCCTTTCTCCCCACTAACCTAACTCCCTCCTTTCTCTTTCAGATCTGCCAGAGCACCTGGACACCATGCAAATGGAAGCCGTCATTGATTGCTGGATTAGTGAGCAGTACACTTCAATGAAGAGCTGTTATTGAATTAGTTCAATAAGTGAAAACACTATGGGCCTTATTACAAGTTCGGCAGTGCAGTAAAACCAGTGGTGGTAATTTTATTTGGGAGGTAACAGAATTAGCGCCACTTTTTCTGCTCTGCCAAATTCAGAGTTTGGTGGTAAAGTGGATGATTCACCTCCAGCATTTGTAGACAAAAAATGAAACTTGTTACTTTTAAAAATGCTTAAGTTAAGGTAGGCATATGGGACCCAATTTATCTGTATGGCCCAAAGTAAATGATCAGGAGGCCAAGGAACCTAGAATGCCTGGGGGATGGGACATCTAGACCACTAATTGATATTGATATTTTATTTGTATCACGCCCATGCACAAGTGTTTCAGAGCGCAACGAGGCAAGGGAGGGGAACAGGAGAGAACAAAACAACGATCTTACTAGGCCCAGTGGCATTGAGAACGTGCAAGCGCAATTAGTCTACGTTAGTCTCTTAAGCCCTTAAATCCTACTTTTTTGGAACAGGGTAACCTTCTGGACAAGCCAGACCAATCAAGGTAGCATTGGCGGTGGTCAAGACTAGGTCTCAGGAGGGGTGAGGGGGACTACGTTAGTTTCTTAAGCAGGACCAACTGCATCCAGGAGACCTGTTGGCACTTCTCTTGAAAGCAAAGGTGGGAGGTTCAGACCAGGTATCTGGATGTGGCAGGAGGCTCTGAATCAAAGACAGCCAGGTGGCTGAAGTGTCTTGTGGGTGAGTTAGGAGTCTGAATGCGTCGTGCAGTCCCAAGACAGGTTTACATTCTTTGATGAAATGTTTTAATACCCTTAGACAATGCAGATCCTTTTACCAATCCCACCTTTTGCTTCTTCCCAAGCCAGTGATGGGTTCCACATTTACTTGCATGAGGCTTTCCACCATAGACACATTGGGCCTCCTGTGTATCTGTATTCTGGGAGCAGGCCTCGAGGTACTTAGAGGAATGGTTGCCCCTCCCTTCATGAATGCCTATCTTTAGACTAATGGAAAGGGGCTTTGAATTGAGTCAGTCCCAATAAGATTCTCCAAGAATGTGCCCAGCTCATTCCTTAAAAACCTGAATCACAGCCGGACATTGCTTCATTCCCAAGCTTTTGGGAAGGAGCCTATGACAGTCACTTTAACAACTGTTCTCTCCTTTGCTGTATCATACGCAAAGTTCTAGCTATGAAGGAAATCACGCAGGCCACGTGGACGTGCTATAGCAATAGTTTCTATAATGGCAGACGTCTTCTGTTCGGAACCTCTTGCCTGGTCATATTCCGTCCTGCCCTCTGGGAGGCATAAGGGAAGGTATAAATGTGAGTCCTATGTGTGGGTAGAAACCACGTTCACCCCTTTGTTCACCACAGTGCACCTCATGCAAATGGGCATGCTTAGCCTTCCAAGTGGGAATATGTCTCAGCAGGTACCAGATTCTGCACCAGTGGTACTCTCCTGCCACCTTCCAACCATAAGGGTCCACCTGAATGCCACACTTTGTAAGCATCAGATTGGGTTTGTGACTGTTTTGTATAGAGCCCTGGCACTGTCACATACCTCCTGAGGTTGCCTTCTGTTGCCATGTGGTGCATGCTGCACAGCTGTGCCAGGATCAGCTCATGCTTTGCCTTTTACTTCAAGCACCATGGTACACTCTCTCGCACTCACAGGATCATGGTCGTGCCAGCAAGGGGGGAGAGGCATAGGTATGGGAGACTCAAAATGATTAGGAGGGGCAGCTGGAGAGGTGGGTACCCAGCAAGAAGCATAAGGGGGAAAGAGGCACATGAGAGTCAGACTAGCAAGAGACGCAGAGGCATTGCAAGGGTTGGTGTAAACAGATAGAGTGGGGCAACAAGAGGAACTGGGGCAAGAGGCACGTGTGGGCTCGTATTAGCAAGCACTTAAAAGCACAGGATCCAAAAAAGAGGCAGTGTTGCAAAAAAGGGGAAGGTGGGACCTTGACATGTAGGTGGACATGGGATTTGAAGAAGACAGAAATCTCTTACATTGGAACTTACACTGGACATGTCTTTGCTTCTGCCCCTCTTCCTACTGGCCCTGGTGCCCCCCTCTAGTTGATGCTTGCCCCAATGCAAGCTTTGTCTCCAGCATGCTCCCTGCCCTTGCAGAGTTTTGCCAGTGGGGTGAAGGGTGAGCCATGCGCTCTTCTCAGTTTTGAATGCAGCTGGAGTAAACATCTGTGAGGGGGCTGACCAGGAGAGAACACATTTATTCAGCCAGGCCTACATCAAGTACAGCAGCCCTCATTCACTTATGGTTATTTGTTCTATTATCCTATGTTCTGCACTGTCCCCTCCCCCTTCCTCCCTGCACTTTCTCCCTTCCCATGCACTTGCGTGATCTGAATGTCACCTGGCCTTGTAGGATCGTTGCCTTTGTCTTCCGTCTGTTCCCCTCCCTTGCCACGTCGTGCCTTGAAACACCTGTGTATAAGCACGTTATAAATTCCATATCATATCATATCAGTAACATATGTGAGCTACATCCAATCTAGGGAATTTTTATGAATGCCAGTGGCACTTTGGAAGTTGTGACTGTTGTATGAAGGTGTCACGACTCGCTCCCTTCTCTCCCGTTCCCACCACTTGGGGGCATGATTTGGGGTTTATTCCCTACTGGACTTTTCCTCCGAACCTTATGCTACAGTGCTGTGATGAATTGGGAGCGCTAAATCCCTATTTTCCAAGCTACTTCCCTTCCGGATCCATTCCAGGTTTTTGGCAGCCAGCATGCTTCTTTAACCAAATGACTATGCTTCCCAGAATGCCTGGCCCACTGCTCCACCTCCACCCTTGCAGGACAAGGTTGGGTGGAGGATAGGCAACAGCTGTGGCTGCAGGTGCAGCAATCAGCACACCTGAGGCGTGTGCTTGTTAAGCAGCTTTAAAAGCCTCAGTCTTACTTCAGTCCAGCGCTGGTCATCGTTTGCAGTGTTCCTGTTGTGACTAGTCCCTTGTTCCTTGTTCCTTGCCTTTGTACCTAGTTCCTAGTTTCTGTTTTCTTGTTCCTCTGCCCTGAATCTCGGATTCATGCGCTAATTGATATCCGCTCCCTTGATTCCCTTTTTGGCTTCCTCTGTTTGCAGGCAGCATTTCTCAGTGCTTTCCCCTTTTAGATGCAGCCCAGTTTGTCTGTGTTCTATATTTCTTTGACTCTGTCCTTTGCTGCTGTAAACCCGTATGCCTTAGCCTTCCTCTTATATTAGCTTCCTGTCTTTTCCTTGGAGGGGTAGGGAGAAGTTTGCATTGGTTATTTCGTTTTTCCCTGCTCCTGATCCTTACTTTTTATTGGGATCCATTCCATGTTTTCCATTGCACTTCTGCATTTATTTCCCATTTGATTATTAGGTGTGGTGTGCGGTTGTAGCTAGCTCCTGTGTGAATGCTTATGTTTTCCTCACTAATTTGTAATCACTATTCCAACTTAGGTATTTAGTTTTCCTCCCATTGCCGTTCTAGCCTTTCTGGGTCCCAGTTTCATCAACAGGATTCGTGGGCTAGCTGACATTCAAGAGGTTTATCTCGTCCTCGTGAGTACAGTTCTTTAGTTCCCTTATTTAATACCATCAAGAGTGTTAGTTCACAGATCCTGTCATTGCTTGCCCTCCACGTGGTTTTAGCGCTGTCAGTACCTGTAACAGCAATTGGGAGTAAGGCGCTTGCCGACTTTCCTCGCGGTCAGGTGCTTACCCCACATCCCTTTTCATATATTGGTTTTGTTGTCACACTCTATTTGCACTCCTGGGTTCTAGCATACATAAGTCGTTGTTCCTGTGTGCACGTAGTTTAATTCGAAGTTATTCACTGTGTGATTTAGTGCACATTTCCCTTGCCATATTCGCTGCCTTTGTACTCGCCTGACTAATCCTGACAGAAGGCCATGACAGCTGTGAATGACTATTTAATACAGAGAAATAACCAAATTGGTTATTAAGGTGTTTCTTGTTTTTACATTGCCCAAGTTATCCAAACAATATTATGACATTTATATCTCTCGGACTCAACATGACACACCCATGCTGCCATTCTGTATCACATACTTGTAGCGTTGCGAGCCGCTAAAGTAGCTGCAATGGCGTGCAGTGAGGAAAATGGCAATACGTGAGCATCAAACGTTTTAAACCTAGTCTCATGGATGGGAAGTAAGGAAGTATAAGAGGGAAAAAAGAGAAAAAAGAAAAATTAAGTTGGTAATAAAAGAGAAAGGGTAAGGAAGAGGAGACAGCGTAGAGGCGAAGGGCTGTGTGTGGTGGAACCTCTATCAAGAAAAAAGGAAAACATATGTAAAAAAAAAAAACACATTTGTGCTTTTTGGAGTCGTGATGCTTGTCACTTCGAGAAAAAGATATAAGCGGAATGTCTATTACATGTATGCAGTCTTTGCACCCAAGATCTTGGCTGTTTCTGACCGGGGCCCCTGACGCTCGGACGTGTGGGGACGGGACTCCCGCAACCTCCATGATCTGTTTGCTTTATGGCAACACATGCGTTTATTCCACGTCTTCGTTCACATTAATTTTGGAGCATGCGTCATGCATTATGCCCGAGAAAGAGCACGTGGAAAGTGAAATTGACATGCGTTCATGCGCCGTTGTCGTCAGAAGGTGTACAAATCGTTAGCTGCTATCAGCCTCGTTAAGCACATATGCAAGGGGTCAATGAGCAGCTGCTTTCGGGATCTGGACATCCAGGGACGTGTTCTTTCTAAGCAAAAGTTTTGTCTGCGCGATATGGAAATCTGTTAGAAAAACAAAACAAAAAAAGAAATTAAAAAAATGCATACATAAATCATAGGTGACAAGTCATCCAATATTGTTCTAGTCCTATTCAGCAAAAAACACTGCACTTTTTTTTTTTGTTGAAGAATTTGAATGTCTTGTTGGGTGTGAATGCTTGCAGAGACCCGAATGCGTCTATATGGATGAATCCCTCGATTAAACTGAATGGAAAAGTGTTATTCTGGCCTGAATGGTTTTTAGGTGGTGTCAACTGGATTGGTGACCTCTTCACTGAGGGTGAATGGAAAAGCGCTAGAGACTTACAAAGAGAATATCATATTGAGGGTTTCAAGCTTTCAGACTACAGGAAATTGAAGATAGCTGTTGATGTGATTGATTTTCAGAATAGTCTGAATCTGGACTTTCTTACGAGGAAATCTATGATGAATAAGGGCGGCTTAGCGAGCCGGGTATATAGGCAGATCCTGCATGAATATAATAGCAATGATTTGCTAAGAATTGAATGGAGTCGGAAAATTGGCACAGACATCACTGTGGAAATTTGGACGAGGATGTGTGAGAATGTCAAACTGTGTTCCTTGGGTTTGATTGAATGGACAAGACAAATTAAGATCTTGAACAGGATCTATTGGACCCCGGAAAAACTATCAAAGAGAGGTTTAAGTATGGTCCGGAATGTTGTGCTTGTGTTCAGGAGAGTGGTACGTTGGAACATATGATGTGGGATTGTGTGAAGGTTCGAGGGTTTTGGAACGATATTGGGGAAATTTGTGAGGAGATCCTGGATGAAACAATTGGTTTTAATTTTGAGACGATAATATTGGGGAATGATTCCATTTTAGATGGTCTCACTCAAAGCCAAAAAAAGGTTATTTAGAGGGGCTGCAGTAGGTAAGAAAATTATCCTTAGGAATTGGAAATCTGCTGCTACGATGGAGAAAGAAATGTGGCTCAGTGAAATGCGAGATTTAGCAGCTATGGAGGAATGTTTATATAGGAAACAGTGCAAGAATGGATTGTTTGCAAAGATCTGATGGAAATATTTGGAATTGTATTGATTTTGAATTTTGTTGGTAACGAGATGTGTACTGCGGGTTAGAGTGGGTTTTGTTTCTAAGCTACTGTTATTTTGATGTTTATAGGGTTTTGTATATAACCTTTGTAAATATGTTGTTACCTTATGCATTGATGTTCTTTCTACATTGAAAAGTAAGTTTTAAAAAAAAACACTGCACTCTGTGACTTGTAGTACATTTTTCCCACGATATGCATGGTCCTTCAGTCGCACAAACCAAAGTGTTTTTCCGTAAAATGTCAGCAATGACTGGAAGTGTCTCATTCCGTAAAAAATGCCTGGCAAGGCCAGAGGTGTTACACATTGCATATGACCACATGGCAACAACGTAAAAATCTAAATCCACACATGAAACCATGCTGGTCATCCTTTATCTACTCTGCAGTTATGGTAAGTTTTGCAACCACAACTTGTGCCACCACCTTGCACTGCTAAGACCAATAACCAGGAAATCACAAATGACATCACTGATGGCATCATCAATGACATCACTGATGGCATCTCGCAGTTCTTTTTTTTCAGTGATAGTAAGAATTTTAAGAAGAGGACTTGATCGGGTGATTCTGCATTGAAAACATGATACACATACTCTAAAGGTGTTGTAACCTTAAACTTGTGCTATGTTGTTAAGGTACTTTTCTTAGGGTTTGGCCTGAGCTCATGGTGCACATACATGACCCGCAGACAGACAATACATTTTAATTCATGATGATGAGCTCTAATCTTAGTATACGTTTTAGTTTTAGTTTTCCTCCTAACTAGAGTTTCCCTCTATGTGCCTCAGATGTGTATGCATTGATGCTCTGCATATACCTTTTATGCTTACACGTATTTGGTAATTTTTGTATTGTTAGCTGTAGATTCCAAGTTTAACATTAGTCAAGATGCTGGTAGGCTTGGATTTATGGCCAAACATACCAGATTACCAATATTCTACATCTGTGGTCCATGCTGCAGCCTATGTGTATCTGTTATTAAGTTGCTGTTTTAACAACAAAACTTCAGTACAACGTCCCTGTTTCAATAGGTACATTTTGTGATACATAGAGTAGTTCATGAGAGGACAGGACTCCTGATCACCCTTCATATGTTGCTAACAACACACTAAATAGAACCCCTTATAGGGACTTTCCATCAGGATTGTTACAGAGGAGTGGTGTCCTATGTGATGTCATCAAGGATGCCATTTGTGATGCCATTTTTGATGTCCTGGATATTAGTCTTAGCAGTGCATGGTGGTGGCGCAAGTTATTGTTGCATAGCTTAATATAACTGGTGAATTTATTTTTTTGTTGATGATTTTACCTTGCAAACGTAACGTCCATTTAACTAAGGTTTTTTCAATACATTTCATAGATTTTATTAGTGCAACTTAGCCATAAAGTCCCTTTAACAATGTTCTTTCAGTGAATTTCATAGGTTTTTATTAGTACAACTTAAACATACCATCCCCTTTACAATGTTTTTTTACTGAATTTCAATGGTTTTTATAATTGAAAATGTGTCATGATGTTACAGCACTGTATACAAGTTATTAGTACCCGGTGAGTGCGCAATCAGAATGAAAGAGCCATTCTGATTGGCCCTCGCCGAGTCGTTACCAGGCCAGGAATTCCTCTGTCGGGATTCCACGGCATTTGTCCCCGGCGGGGGGCATGGCACCCCCTCAGCCAATGAGGAGGCTCGAAGTGGGGCCATCCCCGCTCCGAGCCTCACCGCGGCTGAGAGGCTGTCTTTGCCCACCGCCGGGGACTCGGGTAAGTCTTTTTTTTTTGTATTCCCCTCCCTCCCACCCGCCCCCCCAACTTACCTTGTTGTTTCTGCGTCCCCGGAGAGGGACAAGGGAAGCCTCCAGTAGTGTGGAGACTCGGAGCAGGGCCATTCCCGCTCTGCGCCTCCACACGGCTGGGGGCTTCCCTCGTCCCCCGCCGATGACGCAGGTATGTTTTTTTTTTCCTCTTCCCCCGTCCCACTCCCACCCTCCCAACCTCACTTACCTTCTTTTTGATCCTTTTTCGGGAGCGGACGCGCTGGGAACACTTGTGTTCTCAGCGCATCCGCTCCCGATGGCCGCCATGGAAACCGAAAACGGACTCCGTTTCCCTTTCGATAGCGGCCATTTTCTTGGTCGTTTTCTTTTTTTTTCTGTCCCGAAACGCCCAGAATTTCTTGGAGTTATTTGTTCTTATTAATTTATTCAGATGCTTCCACCCGGCGTCCTGAATGGATTCTCTATGATTTCGTAACCATGAGTTATAGTTGTTCCTAATGTTTTTTATCCGCTTTTTTAGGACCAAAGTGTTAGCTCTGAATGTTTTCTTCAACTTTCTGATGGCAAAATTCTTCTCTTTCTTTCTATTGGCTGTAGCAGGGTAAAGTATTGACCAGGTCTCCATATGTTCTTGTGTGGCGCTGCATGACATTGGTGTCGCTCCGCTACTGTAATAAAGAGCAGCACTACCACAGCGGTGTGTGTTGATGACAACAGGACCATCACCAGCCAGCAGCATCAGCACATTGGAAACTGCAGGGAAAAGGCCAATGCCCAATACAAGAGCCTGTCATGAGTGCCAACCTATACAAATATATCTAGCTGCACTGTTTGGCAGGCAAGTTCATTAGATCAGTAATGATTTTTCCTGAATTGGTTGGTCCATTTTCTATAGGGAGAAAGCACATTTGCTCTTTTTTTCTGTGGTGAGATCGCCAACATATACACTTGCCGCTTATAGAATCAGAACCAAATGTTAATGATGACAATGTGCTCAAAGAAGCATTTAAATATGTATATTATTTCAAAACGGAACTCATATGTTATTTTGAGTGATGCTGATCTGATTGGCATCTGTAAAACACACATATTTATTTATTTGATTTATTGAATATGTATAAGGCGCTTATACAACAAGACAGTGTTTCATAATCCCACAAAGGTAAAGGAAAAAGCAAATAAACAATGAAAATGACAATGAAAAATAGAAATTGACAGCGGTCCTACTAGCCCTTGTGACATTCGGTGAGTGCAAGCCAGTGAACAAAAAGAGGGAAAAAGGTGGAAGGTGTGGTGGGGTAAGTGATATTAGGGCCCCTTCGGGGAGGAAGTGCCAGAGGTGTCTGTGGGGCTACGGGGGGCGACAGGAAAGTGCATGGGCGGAGACATCCCAGGCGATGAGGGAGACATATGTCTTGGGTAGGGCATCCATCACCCCCATTGAGCCGGAGGGAGTTGCCGCTTGAACTTCAAATGTACTGACACTGTATGGTGCAGCCATGGATGGTGGCAACTGTGGGCTGGGAGCTGCCGCCCTGATGTGGAACAGGCATGCTCTAAAATAGTTTGGGCCCTGGCACTTATTTTAGCCTGCCTGGCCTTCATCCCATGTATGCATAGAGGACTCATGATACCACTCAGTGTGCTTCTACAGGCAACCCAGAGCTTCAGAAAACCAGCACCAGTTTGACTGGCGGAATACTCAGACAGACCCACATATGGCCGGCTGGTGCCATCACTTCACCTGGAAGAAGGATTTGGGGGACACTAGTCCAGCCTGGTTTCAACTTGGCATTCTGGGACTTGCAGTCCAGGGATTAAGATGTGTAAATCTAGGGCTACAAGTGCCAGAATGCCAAGCTAAAACCTGGTCTGGATGGGCGTCTCCAAATGGAATGCATGCCAGTCTTAGTCAACAGTTACATCCCAGAGGCTAGATGAGGTACCCGAGGAAGGCGGTGAGAGTCTGGCTTCACAAGGCAGCAGCTGGTAATGTGGGTGGTCATTGTTGTTAGTACCAGGGCACGACCACACAATCTGACAGGCTTATATAAATTATACAAACTACATTAAACGAGTATTGTTCTTGCAAGTGCCGAAGAGCTCTAAGGTCACAGTGCTGACCCTGTTCAAAAGCATAACGCGCTCAAGACAGATATTGCATTTCCACCCATGTGTGAATAACTGCCCACGATAAAGCAGCAACCGGCCGCTGTATGGAGGAACGATTTCTGGAGCCAGAGATAACCTGTGGACCTTCCGTGCTGCCCTTTGTGGATTGCTGCAGATGCGTCACTGCGCTGACGCTTTGTGGTGTCACCTGATCTTCCCCAGTTCCCCTCGGAGTGAGACATTTTGGTATCCGCACACAGGCCTCCGCTTCGCTTTTCATGGCTGTCTTTAACAAGGTCAACACTACTGATAAAATTGATTTGCATGTTGTAATGTTTAATTGGTTGTTTAATGCTTTGCTTAATTAAGCAAATTGATGTATTTTCTTTCTGGAAACAGAGCTGAATCTGAGGTCAGTAGATTTCGTTTGCAGGGGATTACCAACGTGAAGATAAGCGACCTAGGGCCTGATTTAAGAATGTGTTTTTTAATGGAAATCAGGCCCTTACCATTTCGAAAAAAGCTTGATCATGGCATAGAAACGTGTAAAGCAAATGCCAGGCACTTATGCATAGCTGCGCGTAGCAGTACGCAGTGGAGGAACTTTACTGAAAATGTGGGGGGGGACATGACATCTGAAAAAAAGGTGCCCCAGCCAAATGAATGGGGAAAAATGGTGCGCCCCTGTCCCCCTCTAAAATTAGGCCCATGGCAGTACGATATGCCATTTGATAAACATTTCAAGTTGGGAAGGTTTACATTCCTTTAATTGTGCCTCATTACAATGTTAGCAGTCAGGAAATAAAGGTGCACCGTACCAACGTACCAGCACCCTTTCTGGGCCACCAAACTA
Source organism: Ambystoma mexicanum (assembly GCF_040938575.1). Taxonomy (NCBI): domain Eukaryota; kingdom Metazoa; phylum Chordata; class Amphibia; order Caudata; family Ambystomatidae; genus Ambystoma; species Ambystoma mexicanum. The sequence goes on from NC_090935.1 coordinate 568,653,781, forward strand.
TAAGTATGCCGGTAGGGGCACTGAACTACCGGCTGACCTGGCGTTAGTTTAGGCCCCTACCAGCAGAGTTTTCACTGAAGCACCAGCATCGTTAACAACAGTGCCGGTGCTTCAGGTTTTCCATTCCCATGGAGTGCTATGGGAAATAACCGTACCGCCGCCACCTCGTACGACTCAGTGTAGTGTGTCATAATGTGTGTTATGGGTGTGATGTCATGGACAGTGTGGAATGTTCTGATGTCAGAGTGGAATGCTCAGGTGTGTGAGGCTATGAGTGTTGTAAGGGTGGCAAGATGAGACCTGTAGCTGGCTGGTGGGATGTGCCAGTGTACTTTCCTGACCTATGCAAGACACTTGGCTTAAATTTACCTGAGAACTTACCTGCTGGCTCAGGCGTGGTGCTTGTCTTGAGAAGCCCATTACTTCACTGGCGACGAGGATGTTGTAGGGGGCTGCAAGTCAGGACACAACCCTCCAGGAGTCACATCCCATCCAAGGGGTGCCAGTTTGCCCTGGATCTAGGAGGAAGTGCTTCAGGGCACTTCAGCATGCCGGGTGGTGCAGGGGAAGTTTTTGGCCCTGTTTCCTGGACAGCTGTTGGCATGGGGAAGCTGTGTAAGGAGGGACCCGCAGTACCTGGCGTTGTTGTGAGGTGGAGACCCAGGAAGCTCCAGTTTACCGGGAGGTGCTGGAGGAAGTTGGTCTCTCATGTTCGTGGCCGGGTGTTGCTGGTGAAGAGGTTTGCCTGGTGAGGACAGCAGTGGTGAGCAGCAACCAGTGTGAGGAGGGAGCTGCTGCATCCGGCGGGGCTGTCAGGAGGAGACGCCTGTCGGGAGGTGCTGGTGAGGGAGAATTGTCCTGTTTGTCGGCTGCCATGTGGCGCTGGTGAGGGAGAGCGGGAACCCTTTATGAGGGACATATGTGTGGGAATCCAGTGGTGCCGGATTCTGTCGGAGCTAACTTGTTCGCTGGTGGCCAGCAGGCACTGGCTAGGGGGAGCCACAGGAGACGGTGGTGTACAAGTGAGGTGGCAGCAACAAAAGGTGCTGGAGTCATGGATGGTGCCAGAATTGTGGCTGCACAGCATCAAAGTAATCGGACTATCGCAGTGACTGTGGTGTCAGAGGTGTTTCCTCCGCGGATCCGGCGACTAGAGTGATGATGCCCCCAAATCTGGAGACGGCTGGAACGCAGCGTTCACTCGGAACGCAGCACAAGTTCCAACCACGTGGTGGCAAGTGGCGTTCTCGCTCCGGATAGGGGGCCTGGTACATACTTTTACGTGTGCGATGCGCTTGGGCCTTACTCCCTTACTCATTGCAGCTTGCCTATGCCTGGCATTCTCCACAACATCTTTCATGTCAATTGCTGACCTGGCACATCCTTACAAACTCCCCAGCCTGAGTTCGAACCCTGCTTTCCTACCTTTCATCAGCTCGAACAGAGAAGATCTGTAAGGCAGGACTTTGTGCATCTATGAGCCTTGAGAGAACACATCTTTCCAATTCAAAATACTAATCACCGCCAATGGCATCCTTTACAACTCGATTGAACATTTCTAACAAACCATTCGACACAGGATTTACGGTTCCGTCCTGTGATTCCTAATGCCCAAATGTCCTAAGAACGCAGTCATTTCATGGCAAACAAATTGCAGGCCATTTTCCATGACTGGGCTAGACGGTAGGCCTTCCCTATCGAGCATTTTCCTCATGAATGCAATGACCTTTTCTGTGTTCACTGATTCTAAATCTGTGACCCCCCCATATCGAGGTATGTATCTCTACACTAATTTTTATTACAGCCATGTAAAAGGAGTTTTAACACACGAGGAGCCTTTTCATTTCAATTGCCAATGCTTGTATACTTGTGTGAGGTAATAGATATGCCTGGATAGTAATATACATGTTATCCCATCGTTGAGCTTGTATTTATAAAAACATGTATTTATTAAACCAGAGTATCACACTTCCTGAAACCTTCTTTTCATTGAAATGAAAGATTCAGCCTTGTAGATTACAGAGGTCAGTGAGCCATCAATAGTCACATTAGAATTAAGTGGATTACATTAGTTTCGATAAAAAAAACAGATATAACACTTATAGGAAAACAATAACCCACCAAATTGTATCTAATTATAAATATAAAATAAAGAATAGTTCTTCCAAAAGAACATGAGTTTTTCAAGGCAATTGTCACGAAGGGTAACTTAAACTACAATGTGTGGCTAGGAGCCACTGTGCTAAATACTTGACCTCATACCTGAACATTTTCGCACAGTGGGAAACAATAATTGCTCGTCTCCAAGCATTGAATTAAATACTCTGATGTTATTTGAGCTGTCCAAGGCAGAACACAGCAGAGGTAGTGTTGACACACACATGGCAGTCAGATGGACGTCTGGAGCCTTTAACCTTGCTGCTCCCAGAACCCCTCTTTTCTAGTTCGATTGAAGCCAGCAGTATTTCTGAGACCTTTCTCGGGTTGGTCCTCCCTGTCCTTTTTTATATTGTAAAACCTTCCGAAGCAAAATAAGCTCACATAATCTGCGTGCAAATGCATGCCCCTCTTTTCATTCACAAAAAGGGAGCCCTCACCCTCCAGTCCAGGTTTCCGTGAAAACACCCAAGAAAAAACAAACGCAAAACACCTTCTTTGTTTTGTCAGATATACGTGCTGTCGTTTTTTAAAGTCACTTTTCTCTCTTCATACACTTTCCATAGGCAGGTAAATGTTCATCAAATCAGAATCTCTTTATTTTCCCTTCGCACAACGTCACAAACACGTAATGTTGTGTGATGGATTCTTCCTTTTGAGCATAATGGTTAATTGTCAAAATAAACACATTTCCATCTAAATGTTTTTCTAATTTCCATGCCTATCTCTTTTTTCCTTAGCATAGCATGCTGTAACAACTTTGTCTTCATCTTGTTCATATTCCCGTCCCGGGACGATAGCTCATTGGCAACGTGCTCCACTTGGAAGCAGGATGACACAAAACAACACAGGTTCGATCCCCGGGTGCACGCTTAGAAACCTTAGGGTATTTAAGCCTACTATTAATATACAACAACAACAAAAACATTCTGTAACAGTGCCTCGATGCCCCCGGGCTGTATGAGCGCTTTAAAAATATAAATAAATAAATGTTACTTATGTAGCAGCAATACTGTCTTTGTCTCACTGCTCAGAATATGCAGTAACAGACTTTTGCTCACTTTACTTCTCCATTCTGCATCTTTAGTTTTA